>NC_091027.1:2048928-2355892 GCF_041296385.1 Aphelocoma coerulescens | reverse complement strand
AGTCTGTGTTGGAAATTGGGAAAACAGGTTACTCAGAGCCTGAGAGCTGCTACTGCTTTGTTTTATGATTTTTTTCCCCCCTCCTCTATCTTTAATTTGCTGAAGGTTGGTTGAGGCCGAGACAAACAACCCTCTCAAATGGCACAGGGTAACAATAACCCAAATGTTTCCTGCTGTGGGCTGGGGGGTGCTGCCTGGTCCCTGTCCCTTGGGAATGGCCTGGATTGTCACAGCCTCGTGACAGCTTGGGGCTGAGCTGACTCTGTTCTGACCAGAGCATTCAAGGGTGATTTTTAGGATGTTTCAGGGCTCCTGCTGATAGCAGGGATGCTGACTCCAGGTTTACTTGATCTCATGTGCACAGAGCAGGACTTGTGCCATGTGGCTGCCGAAGTGTCCTGGTGTCAGCAGGAGCAGCTGGGGGCTGGAGAAAGCTGGAGAGGGTGAGCAGGAGGGAGGATCTCCCACTTCTCTCATTCCCCTCACGCTGATGTGGAGAAACAAACCCAAACCGAGTCCCCTGTGAGGCTTTTCCCCTTCCCAGCTGGATGTTTTTGTAGGCTCTGGGTGCTCCTTGCTGGGTCTGCGGGTGTGGGGAGCAGCTGGAAGAGGAGCTGGGGCTGAGCAGGGTTTGGGAGAGGCCACTCAGAATAAGAAAAACAAGAAGCAGTTGTTTTTTAGGCTGCTTTGTTCTCTCTATTTCTGTAGCTAACCTTTTGCTTCTTGAAGCAATAAAAATAAACCCAACAAAACCCCCTTCAAAAAAAATATTGCAGGGTGTTTCTTTGTGTGCTTTGACTAAGCTGTTCCTCATAAACCAGCGGCTTTTGCGTAAACACAGGCATGGCAGGCAGAATTATCTGCTTTTTTGCAGCTGTCAAGTACCTTTGCTCCCCCCGTGGTGTATAAATGGGGGGAGTGAGGCTGGCAGAGGCCAAGCAGACAGAACCTGGGCTGCCCTCCTCTGCTGGTGCATCCCTCCCTGGTCTGATCTGCCGTGGGGGGTCTCAGGGTCTGAGCCAGTTTGTCCCTGGATGCCACCAGATCTGACCAGGGCTCGGCTGCAGGGAGTCCCAGGCTGGACATTAAACCAGCCAAGGACTTCAGAGTATGAGGTAGGGGCTGAAAAGCCACCCTGGGCAGCATCTTTGGGCAAGGGCCGTTCTCAGGACAATAAATGTGCCCCTGGAGATGGGTTTTGAGGCCTTTTCTGTGAACTTTTAATTGCTTGCCAGTGCTGGAGTCCCAGCAGAGCTCGGGGTGGCAGCAGCAGCTGTTTGGTTGCTAATTGCTGTGTCTGCTCCCTTGTGGCCTCCAGGCAAAGCTGGCATGCTAAATCCAGGATCTGCTGGAGAGAAGGGAGATTTCCCTTCCAGCCTTATGGGCTGGGGCTTCAGTGATTTTCTGATTTTTTTTTTTTCCCCCCAGATAAAATGAACAAAAATTCAGCGTCCCGTGACGGCTCTGATAAGCTGGAGGCTCCAGACGTGCCCCAGCACAGACTGCCCATTGCAGCCTTTGTTTATTTAAAAATAAAAAGCCCAACCTCATTATCTTGATGATGGAAAAAAAATTTCCATAAACGTGCCAGAGGCGTAATTGGTGCCAGTGGAAACCAAAAATGACCCTTTGCCTTCCCCTCCACCCACCTTTTTCACAGTGAAGTGGTTTGGGAGGGAGCTTTCCTTAGGCACTGGTGGTGCTGCAGGAATCCTTTCCCAGGGACCAAAACCTCCCCAGTCTTGGATGCTGCAGGGGATGGTGGAAGGGCTGTGGTGAAATTCCAGATGGGATAATGCATCCCTGCCTCTCACACTGTGATCAAATCCTTTGGAGACCTTCCTAAGGGCAGCAGCACCGTGCCCTAGGAGTTCTTATGGAAATCTCGTTATCAGCATCTTTCCTAATGCGGGATCATCCTGTTATTTAGATAATTGTGCGGTCTGTTCCCTCGGAGCTGCCTGGCTGCTGGCCAGGGGCAGAGGTTCCCTGCTAGCACCTTCTTCTGGCTCTACAGACCTGCTATGCCTCAGGACAGAGGGTCCCTGGGGGCCTTTCCTGCCCTTTTGGAGGTGGTGGCATTCCCAGCTCAGCTCCTGGGGCATGGCAGGGAAGGAGCCACCTTTTCCTTGGCTAGTGGCTCTGCCAGCCCTCTTGATGAAGATGTGACCACAACTGGTGCTGTGTAGGATTTCCTGTCGCTCTCTGGGGTGAGCTGCTTGCAGGGCACTCACGTAAAGGCAGGTGTCCCTCAGTGCCACCAAAATCGAGTGCAAGGCAACAGGTTGGGCTGAGCCTTTGAGGTTTCTGTGGCAGCTCTGCGGTGCTGGCTCACCGAGGGATGGATTTCACGGGAGGATTATTGCCACACAATGTGCTTTTGTGCAGTTATGTGGTATCTTTTAAATCGTTTCCTCCAACAAGTCTGTCCACACCCAAACCAAAACAAACATTCTGAAAGGCTGCGAAGACAAACACACAGTGCTTGCCCTCAAATGCATCTTTTTCTCCCACTCCTTACAGACACCTGCTCTGTGTTCTGGAAAGGAGGAGCATCCAGGAATGCCGAGCTAGGATTACCCAGCACAAACTTTGGCACATGCTAACTTTCCAAACCTTCTTTTCACAGCATCGGTATCGTTTTTAATCAGTAACTTTCTCGGAGAGGAGAAAGCGAAAGCTGGGACTCTGTCACCTCCTGGCTCTGCCTTTTCAAGGTCAATGCTTTCTTTTCATCCCTTTGAGGCCTTGCACCATTCCCAGTGCTGGTGTCCATGGGCTCCCGAGCCTTATTCCACATCTGAGTTGGTTTCCAGTTTGCTCTCACCCATTTTTGGGCTCACATGGAGTGTGGGGTGCTGCCCGTGCTGGTGGGTGAACCAAGGGGTGAGCTTGGCAGCAGCCACCACTACCCACAGCTGCTCCTGTCCTGCTCCTCTGAGCTTTTCTCAGCTTTCCTTTGGGAATAATTTGTGGGAAAGAGGGAATTTTAACCCCAGCTCACTCAGACTGTTTTCTGGGTTGATAAACTGTGATTGCTGTGGGGAGTTGGTGTTTTGGGGAGAGGGGGCTGCCCTGGTGAAACTCCCTGATTATTTCTCCCCACTGTCCCCTGCCTCCTTTGCTGCTTTGCCATTTCCTGTGACTGTGCTGTGAAGGGCCTCAGCAAGCTGGGCACAAACCCCTCTGCTGTCAGTCAGTGCTCTGGCATCTCCTTCTTCATCTGCCCATCCTTTTCCCCAGTGAGACTTGCTCAGGCTAAACCCAGCCTCTGCTGGGAGCCCCAGATGGGAAAGTGCTCTGGTTTTAATTAGCATCTTAATTAGTTTATCAGGCATTGGCACCACTGTCATTCCTGGATGCACTTTTCAGCAGAGCTCTTGTTCTTGCTATCCTTCAGTGCTTAATTTTTTTAGTTATCACAAAGTATCATTTTCCTGGTTCAGGGAGATAATTCCTCTCAAAGTCAGCGTTTGTTAGCTGAGCTGGGCAATACATCTTTTTTTTTTTCCTCCCCAATAACCAACTCACTCCAGTTTTTCTTTTTCTGCCCAGCTCCAGATAGTGCCTGATCATTAATCTCAGAAATGTGCAGTGGTAGGAAAGGTGTATCCCTCTGACAGATAAGCTTGGCTGACATAAATAATTTAGTTCCTCTGCACCTTTTTCTTTCTTCTGTAACTGCTGGAGATCGAGGTGACCCACAGAGTCATCTGAAATTCTCCTGCAAGTGATCTCCAGGTTTGATTTTGTTGTCAGCCATTTGGCAGCTGTAATTCATAGTCGTGCTCCACTGGCTTCAGGAAGATTATATTCTTTATTTTCATATTGTTTTTCTGCTACGGTAAGTGAAGAAAAATATAGGTAGTTTGTCTAATTTTTTTTGGTGTGGTCTAAGTTCTGAACACTGGGTTTCCTTTCACCCTTTTCTCTACTGATTTTTGTCTCCCCTGAACCATCTTTATCTATCTTACACTGGACTGCCTGTGCTGTCTCTATATCCTGCCTTTTGGCTGGGAAATTGCATTCCAGTTGCTGCTGTTGATTCACCCTTGGCTCAGCCAGGCTTTTCCTCCTCTTTGCAGGCAGAGGCTTTCCTGGGGTTTTGTCCCAGAACCGCTGCGACCCTTGGGAGCATTAACCAGAGATGGAGCCGGAATGGGGTCGTGGTTCTGCCTTTCCCATGGCCTCCTCACAGCTTTGGGGACACAGTGCTTGAGTGACCAGCAAATAAAGTGACCACAGGAGGGGACTGAGGCAGCCTTTGAGCAAAGTTTGCATTTTGCCAGCGACCAGAACCAGTGTGGCCGTGACAGGGACCCTGCACTGGTTGGACTGGGAGCTTGGGCGCTGTTGACTCGGACACTGAACCTGCTGAGGGTCCTCTCTGTGTCTGGTGCTTCTTGTAAAGGCACGAATCCTCGGGAGGATGTTCTTTCTTCTCTTCCCTGAGGTTCTCCCTGGCAGCTTTGCACCCAGGGGAGTGCAAACACGGGTTAAATCCTGGCTGGGAGCCTGGTTAGACCCTTAGCTCTGTCAAAGGGAAGAGAAGGTGGTGAGGGAGTTCCAAGGAGCCAATTTTCTGGTGCAGTTTGCTCATCAGCGTAACCTCACCAGTCTCTTTGTGACAGAAAATCCTCCTGTGTTATGTTTGGGCCCATGTTTCTCCCTCAGGGAGGCTCACCCACCTCAAAAATCTTCCTCAGCAGCTCTCCTAGCTCAGGGCAGAGTACCAGGAGTAATTCCCAGCCCGGCCCCTTCGGAAGGGTCTGGCAGGGTTGGCCCAGGCAGGTGCCGTGTGTCAGTGTGGCGTTAACGCATTGCTGGCAGAGGTTTGGGATGTCTGAGGGGTGCTGAAATTACAGCCTGTGGGAATCCAACCGCTGCACAGGCTTTGAACACCGAGGGGGAAAAGAAAAAAAAGCTCTATTGGCTTTTTTGCTTGTGATTTCATTGGCAGGCAGGAAGTTTGCAGCTGATGGGGGAAGGTCTTGGCTGCTGAGCCTGGAGTGGGATGGAGGGATTCGAGTAGAGCTTTCTCATTTCATCTTTATGGTCGTGACTCATTTGACACTTGACTTTATTCTGTAATGTTTCAACCTGAAGCTTTGCAGACGGAGAGCTGACATGGACAGAGCGAGGTCATTTCGCTCAGTTGGTGTGACAAGAGCTAAGCCAGGTCTGATGGTCCTCAGCCCTTCCCAGGGCTCTGTGCCAGCCTCTTCCCCAGCTTCAGATTTGTTCCCAGTGAGAGCAATGGAAATACTGTGTCATCAGAGGGTGTTCCTGGTTATTGGGGTCTCTCCAGCTCGAGGCACAGACCAGGCCTGGTGTTGGTGTCTCTGCCCATGGAAAATCCTGCAGCTGGAGCTGATGTGGAATTTGGCTGTGCTTGGGGCAATACCTGGAATATTTCCTTGCCAGGAGGGAGGGAGTGAGAGGATCCAGTGTCCTCTTTAGAGCAGGCAGAAGAGCTCTTTACCTTGAGCAAGGTCATGCATTTCTGTGTCTCCACGTTCTCCAGCTATTCATGGGGATACCGTGGCACTGGCAGTGTTGTCTGAAGATCATTGGAAGTGCTCTGAGGTCTGCTAGGAAACATTTTATGCTTCTATATTTATGGTATTTTGTCTCACAGAGACTGACCCTCTCAGCCTGGCCTCTGGCTTGATGCAAACTTTCCTGCAGCTCTTCCCATCTGGCTTCCATGTTATGAAGTGCTTCTTCTTGACTCAGGAGGTATCTGAGGGGTGAGAAGGATGCCACAGACATTTTCCAAGGTCTGTCTGAAGAATAGTTAGGGTAGACAAAAATGTAGTGTTGCAAAATTATCACTGGGCCTTCTGTGCATTTAAGTAGCTTTAAAAATGACTTTTTTAGGCCTGGAATCCTCACTGCCATCCCCAAATCCACTGAGTGCAGGACTGGGCTCTGTGTCTGATTCACCTCCTGAGGAATCCTTATTTCCACTACTTGTTTTTCATAATTGCTTTTGCTAATCTTCAGCTGCATTTGCACTTGCTCAGTGCTCACCATCCCCTTCATCCCTTCCTGGGAGCAAGTCTTGAGGTCTCAACATCCAGCTTGTGTCCCTTGTGGTGTTCAGGGGAGCTGTAAAAGCAGGAGAGGGTGATCTTTGGCTGGTGTAAATCATCAAAGCTGTGCTGAGATGAGTGGATCTGGAGCAGCTTACACCAGCCGCAGGAATTCCCATGGGATATTTCATTCCTGCTGGCTGGAACAGCAGAAAGCTGCTGGGGGAAATGGCCTTGTTCAAACGTACCTGATGGGAGCAAGACTCGCAGCTGAGCAATTCTCTGCTTCTTTGTTTTGGCCTGTTAAGCTTCAGCAAAATAAAATCAATCTTTTGGCCTTCTCTGCTGGTTCCTGAGTGGAGTCAGGTGTTTACAAGCTCTCCACATCCTCTTGGCCACACAGGAGCCTGTTAGACTGGAACTCCAAGGCACAGGCTCCCTGGCAGCACGTAGGGAAAGCAAAAGGAAAAGGATTGCCAGGTTAAATAAAGTTTAGTTACTTGAAGAGTGAAAAGTTTCCCTGCAGGTAACCAGAAGCAGAGTTCAGATCTGTAATTCTGACTTATTGCAGCACTGATTCCACTTGGGTTCCTTGCAGTGGGTTAAAGGGTGGGAAGGCAGAGGGTTTGGTTGGATTCTGCTGCATTAACCCCGTGGTGCTGTGTCAGAACTCTAAATGCTGCAGGAAGATAAAGGTACCTGAGTCAAACCTTGTTGTCATAATGAAAGGAAATGGTCCCTTCTGAACTTCAGCTGAATCTGCAAAACATCCTGACCCCAAAGTGTGTCACCCAAACCCTTCAAAACGGGGTCAGTTAGAAACAACTTTATTTCATCCAGCTCTCCGTGGAATAGGGGGAGAAGTGGGACCAGGGAAATTTATTGAATGGAAAAGGATGGGATCTCTTTAAAAAGAAAAAAAAAAAAAGGGAAGAAAAATGGCCCCTTCCCGACCTTTTGGACGGAATTGCAAACAATGGAGGTAAAACCCAAGACACAAACCCATCCCCTGGGTAGGTTGGGAGCTCCAGAGCCCTCGGGCCAGAGCCAGGCACATAATTTCCCTTCCGTGCTCTGCAGCTGCGTGGAGAGAATCATGGAATGGTTCAGGCTGGAAAAGACCTTTCTGTGTGTGCTTCTCCCCCTCTTTCTTCCATTCAGGAGCAGTGTTGCCAGTGGGCAAACGCTAATCCATCCTGACAGCTCTGCCCATCTTCCTGCTTTGGTCTGGCAACCAGCAAACAGCTTGATTAAGGTCCCCGGGGCTTTATTAGTGCAGCTTGTTGCCTGTAAATTAATCAACAGGTTTCCTGTGTTTAACTCTTTCTGGGAATGTTCTGAATCCCTGTGGGCGTTGAATCATGCCTTTAGAATTGGCTTTTTAAAAAAGGCAGAGCAGAAATAGCTTCAAAGGTTTTACAGTGCTGGGTTCTTGGGGCAGGAGGTGAAGAGATCCCGTGGGCTCTGCAGGTGCTGCTCGTCCAACTTCCCATCTCTTAAGAGCAATTTTAGGCTTCTGCTTTATTTCTCTCGGCTGTTCACCCAGCCAGCCCCTGTAAAATATCCATTATCCATGCAAAGGGAGCCAGATGGAACCTGTACTTTGCTGAGTTACCCATAAGAAGTCAGATGTGCTCTGGCCCCTCAAATTAGAAGCGCCCAGAGGAGTGGGACCTCCTTGCTCTCCTGAGGTTTGTTCTGGAGCCATGGGCAGAAGTTGCCAGGATGTTTTATTTGGCCGTGTTATCTTTCAGGCTTTGGGCTTGTCCTTTAACTGTTTGGCCTCACCATAGAGGGATAAGGAAAAATAACTTCGTAGCTGCTGTGGTTTGCACCCAGACTTTGATAGCGAGCAGGAGATTTGGGGAGCACACACTGAGTTTTCAGGTGACTGCAGATACCAGGGTGAGGTGACTGATGTTTACAGGTACAATGGGTTGAACATTCATTATTTTGACACTCACAAGACTTCCAGCTTCTCACATGGGGGGGACACCCAGCTCCTTATCTCCCTTTTCCATTCCTGTGCACGTTCTCTCCTCTCCTGCTCGCTGGAGGCTCCATCAGTGCCTTCTCTCCGTGTGCACTGCTGCCCTTTAGCTCTGAGGGATGGCACAGCCCCTGCCTGTGCTCCCACACACGGGAGAGCCCTGGGGGAGCAGCAGCACTCTGCACATGGAATTGTGTTCGATCTGATCTGGACTTCACCCTGCCGTGAACAATGGTGAGAACAGGCTGAGCCACGCCGCTCCTATTGATTATTTTTAGCAACAATCAAAGATAGAAGAAGAACGTGCCTGTGCAGAGGTTGTCTCCTGTCCCAGTGGGAGAGGGAGCAGCTGGCAGAGGAGGGCTGCCCAGATCCCTGAGCACATTCCCCCAGGAAGGATGTGTTCCTGAAGCTGCCTCCAGTCGGAGCAGAGCAGGGTGAGGTGTGGAATTTGCCTTCAGAAGCTGGCCAGCATCTGCCTTCTGGATGATGCTCAAATTCTCACATTCGATCAAACCTTTCATGCCTGTTTTACTAGAAGGCTTTAAAGCATCTTAGTGCTTGACTGGAGTTGTTACATCCAGGTGTGAGCAATGCTTCCTGCCCCAGAGCAGTGCAAAGGAATTTGGAGAGTGAGGCTGCAGCTTTGGGTCCTTGGCATCTGTGGGTGAAGCAGCTTGTAGATACCTGCACCACCAGTCAGAGCTCCCTGGCAGGAGGCTGAAACACCTGCAGGAGCCAAGTGTGTGAGCTGGAGCTCCCAGTGATGCTGCCTATGCACCTTCCCAGCGTGCAGGGAAAGTGCTTTCTCTTTTCTCTGCCATTTAAAATGCCATAAAAGTTAACCTGCTCTTGTGAGGAGGTTCTTTGTGGTGGACAGAGGGAAAAGTGCCATTCCTGAAGGGTGATTTTAAGATAAATGACTTCTGGCCATTATAGTCTTGAGGACTGAGGGAATCTTGGAAAAGACCTCAGAGAGCAGGCACCAGCAGGCTGAAAGAAGTTGCTTCTTGTAGAGTTCATTGAATGATAGAATCTCTTAAGTTGGAAGGGACCCATAAGGATCATTGATCCAGCTCCTGGCCCTGCCCAGACACCCCAACACCCCCACCCTGGGCATCCCTGGCAGCGCTGTCCAAACTGGAGCTCTGGCAGCCTCGGGGCCGTGCCCATTCCCTGGGGAGCCTGGGCAGTGCCCAGCACCCTCTGGGGGAAGAACCTTTCCCTGATGTCCAGCCTGACCCTCCCCTGGCACAGCTTCAACTCCTTGGCACAGCTCAGACAATCTCGAGTCTGGCTACATCAGAGACACACCTGCTGATCCCCATCTCCATCAGCAAAGACTTTCCCTGTAGGAATTCCCACTTTTGCCCATCCCTCAGGATCTCCACATTTCTCTGCTGCTGAGGGCACACAGGCTCCATCTCTTGTGTCCATAGCCCTGTGCCAGCGGGGAGTGACAAGAGGACGACTGCAAACCTGTGAGCTGTGGGGTTTGGGAGGGGGAGAGGCCATCAGCTCAGTGCTGTGCCTCGTGCCAGGCGCAGCTGGCTGGGGCACATCCCTCTGTGTCAGGTCTGGCACATCCCCGGCGCCGGCCTTTGTGCGGTGCCGTGCCAGCGCGGTGGCAGCTGTGACGCATCCATCAGCCCTGCCTGCTGCTTCCCGTTGCCAGGCACACAGGGGTGACCTTTTGGGAGAGGAGGAGGAGGAGATGGCGGGGAGAGCCATGGGTGGGTGGGAGGCAGTGGCAGCCCTGGCCGGGGGTTTGGATTCACGGAGCGAAGCCGACAATCCCTCCTGCTTTGCTGGGTGCAGGAAGCCCCATCCCCTCCTGCCTGCTGGCATTGAGGCAAAGCTTTTCCTGCTGGGCCCTGCTGTCCCTGTGGGATGTGATGCCCGGATTATGGGAGGGAAGGATCAGGATGATGCTTGGGAAAATGCTATTTATGGGCTGCTGCAGATCTGTGTTGCCTTGGGTGTAGGAAATTTCGGGGCACTGAGTGTCCCTCCACCCTGCTCAGCCTGGGGTGAGCCCTGGAGCAGTGGCCAGCAGCAAGTGGGTGTTTGGGTTTTGTGCCCCGTGCTGGGACTTGTCCATGAAACTGTCACATTTTCTGTGCTGACAGGGTTTTCCTGTGGCTCCAGCACCTGGGCAGTGCTCTGCTCTGTGTGCGCCAGTTCTGGAGTGAAACCGGGGGTGGCTTCCCTAGAAAAGGAAATATTTTCCAGGTATTTGAGGTCAGCATGACTCGGGAAATAATTATGAGCCTCTCAGGCAGGGTTGGTACAAACGGTACCGTCAATCCAGGGAGATGCAGCTCTGTGTGAAGGGGTGAGGTGGAACAGTACCAGACATAACCTGAAATGACTTAACAAGCTGCTCAAGTTTTTTAAATGCGTGTGTCATTTTTTTTTTCCTCTTTAATTTAAATTTCCTCTGACATTTCATAGGCTTCATCGCTCAATGTGAAGCCAAGATCCATGTGAGTGTGTGCGGTAGGATTGTTTTTAAATTTTATTTTAAATACAGATGTCTGGAATAACTTTTTTGCACACACTGTAGGAGTGTAAAGGTTTCTAAGCAACATCATTTCATGCTGTTTGCATTCGAGAATGTAAAACAGGGTTCCTTTTTTTAAAAGTCTCTGCAGTGCAGGCATAATTACAGGATCCCATTATGCAGCATTGTGTCTACGGTGAAGCCTGCCCTAATGGAATATTCTGCCTTCTGCTGAAGTCTTACCTGCTTTTTACCGAGACACTTAAGGACTTAATTAGCGTCATTATAGACTGCCACCCCCTTCCTCAGCCCCGTCCATGAAGGGATAATGATCTGTCCAAGCTAGCAATGTGTTCACTTCCCATGGTTAACAGCACCACATGGAGGGAGCGTTTCGGAGCTCGCTGCTGCTCTCTTGCATTGAGCATGGAGGAGGAGGGGGGAAAAATGAAAGCATTTCCTAGGAGCAATAAATACACTCTGTATTTACTTGGCCTGGTCCCTGCCACTGAGCTGGGAGGGTGTTTGTCACTGGGAGATCCCCGTGGAGCTCCTCCGTGCGATGCCTCAGCCCGTGCTCCGAGTGGAGCCAGCAGCCCTGCAGGTCTGTGCTGCAGGGCACCCACAGGCACTGCAGCCTTCAAATGAGTGCCTGGGCAACAGCAGGAGCCCTGTGGATGCAGAAAACCGCCCTGTGATGTCCATGTGGGTGTGCTACATGTAGGCAGCATCGTCCACCGCCCTGCGTGTCCATCCATCCGTATGTGTAATTAGAGTGGATGGAATGGTTGGGGTTGGGAGGGACCTTAAAGACCATTTAAATTCCACCCCCCTGCCATGGGCAGGGACACCTTCCA
The DNA here is from genome assembly GCF_041296385.1 of Aphelocoma coerulescens. Classification (NCBI taxonomy): domain Eukaryota; kingdom Metazoa; phylum Chordata; class Aves; order Passeriformes; family Corvidae; genus Aphelocoma; species Aphelocoma coerulescens. Next base: position 2,344,507 of record NC_091027.1, on the reverse strand, counting down.
CTAGCCCAGGTTGCTCCAAGCCCTGTCCAACCTGGCCTTGGGCACTTTCAGTGATGGGGCAGCCACAGCTTCTCTGGGCACCCTGTGCCAGGGCCTCCCCATCCTCACAGGGAACAATTCTTTCCCAATATCCTGTCTAAACCACATCTAAACTGGTTCCTGCTGGCTGCTCTTGCTGGACAGCAGGTGTTGCACTGGAAGCAGCTGTGGTCAGTGGGTTGGAGTGACAGGAGGTGCCTTGAGGGCACTGCTGTGATGCTGAGGGGAGCTGGGGAGGATCACCCTGCTGCTACATGACAGCATCTGCAAAGCTCCTGTCAGCTGCATGGTCAGTGCTAAACAATGTTTGCACTGAGCTGCCCAACAGAGTTTTACAAACATCTGGGGGAGTTTTGTGTTTTATGAGATGGGGAGCATTGGCTTTTGTACCAGAGATGGGGCCAAAGGAGGTTTTATTGCTGGTTAGGTAACTTCTCTGGCATGTTGTGCTGGGAGCCCCAGACATAATTAATGAGGTGCAGGAGTGCTGTGGTGCATGTGTTGTTTTGTGTGATGGCTGCTGCTGCTGCACCCCGTGCCAAGACGTGGCCGTGACATTTTCCTTACAGGTGGACAACTCTCAGCCCCCTCCACCTCCTGTGTCCATCCCATGGTGGCATTTCTGCCATACCTGCCTCAGGTTTTTGCTCTCCCAGCAAGTTTTCTCTGGAATTCTGCTAACATCTTGCAGGGAAGTTCACTCAAAACCTCTGCTCTTTGCACTTGCTGGTTCAGGTGGGACGGGGCACTGTGAGAGTGGTCAGGGATCTGGGAGCTGGTCCTGTGGGACGTGGCACTCCCACAGCAGCCTTCAGGGTTGCTGTTCAAAGGCTGGTGGCTCATCTTGTGTGAGAAGCAAATACAGGAAAGAAGGAGCTGTGATACTGATGGATTTCCCATTGTCTTTGACTTGTTTGGAGTCCTGAGCATCACCTGCTTGCTCCCTCACCTCAGCAAATGTGTGTGGCCTGGGGTGATGCAGGGAAGTCACCCATGCTGGGAGCAACCTGCAAAGCCCAGAGCTGCTCCAGGGCCTCGTCTTCCTGGCTTGTGAAAAGTGCCCCTGCCCATGGCAGGGGGTTGGAAGCAGATGATCTTTAAGGTCCCTTCCAACCCAAACCATTCTATGATTCTGTGATTTCCTGCTCTGCTTTGCTGATCCAGGCTGGTTCTCCTGCACTGTCCATTCCTAGGAAGGACTGGCTGCAGCGATGCAGTGCCTGGTTTTTTTGTTTGTGTGTTTGTTTTTTTTTCTGAAAGCCACTTGGCTCCAGCCTCTGCCCTCAAGGAGCTGTGTGTGATCCCTGCTCAGAGAGCTGGGAACATCTCCTCAGCCCCACACAGGCACGGGAAGGTGCAGACAGTGCTGGCCCCCAGCCCAAAGCCCATCCACGCTGTGGCTCCCTCGTGTTTTCCAGGGAGATGGCCGGAGGTCTCCGGCAGTGCACGTTGCCTTTGGCTCCACAAACACTGGAAAATGGTGCCAGATGGATGGAGCTTTGCAGGATCACGTCGTCTGCCCCACACTCTGTGTATTTTAAACAAACCTGGGAGGGGGTTTGGGCTGGATCCTTGTTTGTTCTTGAAGGAATTGATGAGGGCTTCAGAGTCCTCGTCCATCCATCTTCCATATGGAGATAAAAAGTTTTGGCTGAACGCTGCTAAATGTGCCGTCATCTATCACAGCGGAGGCGGGATTGTGTCAAGGAAAAATAATCCACCATCAGGCTCAAAAGGAGAAAAAAAGGAAAAGAAAAAAAGGGAAAGAAATAAGATTTCCAGTAAAATGCATCACTTTAAAAAATCCAATTCACTCTTTGCCAAGTCATTGTTTGGTTTTACTCTTGTTTCACATGAAAGCAACCTTTAAAGGTTACTTTTATCCCTCTTTAATGAGCTGTAGAAATGAGGCTGGTCTGTCACAGGGCAGAGGGCAGGGATGGGGCCGTGTGTGGAGCTGATGCTCCCCTTTGGAGCGGCCCTGTGAGCTGTACCACAGCTCCCTGGCTGCCAGATTCTGCAGCCAGCAGCTTTCAGCAAGAGAAATGAAAGAGGATCATTGATGTATATCTCTCCCCTTGCTGTGGTGGAAATGATATGTGCTGCAGTGTGTGTGGGAGAGAGAATAGACAGGGCTGGCTGTGTTTTTCTGGAGCGTTCTGGACGCTGGGGTTTGCACCCTGGGGACCAGGTTTGCTGCCACCCCTGCTGTGCTGGGTGCTGAGCTCTTCAGAGATGTGACCCCAATGAGAGCTCTTGGAAACCTGATCCCTGCAGTGAGTGGGACCTGGCCTCACCCTGCCCCTGTGGGCGAGGGGACACCCAACCCCTCCCCAGGACAGCCCCGTGCTGCCCCTTCTTCCCTCTGCGCTGTCCGAGCGTGTTCAGGTGACAACCAGGGTGTCCCACTACCTCTGCAGGGATGGACGGTGCCAGGAGACCCAGTGTCTGACTGCTGAGTGCCCCTCTGCGCTGTAGGGCAGTGTGAGGGAGTGGTGGGCATGGGGCACAGGGGTGGGGCTCCTTCAGCTCCACAGCGAGGTGCCGGCGTGAGCGAAACAGGGCTGGCAAACGCAGCAGCAGCGTCTCTAGGTGAGACTCATCAGACTCTATCTGTGGACTGGGCTCTTCCTTCTCCCACCAGATCATCTCTTCTGCCCAGGCATCGTGCAGGAGAGGATCCAGAGTCCCCCAGCCCAGCTGGAACCCTCCCAAACTGCAGCACAACCCTCCCAGTCCGAGGGCTGCTGCATTTTCTCACTCTGCTCCCAACGGCTGTGCCGCTAAAACGTCTCTCTCATTTTTCTTCCATTCACGTCACGTTGCTTGAAGCTTTTAGGGGAGACCTGGCTGATGCAGAAGGAGCAGCAGTGGGGGGTAAACGAGCGCTGCCGTGCACAGAAAACCCGATGTGTTTGTGCTTCCCCGTGCTGCTGTGGATGTGGGACACGAACCTTGGCACGGGCCACGTCTGCACCAGGGCTGGAGGCAGCTGGGAAGGGCTTGGAGATGATGCTGTCAGTGCTCCAAGAGGGGTGATTTTCACATCCCCACCGCTGGGATGCCAGCAGGAGTCTGCAGCTGGCATGGAGCTCTGACCCTGGCTCTTGCCACTCTCTGGAGAGGCTTTTTTCCCGAAACCCCTTTCCCAGCAGAAATCATCTCCATCTTCTCTACGGAGCCTGTCTGTGTGAGAGGGGGTTTTGCACGAGAGGACCGCGCTGCTTTGGGTGGTTTTGCCGCTGCGGTGTGAAGGCTGCCGGGCGCTTCCCCCCGCAGCAGGAGCAGCTGCCCCGGGATGCTCCATGCGAGCAGGATGTGGTGGTCTGGAGAGGAGCTGTCTGCTGGGGAGCTGCCAGCATGGAAGGCCCTCTGGAGAGATTCCCTTGGAGGGAGCAGAGCTGAGGAGGATGCTGTTTTCTGTGGAAGTGTCAGGAGGCCGCTGGAGGCAGTGGGCAACAGAGAGCAACTTTCCTATGGGAAAGTAAAGCCTTGTTCCATTTTTAACCCTTGGTAATTGAGTCCAGGGTGAAATGTGACCCCAGGTTACATAGTTGTAATGCCTTCCCTGTGTGCTGGGCTCTGGGCCCTCAGGAGGGGGAAGGAGCAGTCGTTTGCTGCTTTTGGCCCAGCTCCATGAAGAAGCGAATTTGTCAGTGCCTGTAAATAATGAAAATCGGGAGGCAGGAAGTGGACATCTCCTTAAGTGACATCGGAGCCCACAGCCCTGTGTGGCTTTGGGGACACTCACCCGGGCCAGTGTGTGTGGCTCGGGCAGAGGAATGCCTGGGAGAGTAGCAGGGGAGTTTGGAGTCCCTGGTGGGACCGTGAGGTGGGACCGTGTCCATGTGGGAATCTGTGTCCTGGGAATCCTGTGAACTGGCCCTGGCCCACCAGCAGGAAGGAAGACAGCCCAGATAGGCCATTGCTTTTGGCAGGGGTCTCTCCCAAGTATAATGAGCTTTCCATGCTCAGCTTTGTGCTCTCTGTTCCTGGATGGAGTTGGGGAGTCACACAAATCCCGTGTGATCAGCGGGAGCTGGGCTGGATGCTGGATCCCAAACCATCCCCGTGAATTTGGGAGCCCTGCAGGCACTGCCAGGGTTTGGAAAGCACACCCAGCAGGGTCATCCTCCAGCAGCCTGCATGGGAGATGCCTTATCCTGGGCAGCTGGGATCTCCTCACGCTCCTTTTTACCTCTGCTTTCCAGGAGGCTTTGTAATCCAATGAGTACACTGAGACAACAGTAATAAAAAATTTACTCGAGCCTTGTCATTAAAAATAGATGGCTGTAGCCTAAAGGTGACTTGTTGGGTACTTGCTTGCTGTTCTGCTTTGTTATGACTGGTTTTTTTAAAGTAGTGTTGCTTGTTTTCCTCATGCTTTTTCCCAACCTTACAAACATTAAATAAGCCATGTCAGGTTGGTTTTGTTGCAGTCTCCTAGGAAGAGCTGCCCACTGGGAACTTTCTCTGCCCTGAGGATGTCAACAGATCATTTATCCACCATGAGGAAAACAACAGTTGACTGTAAAATGAGACCTTAGAAGTTAAAAAAAAAAAAAAAAAAAAAAAAAAAAAAAGAAATGGAGAGTTAGCAGCAGTCAGCACTTCCTCTGGACTTGCTACTTCAAATATCCTTGTTGTAAATTCCCTGGAAAAAGGGTACGGTACACAAGAGCTGAGTTTTTTGGTGTTAAATACTTCCAGACCTCCTCAGGCCATCAGGAGGGAGCAGGCCAGCTGCTGCTCCAGATGTTGCCTTGGGGAATGGATCCCCCACGGGAGCTGCAAGCTCTCTCACATGCCTTCCCCTTCTGGTTGTGTGAGGCAGCTTTTATGAGCCTTATCCCCAAAAATGGCACGAGATCCGTCTCTGGGGCTACTTGGGAACATGGGGTGGGGAAGAAGGAGCGTCAAGAGGCCAGTGGAAATCCCAGAGGATGCTCCAGACAAAGGAGATGTTGTGGGCAGGCAAGGACTGGACAACAAGTCTGTGGTTTCTGCTGCCATCCCTGATTTCCCTTGTTCCCATTTTGATGTGGAACAAGGAATTCTGTTAAGCCCACTCCCCTGCCAGCCCAGTAAACAGGAGGTGCTGAGCAACCCAGGCACCTCTCCCACCCTGGGAAATGAATGTTTTGTTGTTAGCACAAAGCAATTAGAAAGGATTTGTGTTTTCTTGCTGGATGTGCCTTTTCCCACCTCCTGGATTAATCCTGGCTGCAGATGCTCATCGTTAGCTGTGCAGCTCGGGATTTGTGTGCACCTGGCCTGCATCTTGTACCAACAGAAGCAGATGAAACATCTGCTCGAGGGGGGAAGAAAACCCCCTGGTGTTTCCTGCCAGCTTGGCTGGGAGAGAGGAAGGGACAGGAGGGTGGAGAGGGCACAAGCAAGAGAGTGCTCAGGGTGGAAAAATGTGATCCGGATTCTCCATAACAAACTGGATCTCCGGGCCAGCGAGAGCGGGATGTTTGCAATGACTGCAAAGTCCAAACCTCGCAGTCCCTGAGGATGGTGAGGGGCAGAGAGGCATGGCTGGGTGGGAACGTCCTCCCCAAACCCTGTGGGGAGGTGCTGATGAGGGCACTGCTGGTGGAGCTGATTGAGCGGGGGTGTGAGACAAAGGGGGACGGGGTGTGTGACACTGGGACACCGTGCCGTGCTGGGGACAATAAATCCCAGTGAACTGTGAGTGCTGAAAGGCTGCCCTGTTCCTCAGGGAGGGACAGAGGCTGATCAAAGCCATCCTCGTTGTTCCAGCTGCCGGTCACTGGGGACAGACCCACGGATGCTGGTGGTGCTGTGAGCACCCAGCAGGGCTCACCTGGGCTCCTTTGGGGCTGGGAAGGGCATCAGGGTGATGCAGGATACCTGAAGGGAACCTACAGGAAAGGTGGAGAGGGACTTTTTACGAGAGCCTGGAGTAGACAGGACAAGGGAATGGCTTCAAACTGACAGAGCGTGGGTTTAGATGGGATTTTAGGAAAAGAATTCTTCCCTGTGAGGGTGGGGAGGCCCTGGCACAGGGTGCCCAGAGAAGCTGTGCCTGCCCCTGGATCCCTGGGAGTGTCCAAGGCTGGGTTGGACAGGGCTTGAAGCAGCGTGGGCTAGTGAAAAGTGTCCCATGGCAAGGGGTTTGGAACTGGATGATCTTTAAAGTCCCTCCCAACCCATTCTGTGTTTCTATGTAGTTTTTCAGGCAGCATCTGGGCATGGGGGAATTGAAAGGAGCAGTCCTAATGCCCCGTAGGAGAAAGGGACACTCTAATAAATGAGTGAGTAGGATCCCTGGGGACTCCTGAAGCCTTGCAGGCACCGGTGGATGTGTTTTGGATACGTCAGCAGGGACAGAGATCCTGGGGGTCACAGCAGACAGGGAGTGGTGGGATAGTGGCGTGTTCAGGCTTGGGAAAAACTGCTGCAAAAGCAAAGTTCACTGCCTGGAAATTGATTTTGTCTGTGCCCGATGGAGCCTTTGGCTACCCTTTGTTCCCTTTGTGCCAGTTTCCATAGGATCCTGTTCCAGCAAGGAGCGTGGCTGGTGCTGCAGAGTGGTTGCAGTATTAGACCTTCTTCAGGGCTTGACAAATCACCTTGCAAAACACGGAGCAAGTTGCTATTTGCAGAAAGGTTTTGTGGAAAAGGCACTTAACCCGGAGGAAGAGGTCTGCATTCCAGAGCAGTCAGCTCAGAGCCGCGTCCAACTTCACGTGCAAAGTTAAGCTTTTCTCAGAGGTAAACATTGCTTTAAGGCAGGATAAACCCAACCCAAAGCGAGGAGGGATGGCTCTTCCACGACCACAAGTTAATCAGTGTGGAGCTCCAAACAGGGCAATTCAGCTCCATGCACAGGTCCCTCAGGGATCCCACGAGGGTCCCCCTGCCTGGGCTGAGCTGGGGAGGGATGAAAGAGCAGCAAAGAGTCAGCTGCTGAAAATTTCCTTCCTGCTGCTGGGAAGGACGAGCAGCTCTTCCTCGGGGTGAATCACGCTCTGTGCCAAGCAGCTAATCCTGCTGCCTCTGCTGGCCTCTGATAAGCTCTCCGGCCAACTCAGATGATTTTCCAGCATCTTTATTAGAAAAAATAATGTCAGAAGCATTTGGAAGTCAATTAGGTTTCATATGATTCATGTTAATTATTATCAGTTTTGTTAGTTCACCTAATCCACCAGGATTCTCCCATTAATAGATGTCCCTAATTTGTTCCCCGAGTTCACTCTCTCCCACCAGTGGATTTTGGAGCATTTCCCCAAACTGCCCTCTGTTTTGTATTTGATTGGAAGTTAATTATTGTGAGCTGGGAGTTTCCACAGGCTCCTGTAAACATCAACTAAGCTTTGCACTCTGGGTTATTTTTACAACGTGTCAGGCAAAGAAACCCAGGGTAAGAGTTTGGGAATGCTGGGAGACATCTGATTGAAAATGGGAATTGGCAGATAAGTGATGTGGAAGAGCAGGAGGTAAGAAGTATGATGGGTGTGGATGGAGGAAAAAGAGGGTTGAGATACCCTGAATTAATGGCCACAGGCACAGAGTGGAATCTGACTTCTCTCCGTACTCCGGAGCAAGATGGAGCACAAGGAGTTTTTGCATGGATGCAAAACAATTTAAAGATCATTAAGACAGGCTGGGTGTGGAAGAAAATCCTTGGATAAAAGCTTTCCTCTTGCTTCATTTAAAAAATTTTGTTCACCCTTTTGTCTTTTTTTTTTTTTTCTTTTATTTTTTCCCCTTCCACGAGGCACCAAGGAAATCCAAGAGACCTTCTTGTGCCTTTTTGCGTGTGGATGCCCTTGGAGCAGCTGCTGGCTGGCAAATGGTGCCCATTCCCTGTTCAGTGCTGCTGTGGGGATGGTTTGAATGCAGCCCACAAAGAGACTGGTTTAAAAAAGGGTTGAGGGCTCCAGACAATCTCTGTGACTCCAGCATGTGTTCAAACCCCGTGCACAGTTTAGTTCAGCACATGGAGTTGTGCTAACACAGCTCCTTGCCAGCAAGCACAGTGTTTGTTTGGAGATGGTGTTGTGAGCCCCAGAGAGCTGGGCAAGGGTTATTTTCATTGCTAACACAATAACAAACCACAGCACTATGGAATCTATCCTATAGGAGCAGCAGGAGGGGGTCAGGGGCTGTCTGAGTGCGGCACTGAGGGCTCTGCTTGTTGTGTTTGGCTTGGAGACAGAATTCCCAGTGGGATTTTTGGGGCAGCAATCAATCCCTGTCTGCTTTTCTTTCTTTGATGGAGTAACAAGGAGGAGGAGCCTGGTGTAGGATGGCACCGGGGGAGTGCCAGTGGTGGAATGGAATGGGTTGGGTTGGAAGGGAGCTTAAAGATCACCTGTTTCAAACCAGGGACATCTTCCACCATCCCAGGTGGCTCCAAGCCCCATCCAGCCTGGCCTTGGACACTTCCAGGGATCCAGAGGCAGCCATAGCTGCTCTGGGCACCCTGTGCCAGGGCCTGCCTGCCTCATGGTAAAGATGGGATGGCACAAGAAGGGCCCACCTTGTCCAAAACTCATTGAGGCACTGGATGGTCAGTAATTTACTTTTTGTCAAACACAGTTCTATCACTGGGTGGATTTTTTTTTTTTTTTTTTTTTTTTAATAAGGACACTGCTTAGTTTTGTGCAGATGAGAGCAGACTTTTAGGGCATCCTTTGCCTCATGACTGATTTACTGCGTGTCTGTGGTGGGGTCACTCAGCTTCCTGCTCTGCCTCACATCTCCACCTCCAACTGGCACAGTGTTGCTCATTTCCCACTTTTAGTTTGGAGTGCAGCTTTAATGGAAATGGTGATTTACAGCAACGACTTCACAGTGTCTGATTTGGGAAAAAGCTCTCGAGTTTTCCATGTGGTTATCAGATAGTGACTGACGGTAAAACCCCAGCCCTCTCCCAACCTGACAAAGGTCCTAACAGTGGTCAGTGAAAGTAAAAGTGCCCTGCAGTCAGTCCATGTCCCAGGGGGTTATTTATGGGCAGCTTTCTCGGGAAGTATCATAAACATTGTGATTAATCCCTGGGAGAAAGCCGCTGCTGGGACATGGTAACACCGGGGTTCTGTGCCTGCAGCCCTCGGGGCAGGGCAGCTGCTGCACTGAAGTTGCTCTTGCGAAGTAACAGAGCAAAATCCCGGTTTATTTATTTGTCTCCTTGTTCTTAACAGCCTGTCGAGGTTGGGAAGCTGAAGGGAAGCTCTTGGAGTGGCCTTTGGGAGAGTGTTGCACGTCAGGAATCAGAGTATGGCACACAGGCAGTGAGCAAGCCCTGGGCAGGTTTTCAGGCAGGGCTGCTGACCCTGGATGAGCCCTTCAGGTGCATCCCTCGTGCTGTCCTTGCAGTTCTCACTGCTGTGGGAAGCTGTTCACCTGCTGCACTGCTTGGGGGCAGAGGAAGGATGCTCTGAGGTCTGAGGTTCCCCCTTTTCTACCTCCTGCCTCCAGTGTGAGCTGAGACTGATCACTTATTCCTGCTCTGCTTTGCTTCCCCACCTCAAAGATGGGAATAAAGCAGCTTTGTGCACTTAAACTCAGAGCTCAGCTCCCTTGTCCTAGGCAAAGTGTGAATGAAATGAGGTCTCTCTTACCCTGCATCCAACTGGCTCCTCATGAGCGGCCAGTCCAGAGCACGGAGCTGACATGACGAGATTTTTTGGGAGGTGATGTGGTGACAGCAAGGTGGGATGAGAGTCAGGAGCTGGTTATTTTGGAGAGGGCAGCCCAGCAGGATGGCTCCTGGCTGTGTCCTCAGCACAGCAACACGGGGCAACTCAGCCTTGCCTTTTTCCTCCAGGAGAAAACGTTTGCTGGAGGGTTGTGGTGGGTGCAGATGTTTTGTGTCTCTCATCCCTCGAGGTCAGCTGGAGTTCTGCCAGCACTGGTGACGTGTGTTGTGCAGCAGAGGCCAAACCCTCCCTCAGACAGCGCTGTGGGACTTTTCTGTGCTCTCTGAAGGCTTTTATGGCACCCCAGCACAACCAGGGGCTGAGCTGGTGGCACTGGTACCAAATCACCCAAAGCAGGTCTCCTGTAGCACCACTGTCCCCATGCCAGGCTGGTGGCTGTAGAAAGCTGGAGATGATTCATTTCCCTCCTGAATTCCTGTCTCTCCTCCCTTTGGGCATCTCGCTGCCAGCACTGCTCTCCCGACTGCCTGCACGACGCTCTTGGCTCGCTCTATTTATAGGGAATTTAATAAGATATCAATTAAAGAAATGAAAACAAACCGAAGATGTGTCTGTCAGCCGAAAAAGCTGGAGCGAGGCAAGGTTATGGGGAGCAGTTGTTCCAAATCTTGTCAGCTCTTTTTATAGACAGTCCCTGTTGTTGTGGGACAGCTGGGCTGGACTCGTGTGTCCCAGCAGGTGGTGGCAGCCACCCCATCCCTCTGCTGGGACCGTTGTGTCCCCTGCTCATTAAAAAGGGGAGGGATGCTAATGAGAGAAGTGGGCTTGAGGGAGTCCCTCTTTGTAAAGCACACTGTTAATTAGCTCTCCTGATTTAGTGCTTTCCTCTTTGGGGGATATGGCATTTGTGATCCTGTGGGGAGGATGTGAGCTGGCATGGAGAGAGGAGATTTCTGCTCCTTCAGGGCTTTATGATCCTCCTTCCTCTTGAAAATTCCAGCTGTGGGGAGAGACCAGGAAATTGGAGATTTGTTTCTGACTGAGTGAATTAGTGTCTGTCTCTGTAAAATCTGTTTCTCTGAGTTTTGCTGCACCCTAAGTATTCTTTTGGCTCGCTGCCTCGCACCTCTGCAGTGTCAGCACGGGGAGAGCCTCCTGCTGCAGTCAGAGCCATCCCAAACAGTCTCCAGCTCTGTCTGGGATCTCTGGTATGTTCATTTGTTCCGTGGTTTTGAGAGGGTGGGGGTGAACAGGCAGAATTCCTCCAGCCAGGGTCCCTCCAGGCTCAGAGCTCCTCTCCTGACCCTGTGGGCTCCAGGGTCCATGTGCTTGTCACTGAGGGTGTGCCAGCACTGCCCTCATGCTCCCAGCATCCCTGTGCCCCTTTTCCAAAGCTACCTGGAACAGATTATTTCTCTTTACAAGTCTGAGCTGCTTCTGCTCTTTATTCCTATACACTCTATATTCTGTATTCTTTTATAAGAGCTTGTAGTGACAGGACACAGGGAATGGCTTTAAAAGGACAGAAATTGGGTTTAGATGGGATATTGGGAAGGAATCCATCCCTGTGAGGGTAGGCAGGCCCTGGCACAGGGTGCCCAGAGCAGCTGGGGCTGCCCCTGGATCCCTGGCAGTGCCCAAGGCCAGGCTGGACATTGGGGCTTGGAGCAGCCTGGGACAGTGGAAGGTGTCCCTGCCATGGCAGGGGGGTGGAATTTGGGTGATCTTTAAGGTCCCTCCCAACCCAAACCATTCCATGACTGTCAGCCTGGTGATGTTAACCCTTGCGTGGTTCTCTCTCTGGGGAGATTGTGATGAACAAAGGCAGGACTTTGCCCAGATGCAGTCTGAGTCCCACTTGTCCCTCCTGTCACTGTCATCTCTTTCTGGTCTTTTCTGCTCCTGCTGCTTCCTCCATCAGCTCCTCCTGTGCCCACCTCTGCTCCAGCTGCCTCTGATTTGTCAGGTACTTCCTCTCTCCTCCAATTCACTTCCCCAAAATTACCACACGGAGCAAACGACCTCCTCCAGCCTTATTAAAAACACAAGGAAAATGTATCTGCACAGCTCCTGGGCTCCGTTTGATATTGTTTGATCAACTGAGAGCCAGAGGAAGGAAAGTGCTGAGTTGGGGGAATTCAATAGGAGCTGTTAAAAAAAAAAAAAAAGCCATGTCCAAAAGCACAAGCATGATCTCATGCAACACAGACATTGTGATCTGGGAACTGACTGCAGAGGGCTGAGCCTTTGTGTCTGGGCAAACAAAGGGACAGAAATAGCAGCCCAGAAATATTAATTCATTGTCAAAGTGATCCCCACTCCCCGGCCATATGATTTATATGGAGCAGAAACCAGGGCAGCTCTGCTTGGCTTCTTTATGTAAGGGAAGGAGAGTGGAAAAAGAGTGAAAACTCACGAGCTGGGCTCAGCTCTGGGAGCTTCTGCTGTGGCCTTTAAGGCTCTGAAGTGACTCCTTCATGCCTGTGCTAGAAAATCAACCTTCAAGTCATGCTGTGGCTGAAGTGCATTTGGGGCCACGGCTGCTTCTAATTTGAGAATTTCACTTGGAGGTTATCAAACAAGCAATACTTTGATCCTGCCCTGGCATTTGCACACCCAGCAGCATCCTGGGGGCTCGCTCTGGCTGTCCTTCCTGCCAGCTGTCGGCCACTGCCATTTCTGTCCAGGAAAACCAGCCCAAGAGCATCCAGGGAAAAGAGCTGTGAAGGAGAATGAGGACAAACGTGGTTCACAAAAGGCCCTTGGGGACAGGGAGCTGGAGGGGCAGGAAGTGTTTCAGAGATTGCTCTCAATTTGGTTTATTTTCTATTTAGGCTGTCCCAATTCATCCCAGTCCCTGTGTGTCCTCTGCTCCACTGCTGTCCAGTCACTACCTTGGGCCAGCCCTGGAATGGGCCCTGGCAAGCCAAGGACATCCCAAGTGAGGAGCTGTTAAAAATGGGAGCTTAAAACAACAGGTAGTGTGGATGCTAAAAAGTGAGAAGCAGAGGAATTTTCCAGCTTCTGCAGCATCCTGTGAAGTTTTCCTTTCTCCTGCAAGCTAGCTGAGAAACAGTTTGAGGTTTTTGTAAACCAAGACTTTATCTCACAGCTGCAAACTTGTTTTCCAAGTATTATCATGGTACATTGAAGAAAATATTTTGAATGGGTGTTGTAGAGCCTCTACCAATCACTCTAGGAGGTGGTTGATCAAGGGACCAATAATATCATGCCACTCTTGTGAACCAAGTTATATAAACGGATTTATAATTAATTAAATCAGACCATTTTATTCCTGATCTTGGACTCGTGTCATTTCTCGCCGTCCCTGGTACAGCAACAAGGTAGAACTGGCACTGTGCTTGTGTGTCAGCATGAGACCCTGCTCCAATGAACCATCTCCTTCTCCTCTTGTCATTTTCTGTGAAATACTTTTTTCCCCCCCTCAGGATTCCTTTTTCTTGTAAAAAAAAACCTATTTGGCCGCCTGTGTCTGTGCAGATCAAACAACAAACTTCCATCATTAAACGCCAGTGAGTCACAAGGGCCATCGTGACTCTGTCTTAAAAATAACCCCAGAGGCCCCTTGCAATTGTTCTGCAGCCTGGGATGCGTTCCTGCATTCCCCAGGGAAAGGCAGAGGCAGGCTGGGGAAGAGACCCAGGGAGAGACGGTCACTCTCATGAAAAGGCTTTGATGACTTTTCATATCTGCTTTTTGTCCTCTTTGCAGCTCGGCTTCGTGCTCTGATGTGAGCCCTGTGAAATGGATGTTTCCCTTCAACCCTCCTCCACTTCCATTCCTTTTGTCTCCTTTTCTCCCCATCTCCTTTTGGTTTGTTTTTTCTTTTTTTTTTTTTTTTTTGCAGGGGTGAGGAGGGGTGGGGGTGGCTTAGAAAGATCTCACCTGTTAATAAACCCTGCTCCAGCCACTTAACATCAGTGTGCAAGGAACGATATTCCAAATGCTCAGCTCTTGGAAGAAGCTGGGTTATTTCCTGATGATGCTCTGTTGCAACGCGTTTTGCATCAAGTTTTGATCCATTGACAAAGGTGCAAACTTCCAGCTTTGAGTGTTTGGGGAAAGCTGCATTTCGGTCTTGAGGTGACGCCCTTAAATTCTTGTGACATTGTTCTCCCGACCTGTGAAATGTGGGATAACGCCTCTCCCTCCCTCTTCTTACCCCTAAGAATCGCTCAGTTGTGTGGTTCCTTGGGATGTCTGGACCCTCAGAACTTCAAACAGAAGTGAGTTCAGGGCAGCAGGAGATTCTCCAGAGGTGTTTTTCCTTAAGGCAGGACATTCCTGTTTATCCCAGACTGGGAAGGGAATAACACTGGTGCAGGAGGGCTGCGGTGCCACCTGCCCTTTCACTTAGGATCAGCTCCCATCAGGGCTGGCAGGGTTTTGGCATCAATTAAAAGAGGAGCTGGAGCACCCAGCTGTTTTTCCTACCTGCAGCACAACCTCTCACGAGACCTAATCCATCACCATGTCCATGATTTGTTCTGAGTTGCTGATCCATGGATACCCTTTTGTGAGTGACCCCTCGAGGACAAACCACGGGGGGTGGTGGAGTGGCAGAAACCCTCACCTGCACATCTCCAGGGACAGGCACTGGTGCTGGCCTCAGCTTCATCTCCTTGTCCCTGTCATCAGATGAGGGTGGTGTTGGCCAGTGGCTATCCCAGAATAATCCAGCAATAAGGAGCTTAAGCATGAGATGAGGCTCACTTGGAGATGCAGGGAAGTCCAGACACATCTCATGACAGACGCAGACATAACAGGTCATTATTTTCATTTTATTTAATTTATGAACAATGGGGGGGAAAACTGCCCTTGCTCAGCCTCTTCTTGGTTTTCCTGTGTGTCTGGTTTTTTAATTTTCAAAGTAGTGAAAGGTGTGACCCTTCCAGCTGCCTAATTTCAGTTTGTCTTCTCTTGATATCTCTGTTTTCTGCTGTGTTTCCTTCACGGTGACTCCCTAAAACCTCTGGGGAGTGGAAGGTGTCTCTGCCCACGGCAGGGGGTTGGAACGAAATGATCTTTAAGATCCTTTCCAAGCCATTTCATTCTCTAATTCTAGAAAGAATTATTGAATAAATGTGATTCTTGAAATGGATCTCTGAGGTGACAGCGTGTTTTGTCCAGCTGGGTCATCAGCCAGCAGCAGCTTTGGGCAGTTGTGCTTCTCAAAATTAATTCTCCTAAAGCTACAGGAGTTGGGCATTTTCCTCTTTTTTTTTTTTTTTGCATGCAAGTGCTAGGCATGTGAGGTCTGGTAAGATTCTCTGAGTGGTTATAAATTATTACCAACTGTAGCTAATTAATCTCAAGGGTTTTGTGGTAAGCTTGTCTAGCACACATAAGAGAAATGAATACTTTTATTTTACTTGGCCATTTTTTGAGTTTGCTATCTAGATCTGCTCGTTCCTTAGGATGTGAATTTGGGCAACATGTGTCCCTTGCAACTGCTTTTCTTCCCCAGAATGCTAATGCTGGTAGCTCTTAAAGGCTTTTGTGGAGCACTTGGAAGTTGTGTGAGATGAAAAACATAAATAAACTACTAACTAGCCTTGGCATAACTCTCCGAGCAGTGTCTCTGTTGATATGGAGGTTGGCTCCAGATTAAAGTATCCTTCTGTCTTGATAGTGATATGATTTGGATGAGGTTTTAATCCAACACTGTGAGGCCAGATGAGACTTTTTCTAAGGAGTGCCTTCCCTTGGATCATTCACCCGCTTTGGAACTCTCAGAAGTCTGTTTATGACATGGCTTTTCTTTATTTCTTTACCTGGTGGTCAAGTGTTAATAGGCACCAAAATATTTCCCTCCAAAGTATCTTAGGACCTTAAATCTTGAAAATAAATGGGGTTAAAGTACCTAAACAAATTATTTTGTTTGGCTTTTTTTGGGGGGGGGGAGTTGGTACAATTTTAATTGATTTTTTTTTTTTTTTTTGCTGTGTAGTAGCAGAAGAATCAGAGTCAGCCACCCTCCCTGCTCTACCTACATGTGCAGAATGTGCAGAGATCATGTCTTTACCTGTGGGTGGTTGGCATTCTGGAGAGGGACCTGCCTCTGAGTCAGCTCTAATGGGTTTCATTCTGCTCCAGCAGTAGTGGTTTACACTTGGAAAGTGAAAAGCCCTTCTAGATAAAACATTACACGGTGTGCAGAGCCATAGCTTCAGAGGCTAATTTAAAACCCATGTTCTACTCCCAGCTTTAATGTGCTAAAGAACAGGCAGCACTGACAGCTTGCTGAACAGGAGCAGTGATTTGGAACCCTGATTTGCAGAGTGTGTGTGTGTGTCTTGTCTGAACAGCCCAAATTGCAGCCTCTGTCAGAGTGGTTGCAATTAATTACCGATTGCTGCCAAATTCTGGCCTGGATTGCTGCCTCAATCCCACGGAGGAAAGCAGCACAGAAGTGACAGGGTGGGACTGAGGAAGTCAGAGAATTAAGAGAGGGTGAAAAGCCTCGCTGGTGGTTTGTTGGGCAGGTGGAGGGAGGGGGAAGGAGGCTTTGAAATGGTGTGAAATGGTGGGATCAGAGCAGAAAACCCCCCAGATTTCCTTTTTTTTCCCCTTAATTTGGTGGATTTGCCACACTTTAGCTGTGACATCCCTGTAATTCTTGTTATGGGAATAAGCACTGGAGAGTGGTTGTTGGGGTTTCTAGCAGAGGTTTTATGGGGGTGCTGGAGTGCCCCTTGCATCCAGAACAGCAGAGCCACTTCTTGCAGCCTGAAGAGCTCCTTTGAGGAGCAAAACTCTGCGAGTGCAGCCCAAATAGTCCAGTTATTAATGATGATGCTCGTTGTGGGGGACACGCAATCTGTTGCCCGCTTGGAGCAGATTTCTGCAGGATGGTCATTTATCCAAGTGCAGGACTTGAGCAGCAAAGAGCTGCCACTCTCTAGGACTTTGCTGAGCTGCTGAAATCAATAAAATCTCTGAGAAAAAGCAGCAGCAGGACCATTGCTCCCAGACAAGGATATGAGGGAGACACGCCCAATGTTTCTGGAATAGCGCAGCCACCTCTGGATAAGGTGGATTTTTCTTTCCTTTGGGATTTTTTTACATGTGCTTGTTGCTTTCCTTTTTTAGTTTCTTTGCCTTGCTGCTCCTCTTCCTGGTACATATGTCTGTGTTAATTAGAGAAAAAAAAGAGTTATGCTTTTAAGTGTCTTAATTAAGATTTTTCTTAACACGCCCCCCAACACTTTCTCAAGAGTTTTTTTTTCACTGACATCTAAAACTGTTCTTAAAAGCTGGGCTTGGAACAATCTTCTGCTTAAAAACTGACGTGTAGATGTCTTTCCAAAGACACAATCCTTGGATAATTCACCTTCACAGCACCACTGAGACCTGTAAAGGCCTTGCTGAGAGCAGCAGGGAGGTGAACTGTCACAGGGAATTGGGGTTGGATCTGGGATTGGGTCCAGTCCTCCTGAGGCCATCTGAATTCTGGCTCTTGAGGAATGTCTCCAAGTACAGCTGGAAAGTTGGTTTGTATTTAAAAAGTGAAAATATTGTTACTCATAGCACAGTCATTGCAGAAACAGCATCTATTTGTTCAGTGTTAGGAATAAGAATTTTCTCAATGGCCTGATGGAAAAGCTGAAGGGAATTCTCCTTGCAGCTGAAATCCTCTGGTGGGTATTGCAAACCTCTCCTCTGTGGTGGATCTGTGTTTGTACTGGGAAATTGAATTTAAGCTTCTAATTCCCAGCCAGCTCCAATGAGACTCTGGAGTGACTTCAACCCAAACTCCTCGGGGTAACTCTGAGATGTCTCTGCTCTCCCTGGTCCCCAAAGGCACCAAAAGCTCCTTGTTGGCCTCCTGGCCAATATCCTCAACGAAAGGGTGGATGCTGCCAGTATGAAATTTTGGGGGCCAGTATGAAATTTTGGGGTCCTTACAGCCTTGGGAGGAAAAACACTGCAGTGAGGAAACCTTCATTCCCAAGGCTGCTGTGTCACACCTTCTCTAACTCTGAATATCATCTGCATCTCCTGTTCCCTGCTGATCCTAAGCTGGCAGAGTGTGGGGATGAATTCTCTCCTGTGGGGATGGTTTGAAACAGGTTTATTCCAGAACTGCTCCGTGCTTCACAAGTGGCTTCTCTGCTGCTGCCTTCTGGTGTGTGCCAAGCCCGTGTCATCCCCTGAGCAGGGTCATGGGGCTGATGGTAATTCCCAGATCCTGCTCTGTGGGTTTTTGGGAAGTAGTGGAAGCTGCTTGTAGAAAAAAACGTGCCTCCACTTCCCTGCTTGTAAAATGGAAGTTCTGCTTCTCTAATCTCACTGTGCTCGCCAAATGTTTTCAGATAAAACAGATGAGAAGTTGCTCAGAGGAGGGGCCTCGAGGGATCTGAATTAACCATCAGCAGACCTTCAACTGGAGTTAATGAGATGGAGAATTAATAACCCCACGGATGGGTCAAGCTACACTAACTCTGTACCTGTGTGCATAATTGATGATGCCCCTGTGCAGAGATCTGCTCACCAGTGTCCTGGCTCGGGTTCTGCACACTCAGCCACCTGGCACAGCTGAAATGAATCCCTCTGTGCCCATCTGGCAGCCAGGGCCTGCAGCTCTGTCAGGGATTTGATCCCGTTCCTGCTCCTGGGGTTGGGTTCCCCTGCTTGTCACTGAGAGGGGAAGGCAGGAGCACTCCCTGCTCGGCCCCTGGGAAGGTGCTTCAGTGTCCCAGAGCTGAAAGCAGAGCCAGGACCTGCTCCCTGAGTCCGAGTTTCTCCTTGGAGAGTGGATTTGAGTGTGCTGGGGGATTTCTTGGCTTCTCTGTAGCAACTGAGGAAGGACCTGGGCATGTACGGCACGATGTCACTGAGGAACGAAGCCCAGAGGGGGAAGCACAGCACCTTGCAAGGTAGGAATGCCAAATCTGCCCCAACCTTCTGTCATTAGCACACGCAGGTGTTTGGCACAGCGCTTATCTGTTGTTTTGGGATTATGTGCCATCCCTGATAGAAGGTACAGAACAGTCAGATAACAAGTACAGAACAGCGCTTCAAACCCCTGGCATCTTTTCTCAGGGTAGCTGAAAGGCCTTTGTGTTCTGGACAAATTTTAGGGACTTTTTTTTTGGAGTCTGAAGAGGAGAAGCTGTGCCACTTTTACAGCTTCCTCCACTTGCAGTGGGCCCGTGTGCTGCTGAAGCAGCTGATGCCTCCTCCTGTGGGGTGAAACAACCCCCCCAGAGCACTCGGATCTGCTGGCAGGAGCCAGACAGACTGTACAAGTCACTGTTTACATTCCAGATAGGACAGGCTGCACCCAGAGCTGAGTAATGGATCTGAATTAAATCCTCCTGGTAGGCTGATGCACCTCGAGTGACTGAGCTCGGCTTACACGAACTGGCAGCGTGACTGTTGGCTTGGGTTGCTTTATTCCTACATCTTCCTTTGGAAGTACTGTCACTCCTCGGGGCAAAAGCTCCACTTTCCCCCACTGGCTGGGCTGGTGATGTTGGAGAATTTGATCTTTGGCTTCTGTAGAAAGCCTGGGCTGCCTCCCCTGCTCTCCTGCTCAGGCTCTGGCCAGGCTGCAAGTCGTGGAAAGGTCTGGCTCAAGCAGACTCTTCCTGGTCTAAAGCCAGCTCCTTAGCTGAGTGTGCCTCCTAGGAAATGAGGTGGGATTTTGTCAGGCTGTGAGCTACCTGCTCTTCAACTTCTCCAGCACGCTCTGGGCTCTGGCAAGAAAATTACTGATGTTTAGGCCTTGTCTTTGTGAGTACAGTTTAAACAAGCCAAGTCCAGCTTGTCTCTGCAACGTGCCAGTTAATTCATGTTTTATTAGGACCAGGAGAGGTTTCCTGTGGTGTGTCCTGGCCAGAGCAGATGAACACAGGAGGCCACTTGTGGCCCTTTTCTTTGCTCTGTCATCTCCCTGTCCCTTTAGTGCATTTGTGTTTTGTGAAGGCTTTTTGGAGCCTCTTGGTAATGAATGGATTGTGATAGATATTGGCAATTCTCATATCCCCCCTCTGCTGCAGCAGAGCCTTATTGGCTTTCAGGTGATGGGCATGGTAAGAAACCTGGAGAGAATGTGGCAGGGCCATGGTTTATTGGCTTAGAGCTCTGATGAATCTTCATGGTTTATACTGAATTTTGTGTTGAGATATAGTAATTGTACAAGAGACAAACAAACATTGGAGCTTTCTGGAGCTCTTTTGTAGGCTCCTATCTGCAGAAGAGCATAAAAGAAATGCTTTTTAAATTTGGGGCAGTAAATTCTGCTAAGAATGCTCAAATTCAGGGGGAAAAAATGCCACATTCCTTAGCTGAGAGCTTCCATCAGCTCCTGAATCACCAGCAGAAGTGTCCTTCAGATTGAGAACAAATCCTTGTCTCCATCTCCTTGTAGGTCTCTCATGGAGAGGCCAGAGCGTGTCCAGGGCAGGGAACGGAGCTGGGGAAGGGGCTGGAGCCCCAGGAGCGGCTGAGGGAGCTGGGAAAGGGGCTCAGGCTGGAGCAAAGGAGGCTCAGGGGGGACCTTGTGGCTCTGCACAAGTCCCTGACAGGAGGGGGCAGCCGGGGGGGTCGGGCTCTGCTGCCAGGGAACAGGGACAGGAGGAGAGGGAACGGCCTCAGGCTGGGCCAGGGGAGGCTCAGGGTGGACAGCAGCAGGAATTTCCCCATGGAAAGGGTGCTCAGGCCTTGGCAGAGGCTGCCCAGGGAGGTTTGGAGTGCCCATCCCTGGAGGTGCCCAAGGAAGGGCTGGAGGTGGCACTCAGAGCTCTGGGCTGGGGACAAGGTGAGGATGGGGCCCAGGCTGGACTTGATGGGCTGGGAGGGCTTTTCCAACCTCAGTGATCCTGGGATTCTATGATTTTTTAATGATTTATGATCCTATATGCACACCTGGTTGTGGGAATTTCCTTCTGACTGCGAGTGACTCCTCCAAAAACATCCTTCCCCTTGGTTGCTTCCAGCACAGCTGAGACACATCCAACCTCTTTGAAAGGCCTTGTTTCAGGCACACCAGCCCACGGGGACATTTTCCAGAACTAATTCTTGCAGCTTTTCTGTAGCCAGCAGTGCTTTCCACGGGGGAGAGGGCACAGGGGCACAGCTCCTCCCACTTGGAGGGCTCAGACACCGAACCAGCGCTTGGATTTTTGGCCGTGTGCTTGCAGAAGTGGCTCTGCCGAGGCTGCAGTGACACACTGCGAGGTGGGGCAGCTGTCTGGCTTTTGGAGAGAGGTTCAAGGCCCTCTTCTCTCTGCCTTCCTCCCACTGCACGCCCAGAGCCTGCAGGCACCTGCTCCAAGCATCCTCCTCCTTGTAGTGGGGCCGGGCTTAGGTAACAGCACCGCTCGTGTTGCTCGCAGGAAGAAAAGCGGGTGATGAATACAGGAGGCCACGTGTGTCTAATTTATTCATTCTGTCATCTCCCTGGCTTCTCTTTACCCTCCTGTTTTGTTGAAGGCTGTTTGGAGACGCTTGGGAGCGAGGCAGCAGCGGCACAGAACGCGCCGAGCGCTCGGGGATCAGCTGGGCTGCAGGATAAACACAGCATCTCCAGCTCCCTTTGTTTCTCTGGGGGGAATTGGTTATCTGGCCACAGCCAGCAGAGACTGAGACCAGCGAAATGCAACACGCAGTGACATGGAGTAGGCTGTGCATTTAAAACCTTGGCTTGCCCACACAGGCACATTTTTAATTTTTTTCCTCTTTTTTTTGTGTGTGTGTGTTTTCTCCTCTGTTCCCCAGAATAGTAATCAGCTGGAGATCAGTGTTCTCTACCCACTCCTTTTCTCACAGGAGTTGTGCTGGTGGAGTGGATGCTGCCTGTGATAACCCTTCCTTCAAAACATGGGGTTTTTTAAAATAGTCGCTTTTGTAGTTTCCCCTTCCTTTCATTTCCCTTCCCAGTGTTTATTCAGGAAAAAAACTGAGATGTGGGTGAGCCTCAAAGGGCACCTCTGCCCTGAGTTAAAGTGAACTGCAGGGGACATGGCAGGAGCTGTGCAGAGCTTTGGCTGTGGGGGTCTCGAGCCACACATTTCCTGCATCATTTCTTATTTCCTGGGCTTGAACTTTTCCCAGCAGAGATGTTCAGTGTGTCTGTGCCTTCCACAGGCACACGGTGTGCTCTGTCCCTCCTCCTGCACAGCCCAGAGCTGCTGCTGGCACACACAGAGCATCCCTTAGCCAGCCATGTGTACTTCCTGCCAATCCAGAGGATTTTGCTCAGTGATGCCTGTGGGAATTCCCTCCCCACTCAGGAAGGTTTTAGCAGGCCTTCTGTTGTTGTGTTGGTTTGTTTTGTTTTGTTTTGTTTCCCCCGTCATTGATAATTTCTGACATTTTTTGCCAGTGTTAACACTGAGAAAAGGATTAAACCACCAACGGAAAAGAGCACGAGGAAAATCTTGAGGAATCAGGGATTTTTTTTTCATTAAGTTCACAAATTCTGTAAAGAATCAGCAGGAAAACATGATCTTCCCTGCTGTAATTTCGTTATAAGGAACAGCCTGGGCCCCATGTGTGGGGAAGGAAATGCTGTGGGGGATGAGTTTTCTGGGGGCTGTTGAGCACCGAGGAGATTTGGGACACAGGACCAGGATGCGTCCCCCTCTCACAGGATGTTCACCCCTTACCCCACCAGCCAACACAGTCTCCTGAGGCTCGTGCACCTCTTTTCATCTTCTACTCCAGAAATCACTTGGGTTTAGGTGTTTTCCCCCTAATTTTGGTTCAGAGGGAGTGAAATCTCTATTAACCTGCCAACCACAGCGAGTGGAGGATCCTGTCACCTGTGATCTGCCCCCGTCAGCCCTTCTCTGCTCAGGGCTCATCTCTGAGGCTGCAGCCCAGCCTGAGCTTTGGAGAACTTTTACAATTTCGAATATTACAATAACCAGGCAAACAAGAGCCTCCTTCCCAGCCCCCACACATGCACGGACACATTTACACTCAGAGCAATGCTTAATTCTTGTCATCCCTGGGCCTGGGGGCTGTTTATATCCAGCATTGCATGTTTATACGTGGAGTTCATCTCCTCAAGTGAAGTCAGATTAAGCAGCGGGGTGAACAGACCAGTTATGTGAACTATGGGATTTCCAGCCTAGAAATTCTGCCAAGACCAAGCCAGACAAATTGGTAGCACAGCAGTGTTTTCTCATTAATGGACATGGAAAGTTGTGCCTTGCTGATAGTGCACAAGAGCATCCTGTTGGGAGGTTTGGGAACCCATCTGGGAGCAGCTATCAGAGCTCTGTTCCAGGATTGAGTTGTCTTGCTTTCCTCCTCTGACCGGGGGGAAAAAAAAGTGCAGCTCCCTTGCATTGACATCCTGAAATATGTGGGAATATTAGTGAGTGGTGTGGTTTGCCGAACAGAAATAAGATTATTATACCCTCCCTTCCCTCCCTGCAGCCGTCCCTTGCTGTTTGTGGTTTGCTGGGTAAGTGGTTGTGGTGCCCATCTCCCATCCCAGGACAAATTATTTCCAACTCGAAAATAAGATTACCTGCCATAATTGCATGTGGTGGTTTCCTCCGCTGCTGCCAAGCGTGGATGCTGATGCTCGGATTTGTGGGTTGGCTGCTTTTGCATTCTGCATGGAGCACTCTCCTCCTCTCCCCAGCGCTGTTAACACTTCCAGGGACAGCAGGAAAGAGCCACAGCCTTGTGTCCTGAGCTGGAATGAGTGGTTTATTCTGCTGGGACAAACACTGGACAAAAGAAAGGAACCACGTCTCTGTGTTCCCATTCCTAGCTCATTTCTTGTCCTATTCTTTATCCCTCCCCCCCCCCCTCCTCCCTGTCTTGGAAAAATGCATTTTAGTTCCAAATACTTGTTTATGGCAGGCTCTGGAGCAGAGGGTGTGTCTCCAGTGTCTGGCACGGAAGGTTACAGTCACCATCATCCAAATAACAAGAGGCCACTTGGCCTCCTTGTTCGGGGACCAAAACCCCAATAATCCCCGGTGGACTGGACAGGGAAGTGCCCAAATTCCCTCGGAATCTGAGCCTCCAAACTATCTTTTGGACTCGGGGCTTGGCTGTCATTGCTGCTCCTGATGTGCATCTCCAGGATGTCGTGATTTAAAACAAACACAGCTGCTATTCCTGGCGTCTCTGTGCCCTGGAGTTGTGGGGAAAGCCCCTGATAAGGGACACAATGGTGCCCACAGGGGCTTTTTCTGCCAGCCTGGCTCCTTCCAGCCTTTGCCTCGGGCCCTTCTTGCCTCCCTTTGTGTTGGAGGAGGAAGCTGGCAAAGGGCTCGCATTGTTCAGGGCTGCAGAACAACAACTCCTGCCTTGGGTGGGGCCGGGCTGGGGCTTTTGACCCGCTCCATCGCGGCGGAGTGAGAGGAATGGGAGAGGATGAAAGAGTGGGGGCTGTCCTGGAGGATGATTAGAAACCAGCAAAGCTCTCCTTCCCAGCCGGAGCTATGGGTTAAACATCTCTGCGGCCCTTGCCTGAAGCACCTGCAGAACCATCTCTTACCTTATGAAGTGATAATACCAAAAATTTCTGGGTTTTCGGCCTATTTTGAGCCATTTTTCATCCCATGACCACCTTTCTCACTGCCCATCGGAGTGATTTATTCAGACTGTCACTAGGAGCAATGTGGGGATGCTGCTTCAAGAGCTAAAAAGCTGTGCCTGGCATTATGTTCTCTTTTTCTGGTAGTATTTCTTGAGGGGGGGTGATGTTGCTTTGATGCCATGAAGATTTTTTGCCTTTTCTTTTATACCCCTGTTATACCTTTTTACAACTTCTGTATTCTTAGTGGGTTTTTTTTACTACATTCTTGGACTTTTTTTGTCAAGCTGAGAGACTCAACATCTTAGAAGCTTCGTAGCCAGGGATCAGTGTGCCCCAGAGCCCAAGGTCCTCTCCAGAACACATTCTGTAAACCAAGATAGAACCATCCAGGGGAAGGTTCCTTGGGGCGGGGGGCTCACTTGAGCCTCTCATTGGGGAATCTTTGATAGATCTGCTAATTAGTAACACCTAGAATGTTAGACCAGATCTTTTGGGGGGGCATTGAGGTGCATTCGACCTGGACGTGTGCACCTAAGGATCCTTAAAATAAACACCAAGGTAAAATCCCTTTTCCCCTTCTAACCGTGTATGACTCTTGATTTTAGGACCAGGAAAAGGCATCAGCTTCAGGATGTGAAAAAATATGGGTCAGCCAGTCCCCAAATCAGCCTGAATTCCTTCTAGTAAGTGTCACATCTCCAGTGGTGCCTGACTGCTGAAAGGACTGGAGAGATAGCTCTGATTCATGGGAGGGAGGAAAAAAAGAGATTAAAGAGCTTGGACTCAGTTTGGAGATCCCACAGAAATGCCCAGGAATGAGTAAATATGGTTTTGACCCTGAAGTGACAGGGATGTGCATGGAAACACCCGGTCCTGCAGGGCAGCCTGAATTCAGAGCAGCATCTGCAGAGTCGTGCACTGAGCTGGAGTAAACCTGGGGGAATATTTATGGGCCAGTGAGTGGTTCTCAACTATTTGGAGAGAGTAGCTTCAGCTCACTGTCCAGGCTTTTCTTCTGTTCTTTTTTTCTCTTCTTTCTTTTTTCCTTGGGTTTCTTTTTTTTTTTTTCTTTTTTTTCTTTTTTCTTCCTCTTTTTCTCTCTTTTTTCTTTCTTTTCTTCTCTCTTTTTTCTTTCTTTTTTTCTTTTCTTTCTTTTTTCTTTCTTTTTTCTTTCTCTTTTCTTTCTCCATTCTTTTTTCTTTCACTTTTTTTTATTCTTTTTTCTTTCTCCTTTCTTTTTTTATTCTTTTTCTTCTTTTTTTGAATTCTTTTTTTTTTTGAAGTTTTTTTTCAAATTTTTTTTTTTATTCAAGCACACGTATTTCTCTTATCCCTCCCAAATCCTGCTGAGTTACCTCTGATTCTCAGCAGCAGCTGCCTGTGAGTCTCTGGCTGATGCAGAGTGAGCAGTGAGGGCTGCCCTGTGCTAGGAGTGGGATTGCAGAGTGCTCCAACTTGGCAAGAAACTCCTCTTGGCCTTTTAGTACTTTTTCCTTTAGGAAAGCACAGTTCTTATCTTGTGAAAATATAGATATTTTCTCCATAAAGACAGAATTTTCCTAGTTAAACATCCTGGCTCGTCTGCTCCAACAAACATCATCCCTTTGTTATTTGGGTTTATTGGCCAGATTTTTATAATTATTAAATAGAAACAGTGAAAATAGCACTCTGTGGGACTGGTTCAACTTTATAAAGATCTTAATTCTGTGAAAGCACCTTTCTCACTTGCTGTCCTCTCTCAGGAGTTGCATAGCAACCACCTGCCCTCTCAGGTCCTGCCTTGAACCTATTTTTTGTGGAGATGCTGAACTTGACTTAAAAATAGATATTTTGCCCCTGATGAGTCATTTTTCCACGGGAAAAATATGTAGTTGGAGTATGGCTAAACTAATCTTCACAAATTCCATCTACAGTGGGCATTTCTTGACATTTCTCAAATGTTTTGGGGCTGGGACAGCTGAATTAAAACTGGGGGTTGGGCTGAGGGATGTTCAACTCCCATCCAGAGGTTTGAGGAGCTGCCCACAGCATGGAAGGGCAGTTTCCTCTGGAAGGGGATCCTGAAGAGGGTTCCACCTCTGTGTCTTTGTGTGGGACCATCCCTTGGGTGAGCTCTTTAACCCCTGGGTTGGGAGAGGGAAGAGAAGCTTCAGCTGTTGTGGAGGAGTCTGATCCTTTGGAGTCAAATCCTTTGCCAAAGTTCCCCGAGTGTTCTGCTCAGAGACGAGCAAGACTTTGCATCTGAGCCATATGAACAGTTCAAACTGACAGAGAGTGGGCTTGGATTAGATATTAGAAAAAAATCCTTATTGTGAGGGTGGGCAGGCCCTGGCACAGGGTGCCCAGAGCAGCTGTGGCTGCCCCTGGATCCCTGGCAGTGCCCAAGGCCAGGCTGGACATTGGGGCTGGGAGCAGCCTGGGACAGTGGGAGGTGTCCCTGCCCATGGCAGGGGTGGAATGGGATGAGTGTTAAGGTTCTCCCAACCCATTCTGTGATTCTGTGACTTTTTTTTTTTTTTCCAGTTCAGTAATGAGGAGAAAATAAAATACCTGTGGGGCATTCACCACTTAAAAATTGGTTCTGTCTCTGGCCCTGCTGCAGGAGCCAGAGCAAAGCACCGCTGATTTGCACAGCTCTGTTGTAAAATACATGGACAAAGCAGGAAAGGCTGAGGAAAAGGTGATTTTCCAGTGCCTTGTAACGTGAGGATGCCTCCCCCAAATCCATCTCCCTTTGCAGAGTCACTGTTTCCCCTGGGTGTGGGAGAGGTGGGGAGCAGGGGCTCCCTCCTGGATATTGAGGGGCACCGGTGGAAGGAGGCAGCAGGGATGGGAGGAGGCTGATGAGAATCCTTTGGCTGAATGACAGCCAGCGTGGGGGAGATGAAAACTCCTCACAGATGCTTCTGCCGAGGCCAACACCTGATGGGACTCGGAGCAGAGCAGCTTTTCTCAACTTTTTTCAGAAGTTTGGCTCTCGTGTCTCTGTGTGACCCCCTGAGTCAGCAGCTCGGGTCCCTCCAGGGTGGCACAGAAATAGCTGCAGTGATGGGCTGTGGGTGGAAATGCTCAGGCTGTGCTCTGAAGGAGCTGAGTTGTGGCTGACAGCGCAGGCAGTTTGCACAGCCCTAATTAGGGGGATCACCTGCAGCTTCCAAGCACAGCTGCTGCTCCCCCAAACCCAAAGGAGCCTCTGTGCTTCCAGCAGCACCATCCTACAGGACTCCCCTCAGAATTCCAGGGTCACGGAGGTTGGAAAACACCTCCAAGGCCAGCGAGTCCAAACCTGTGCCCCATCCCCACCTTGTCCCCAGCCCAGAGCTCTGAGTGCCACCTCCAGCCCTTCCTTGGGCACCTCCAGGGATGGGCACTCCAAACCTCCCTGGGCAGCCCCTGCCAAGGCCTGAGCACCCTTTCCATGGGGAAATTCCTGCTGCTGTCCACCCTGAGCCTCCCCTGGCCCAGCCTGAGGCCGTTCCCTCTCCTCCTGTCCTTGTGGTTTTTACTCTCCCAAGCCAGCTCAGCCATGGCTTTTATTTTTGCCCACGAGCCCCTCTCCATCTCACTTTCAGCAAACTCTAAAGACCCATTTATAACAGGACCTTCACATCGTGCAAATATGTTTAGATCTCGTTATGTCTGTTTTCTCTCATGGGATTTCTCTGTGAAATCTATTTGCTAAATGAGACTTTCATCCCCTAAGGCCCTGCAAATTTCTTGTGCAACCCCAGTCTTTGTGTTTTGCACTATGCCTGCATTTTTTTAGGCTAAACAGATAACCTTGAGGCCCACTGCGATTTTCTTTCACTGCTAGTCCTTTTATAAGATCATGGGACTCTGTGAAATATGGATTCTTCAGTGGTTATGAAGAAAAATAAAAATTCCAAGTATCCCTGAGGAGGGGAAATAAAGGCAGCAGCAGGGTTTTGTTAACATTTAGGCAGAACCAGCCAGGAGAATGACACTGTCCAGATGGAAAGAGCCACTTCCTGGCTGTAAAGATAACTCACTAAAGGAAACATAAGCTGTGGCTGTGCTGGCGATGAGAAACACAACCAGTGCCAAGAATTCACCCCAAGCCCAGTGGGAGCTGCCTCTTTCTTTCCCTCGTGCTAAGGGTTCAAGTTTACTTAGTTGGGAAATATGCCCAGCATTTCCTGAGGAGATGGGGTGGCCCTCGAGGCACAGAGCTCATGTGGACCCTCAGGAGCTGGGCTGGTTTATTGGTGTGCAAGAACCACAGAGAATTTGGAGTTGAAGGGACCCCCAGGGATCACCCAGTGCAGCTCCTGGCCCTGCCCAGACACCCCAACAATCCCACCCTGGGCATCCCTGGGAGTGGTGTCCAAACTCTCCTGGAGCTCTGGCAGCCTCGGGGCCGGGACCATTCCCTGGGGAGCCTGGGCAGAAAAGGAAGAACCTTTCCTGATATCCAACCTAAAATCCCTCTGCCACAGCTTCATCCCATTCCCTGGGGCATGAGAGTGTGGATGACCGTAGGGAAGCAGTGCAGGTCAGGGTGAAGTGTCCAGCTCCCTGCTGGAATTGCTGGCGCTGGTCTCTGAAGTCCTGGGTTTTTCCCTGGCTGGGAGATGCTGGTGGTGCCCAGGATGTTGGAGAAAAGAAGAGAATTTCATGGAAACCTGGAGCAGAGTTGTGGTGTCTCCTCTCAGTGATGCCCAGAAGTGCAGCACTGCAGGTGTCAGTTTAGAATCCTGCCTCTGCAGCAGGGATTTCACACCTCCCTTCGGAGGAGGCTCTTTAGCAAAAGGGTGTGAAAGAAAAGCTCACACTTTGGGGTTTGGTTGTGGGGTTATGTCCACCAGGGTGTCTCCCTGGTTACCCCTCTGTGAGCTCACTTCCCAGTGGGAAGAGCTGAGCTGGCTGTGCCAAGGCTTCATCTGCAGAGGATCTGATGAGGTCACATTTGCCCGTGTCGTTTTCTCTCTCCAAGGTATTCCACAGCCTTTTAAGTCCCCAAAATTAACTGAGCAAATTGAATAGCAGGCCACAGACCAAGGACTGTTGGCTCCTAACTGAAGGTGGAGGTGAACACAAGATGTACCAGAGTGTGTGTTTAACTCTCCCGATTTAGAGCCCCTCGCTGTGACATTAATTCTCTCACTCAGAATGACTGAATTCATCCCAGGCCTGGTGCTTGGTTCCATCCAGTGGGTGTGCCTCAGACTGGAGGTGTTTCACAGCTTTTCCTTTGTTGCCATGGCAGGGATAAATACTTTAATGCACTTGGATTTGGATGCTGGAGATTTTCCTGGATGTCAAATGGAGCCTAATGCATAGGACAAATTGAACCTGATGTGCAGGATAAATTTAAGACCTGGGAGTTTGGTGGTTTTTTGGTGATGTTGGGTGCTCTGCTCCACCTGGGAACCTTCCTTTGTTAGCCAGCCATGGCTGTTAGCTCTGCCTCAATATTGCAAGTTAAATCTTAAAAATATCCCCTATGTGGGATCTATTTTGGTTTGGATTTTTATAGAAGTTTATGAATTTTATTTTTTTCCTCTCTAACAGATCTGGATTCAAGTTCTTCTTGATCATCTTGGCTTTGCAGGCAAAGTGATGTAAAAAGTGGCACTGAGCACAGCTTCTCTGGGAAAACCACGAGCCTGTTTGCAGGGGAATGAGGAGGGATATCATTTTTCTTTAGGATGAGGTCTTGCAGTGGTTTGCCTGTTTCTGTATGTTACAAACACAATACAAATATCAACCTTTAGGTAACACCGTGTATCTGAAATGGGGTTCCCATCCTGCTCACCAGGAAGGATTTCAGGCAGATGTTCCACCCAAGCTTTGGCTTTTGCAGCCCTGGCTGAGGCTGGAGCTGCATCAGGGCTGTCTTCTTCTGTCAACTCCTCTCAAACCTTCTCCTTAATCCAGACTTCCTCTTTCTTTTGGCTCAAAATCTTCTGTCACTTTTTTCACCCATTGGAAGCAGCCCAGCAATTCTGCCTCTCTATTTCTGGATTTTTCTATTGTCCTGTCAGAGCTGCTTAGGATCTGGCATGTCACAAGTTCACCATTGTCTTCTGGTCCCCTCATTAAGGGCATAATTTGTCATGTTGAGCTCTGGAACAGGTTCATGTTGCACTTGCTGGTGCTTGGTCACCCTCTGTAGCACAGTGGGAAGAGCCAGAGCAGGGAAGAGTGGCTGTACTCTGGGCTGGGAATGTTTTGTGTCACTTAAATATTCAGTTTTTTCTCTCCTGTGGGCTTTTTTCCTCCCATCTGACATGCTGGAGAGGTTGTGTAAGTAACTCATAAAGTTGAGGTTGTGTAAGTAACTCATAAACTCTCAAAACTCCCATCAGTTTTGAGATCACAGGGGGAAAACAGCATTTGTTTCTGGAGATGGGTGCTCTGCCCGACAGAAATAACCGGGCAGTGTCGGTCAGTGTGACATGACTGGCAGCTCTCCTAGGGAGGAACGAACCCAAAAATGTTACAAGTCAACACTGAGGTGTTTTGTCCAAGTGCCAGGAAAAAGGAACAGGGGGAAAGCAGAGGATGCTGCAGATCAGAGCTGAGAGAGGTGAGAGCTGCTGCTCTCTGGGGGCGAGGGGGGAGGATGGAGAGCTGAGGGCTCCTGTCAGGGGGAATCTGCTGGGAACATGGGACAGAGGGTCACAGTGACAGGCTGGGGACAGCACTGAGGGGGTCTTGTGGCCACATCACTGGGACCAGGGCTGGGTGTGTGGGGAGGGGCTGGGCCCTTGTGACAGCACTGCTCCGTTGGGTTTTCCTGGAAAGAAAAGAGATAGAGGTGTGATTTGCAGGGCAAAACTCTGCAAGCTCAGGTGGGACAGAGTCCACAGGGCAGGGGTGGGCTGGGACAGGCTGAGGGAGCTGCTGAGGTTTAGTTCTGGATGTGTGTGAGCTGAGAAGGATGCTGGTTAGTAAAGAGCAGAACTCTCCCTATCAGATGGGGCTGTGCTGACAGAAGCAATAAATTTATGAACTCTCTCCAGCCACTCTAATTTGCCGTGTCACATATCTGACCTTCCACAAACAATCCAGGGGCACCAAGCACCTTCCAAAGGCCTTCAGGGAGCTGGCCTGCAGTCCCTGCCACGTGTCCTCACCTCCCCTTTGCCCCCTTCCCCCCACTGAAGGCACTGGGACTGTTTAGGGGTGAGTGAGGGCTTGTGAGAGTTTCTTGAGCCTGTGCCCACGTGGCCTCAAGCCAAGCCTCCCTAAGACAACCTGGGAGCCCCCAGTGAAACCTCGGGCCCCTGGCACTTCTCTCTTGCTTCCCAACACGTGCTCAGCAAGAGACAGGAGGTGGTTCCTTGGCAAGAGGGGAAGTGGCAGAGTTTGCTGGAACCTTCGAGCCACCTCTGCCGAGGTTTGGAGAGGAGCACATGGACAGCCCCTCTGGGCTCTACTGCAGCAGCTCCATTTTCCAAGAGGATCCAGCTGAAGCCAAGGGAGCTCCCCCGACGGCCTGGTCTGCACTGACAGAGCTGCACTCACGGCTTTTAGGGCTGAGCTTGTTCCAGTTGGCACTTCCCAGCTCCAAACTGCTTTGATTTGCTCCAGATGGTGTGAGTGAGCTGCTGTGCCCCGAGTCAGCCACTTGCTCAGCCCCAGCTCCTGCTCCTGGTGTTTCATACACAACCATTCAGTCTCCTATGGACCGCGGGAGATGGAGATTCTTTTGTGAACTCCATAAAATCTGCATTTCTGCCCGCTTCAGACTTCAGTCACTCCCCAAAGAACGTGCCAAGGGCAGAATAAAAAAAGAGGTGGCTGCCCCAAAGGGTTTGCAGCTGAAAGGGTGGGGGCTGCAAGGACTAAGAGCAAAGTGTCAGCGATCCTAAGTTCAGATTGAAGTGCCCTGGATTTGTTTAGACTTGGTTTCTCTGCTTCCTCCCATATGTTTTCCTAATGGCTTCTGAAAGGGGAAAAAATATTTGTGAGGAATGTTTGGAGTAAATTGCTGGGAGAAGTTGGAAAAACAACATGCAGTGCCAGGGGAGGGATGGAGAACCATGGCCTGGGATGCAAGGAGCTGGTGGATGAGACCAGGGAAAGAAGCTGAGAGGTGAAAAACTCTTTGAGGAAGGGAATTTGCTGCCTCTGGTGACTCCCTGTCCTGCCTCTGCTTCTGCAGCATCCAAGCTCTGTGAACTTTATGTGCTGTCTTTAATCTCTCCTTTCCATCTGCCACCTCCTCCTTGGGGACACCACTGGGTCCCTCTCGACATAAAGAGGGAATTAATAATCTCTTAAGGTTCAAGCTCGTGTTGCAGCAGAGAAATAATGCACTGGTAAATGCTTGGCTTGTGTTGGGATCTCACTGGGCCTGAGCAGAGGCCGAGGGAGATGGGTGATAGAACATGGATGCAGAAAATCAGGATGAGCTGTTTGGCAGGGAGGAGGACATGGACAATCATTTGTTACTCAGAGTCAAAAACAGCCTCGTCTTCGTGCCTGGATCTGAGGGTGGTAACTGCCCCTAGAAACACTGCATGTTCCTCTACATGAATGCTCTTAGATGCTCAGGCTCTCCAGCCTTCCCATGCTGCCAAGGAAAGTGGGAGCATCGAGCACATAAAATGTCCCAGGGAGCAGAGTTACCCCTCTGTGCCTCACCAGCACATCTGTCACATACCAGGGGCCAGATCGGTGCTTTTCCTGGCCTTGGACACATCAGCCCTTCCAGTGGGTCCTGCAAATGGCTCGTGGAGCAGCCAGAGGGTCCAGGGTTCATGTGCAGGTCCCTTGGAGGAGCCCCTGGGGCTGTGGGTGATGAGCTGCATTTCTCTCCTGGTTTTTATGTGCTGATAAGCTCGGCGTAATCCGGGGATGAAGACACACAGTCTATTTCTGGTCTCAGCAGAGATCTTCCCATGCCTGAGAGGCAATGTGCCTGCCTTAGCATTCCCAAGATGCTGCCAAGCACAGCAAAGCACGGAGGAAGTGGCTCCTGCCTGCACAAACAGAAGGCCAGCAGGAAAGGGAGCCAGGCTAATGCCTCGTGAGACATCCCAGTGCTGAGCCTCTGCTTGTGTCTGGCCTGGGAGCAATGCCACAATCCCATAAATCAGTCATTTCTCCTCCTGAGCCCCACAGCCTGCTGCCTGCCTCACGCTGAAGGTGACTGAAAGAATAGATGTGCTGACCCTTGTGCCCTTCTCAGCACATAAAGGCAGCCTGGAAATGGGCAGGTTCTTAAAAGCTTTTCTTCCCTCTTTGCTTCTCCTGGGTAGAGAGGGCAAGCTGGTATTGTTGTACTTCTGGTTCTGTGCTCTGACCAGAGAGCAACCCAGAATATTTTTACTGAAAAGGGCAAAGAAAAGATGGAATATGAAATGTCTTCAGCCTGTCTTGAAGTTAAACGAGTGAGGAAAGTATGCTCTGCTCTCCTTCATCTTCCTTCCGTGTGTGTTAAAGGCGCTTTCTCCTCCTCATTGCCGACTCTCCTGTTGTTTCTCTCATCCCTGCTGTTTCTTTATGCCCCTCCAAGACATTTTCTGGCAATGCTGAGATAAGAAATGACAGCCCAAGGGATGGTCCCCAGCCTGTCCCTGCTGCTGATGTCCTGCACAGGTGACGAGGTGTCAGTGGTGTGATCAGGCCTGCAACATCTCCTCCTTTCCCAGCTCATGTTCCAGGGAGGTGAACTCGCAGCCCCACATGAGATCTGCAGCCCCACACCAGATCTGCAGTCCCACATGAGATCTGCAGCCCCACACCAGATCTGCAGCCCCACACCAGATCTGCAGCCCCACATGAGATCTGCAGCCCCACACGAGCTCTGCAGCCCCACACGAGCTCTGCAGCCCCACATGAGCTCTGCAGCCCCACACCAGATCTGCAGCCCCACACACGAGCTCTGCAGCCCCACACCAGATCTGCAGCCCCACATGAGATCTGCAGCCCCACACCAGATCTGCAGCCCCACACACGAGCTCTGCAGCCCCAAACCAGATCTGCAGCCCCACACATGAGATCTGCAGCCCCACACCCGATCTGCAGCCCCACATGACATCTGCAGCCCCACACACCAGATCTGCAGCCCCACACCAGATCTGCAGCCCCACACCCGATCTGCAGCCCCACACATGAGCTCTGCAGCCCCACACACCAGATCTGCAGCCCCACACACCAGATCTGCAGCCCCACACATGAGATCTGCAGCCCCACACACCAGATCTGCAGCCCCACATGAGATCTGCAGCCCCACATGAGCTCTGCAGCCCCACACGAGCTCTGCAGCCCCACATGAGCTCTGCAGCCCCACACGAGCTCTGCAGCCCCACACAAGTCTCTGAGGGGAAAACCCAGTGGGAGGATTTTTGAAAAGGGCCAGGATTAATGTGCCGACCTCTGCAGCTATAGATAGAGAGGTGTCTGATGGAGCTGCTTCTTGGGGGGTGTGGGCAGAGGATTTTCATGCCCAAGGGTGTCATAAAAGGTGCAGCAAAGGTGCTGGTGTTGCTGAAGGACTCTCTCTCTCTCCAGTGGGGAGCACAGGTTCATCAGTGTGCGTAAGGAATTCAGTGTGGGCTGGGCTGGGCTGGGCAGACACAGCCAGAGCTGTGATGAAGATGATTTCTTGCACTCTCAGAAGGGATTTCCTGCTCACCTCAGTCTCACCCAGCTTCTCCAGTCCTGCTCCATCCTATCTGTGTTCAGGCAGTGCCTGCAGCCCTTGGGCAGCACATCTGTGAGGAGCTGACTCTTCTGCAAGGCTTCCTCTCCTCCTGTCAGATCCTTGATTTTATTTTCTCATCATTTCAGGCATCTCCTTCCCCTGTTGGAATTCTTCTCCTCATTGAAACATCACAGCTCAAGGGCTAAATTTTCCACCACAGTCTTTCCCTTCTGTAGGTGCAACCTGTAGAGGAGGGGGATTTATGCCCATGATGTGCTCCAGCAGTCCAGGCATCTCCAGGGGGTGTGTGTGGCCTGCACTGAGTCAGCTTTGAAAAGGAGGATGGGGTATTTTAAATAGCTTGATCTAAAATTGATTCCAATCTGTCTCTTTATGGCAGCAGGCGAAAATAATAACATTTCCAGGCAGGTGAGGAAAGCTGCCTGATGTGGAATTTGAGTGTGATCATGACTGACACGGATTTTGGGACTGTTCCAAGGAGAAGACACGTATAAAAGTAAATCCTCTGGCAGCTCAGCAGCAGAGTGGCTTAGAGCCTGGGTAAAAGATTGCAAGCGGGGACATCTCAGGAATAATAAATCTTCAGAAAGACTCTGTGGCAGGGAGGTGCATCTGTGGAATATGTAACTGAGCCCAGGGCTGAGAGTGCCCTGAGCAGCGAGCCCAAAAAGTGAAAAACACCCCAGAACAGGTGCTACAAACCATCCCAGCAGCTTCCTGGTGCTGCCTGTGCCCCCCAAACCGGAGGGACACCCTGGCCACACACTGCACTTAAAAGTGGCAGCATCCCTGGGAGGAGGAGGAGGAGGATGCCCAGGAGGAATGATCCGCTTTGGCAGCATGCCACGGAGCCCAGGGGCTCCCCTGCTTTCACTCAGAAATGACTCAAAAATCTCTGCTGGTAAGTGGAGAGGCACCTGATTCCCGTGGCTGATCGGCTTCTCCTGAGTGGTTTTGTTTCTGCACTGGTAGTTTTACAGTCTGAGCGGGATAAGAATGTAAAGAGGAAATTACTGTCAAACAGACCTTTCTAAATTGCTGTCAGTGAGTGGCAGGAGATGAGCCAGAGAGATCCTGTTCTTGTCAGCCTCGCTGGAGTAGCGTGCTGTCCTCATTCAAGGAGAGCCCTTGTCTTTTTTAGCTGTGTGTAGGATGAAGCAAATAGTAAGTCATGTAAATGATTGATTTGCTTTGCTGCAAATGATTGAAATGTGGCGAAGTGGCAGGAAAAAGGAGTGTGCAGTGCTTGGAATGGATGAATAATGAATGGGGAAGCAGTTTGCTGGTGAGTTGTGGCTCCTGGTTTTCAGCTGAGGCTTCCAGGGCTCCATCACCCAGTGACACACAGGGAGAGATGGGCATGGCCACGAGGGCTGTGTGCTGGCAGCGTTGGTGACACGTGTGTGGTGCTGGCTGCTGGGTCACCCCTCTGGGACCTCCCTTAGCTGCACATCTGCACATGGCCAGCTGCAGCAGTGCTGCCTGTGAGCAGCCCTGCAGCAGGGACACAGCCTGCACTGAGCACCGTGGCAGGAGGCTGTTGATCAGCAAAGTGTGACTGAATGAAGTTTCAGTCTGGATTTTCTCCCACACCACGTTTCTGGTGTTATTTCCCCGCTGCTGATGGGCTCCCTTTCCTTTTCTCTCCCTCAAAATGCTGCTCTCCCCTCTCCAATTCTTGCTGTCAGTCCAACGGTAGAAGCAAAAACCATCCTGGATCCTCAGGATGGTGAATGATTGGACTACTGGGCCTCCCATCTGAGACAGGACCACAACCAAGGGTGGGATCTCATGACTGAAGAGCACTGGCCCAGATTCAGATGCCCTAATTTCCACCTTTGTCTCTGTCTGATGTTTGCTGTTGGCAGATGCTGCTGAAAGCTGTGGGTCTTCCCACGGACCACAGGCTTGTAAATGAGGCAGAATTGAGGTCAGCTGAACCTGGGCCAGATTGTGCTGAGCTATTCATTTGATACAGTCCATCCCTTCGAGGGTGCATCCTCCTGCCTCACAATGTGGCATCTGCTCCTGGTGGGGGTAAGAGAAAAGGAACTTCTTGGCTACCAGATCTTCTCCAGCTGGGTGGAAAAACAGTCTCTGTCCTGCCTAGGGGACACAAATTTGGAGCAGTGAGGCAAGATATGTGATGGACACAGAGAATTAGGTGAGAGGATGCACCAGCAGAGATCTCTCCTTATTCCCAAGTGACGATCTCCGAGTTTCTCCTGCCCTCAACTTTTTAGCTGGTAACTTTTCAGAAAAACAGTCCTTAGACACTTCCTCACACTTTTGTTTGGGGAACAGAAGATATTCTGTGGAGGTGGGATCATCATCTCTAATTTGCAGGTGGCCTTCAACTCTTGCTGTTCATCTGCTGTGTCACAGACCCTGCTCCCACGGGGTGGTTTTTGTACACTCATCCAGGTCTAGCCACGTTTCACCTTTCCGGGCTGGAAACAGTTAAATTGCCACACTTCTGAGGAGAAAAATACACGCCTGAGGTCTGTAAACCTCATTGGAAAAAATTGGGTTTAATTTTAGCTCAGTGTGCTGAAGGCAGGTCCTGAGGTTATGGTCCAGGATTTCCAGGGATTAAGTAAAGTAGGGCACAAATTATCTGGGTCATGGAAGGTCACCTGCTGCTGTGCACTTGTTTTACAGCCCTCTGGGCTCTGCTCCCATGGGAGCTGGTGGCCTGGAGCTGTGGGAACACGGGACATTGCATCACCCAGCACTCGGCACAGAAACTCATGTCCCCAAAATGGTGGGGAAAAGCTAAAAAAAAATTACGTATTTTCATTGAAATGAAAGTGAAATGAAGTGAAACCCGTGGAGGGGGAGTTTGGGAAGGACATCCATTGTGGTGGCTTCTGGCTGGAGCTTCTTTATCCAACCTGTCTGCTGAGAAGGCCAAGCAGCTTCCAGAATCACAGAATAGTTTGGGTTGGAAGCTCATCTAGTCCCACCCCCTACAAAGAGCAGGAACTTCTTAAACTCAGTCAGGTTGATCAGAGCCCTGTCCAACCTGGCCTTGAACATTTTCAGGGATGGGGCACCTGCCACATCTCTGGGCAACCTGTCCAGTGTTTCACTGTTCTCATCAGGTAAATACAGTTTGGAATTCTGCAGCCCCTGCCAAGGCCTGAGCACCCTTTCCATGGGGAAATTCCTGCTGCTGTCCACCCTGAGCCTCCCCTGGCCCAGCCTGAGGCCGTTCCCTCTCCTCCTGTCCCTGTTCCCTGGCAGCAGAGCCCGACCCCCCCGGCTGCCCCCTCCTGTCAGGGACTTGTGCAGAGCCACAAGGTCCCCCCTGAGCCTCCTTTGCTCCAGCCTGAGCCCCTTTCCCAGCTCCCTCAGCCGCTCCTGGGGCTCCAGCCCCTTCCCAGCTCCGTTCCCTGCCCTGGACACGCTCCAGCCCCTCAGTGTCCCCCTGAACCGAAGGTCCCAGAACTGGACACAGCACTCGAGGCCTCAGCAGTGCCCAGCACAGGGGACAGGCACTGCCCTGCTCCTGCTGCCACACTATTTTTGATACAGCCCAGGTGCCATTGGCTTCTTGCCCATCTGGGCACACCTGGGCTCATGTTCAGCTACTTTTGACCGGCATTCCCAGGTCCTTTTACCCCAGGAGCTTTCCAGCCTCTCTGCCCAGCCTGGAGCTGCCGAGAATTGTTGTGACCCAAGGGCAGGACCCGACACTCGGCCTTGTTGAACCTCACACCCTTCCCTCAGTCCATCAATCCAATTATTCAGCTTCTCCCAAGATTCTGGACTGGGCTGCAAACCTGCCCCAGCTCCACCATTCCCAGTGCCCTCCCCAGGCTGGGCACAGCTGGCTCAGGAGCTGCAGGAGTGCAGCGGGGTGACTGCGCTGCTGCATCCCTGCGAGTGTGGGATGTGCTGGGAAGGGGCTCCCCGGACATGAAACAAATGGAGACATCATTAACCCAGAGCAGCAGAGCAGGAAGGGAGCTGGACAGGCCAGCTGGAGTGTGTGAAGGCAAATGGACTGGCTGGGAGGGAAGGGGGGCCTGGAAGGTGGCTGCGTTTGTCTAGACAGTGTCTGTAATGATTTTTTGATTATTTATTTTATTTTTATAACTGCTCTCCCTGGACAATCCATTGCAGCCAGGTCCTGGCAGGACTGGCAGCCCCTCCTGGGAGTGGACTGGGCACCTGAGGGCTGGTCCATGCCAGAGACAGCAGCCCTGTGGGGAGGGGG
The DNA here is from genome assembly GCF_041296385.1 of Aphelocoma coerulescens. NCBI lineage: Eukaryota > Metazoa > Chordata > Aves > Passeriformes > Corvidae > Aphelocoma > Aphelocoma coerulescens. The sequence continues at coordinate 2,305,439 of NC_091027.1, read as the reverse complement.
GGGCTGTTTGTCATCAGGATAAAAATAATGATGCACCTTTCCTGGGATGTGGAATGTTTTTCACTTTGGCTGCCTCGCTGAGCTGACACTGGGCTGTGCTGCCTTGACAGCTGTCAGTCAGGGTGGTTGGATGTGCCAATTAGCCAGGCTCATCAAGGGCTCTGGGATTTGTTGTGAGGGCTCTGTTGGCAAAAGCAACCCTGTGAGGTTGCCCAAAATCCAACCTCCTCCTGTCCACACCAGATTGGAAGGAACTGGGGCAGCACCTCCACTGTCAGCCCCAGCAGCCTGAAATCCCCATGTGTGTGCTTTTGCTTGGCCCCTCTTCTGCAGCGGGAGCCTGTCTGAGTCTGGCATTCCTGCCTGTATAATCTTTTCTTGCTCTTCTGCTGCCTTTTGCACTTCCAGAGGGAACAATTCAGCTCTTCTCACAAGGGAAAAAAAAATCCCATTTTGGAGCCATGCTGTTTGTTGACCCCCCGGTCAGCAAAACCTCTCCAGGATTGTCCAAAGCCTTGCTGTACTCTTGTCTGGGACGGATTTTTGCTCCACAAGAGAGCATTCCTCATAATTGAATCACTTAAATGCTTAATTAGAAAAATGCTATGTTTCCTTGGGGAAGAGTGAAGCATACTGTCAGTGAGGGCAGGCAAGGCACCACTGAGCTCCTTCAGCCCAGCTCAGCATCCCTGTGGGAATGCAGTGGCAGAGCAGAGCTCTCCAAAAGTGCACCTTGTTACTTGCCTTTTTTTTGCCCTTTCTTCTCCCAGGACCGAAGGCTGGGGGGAGCTTGTGCTGAATTTGGCTTTCTGTGAGGTGCTGGCTACAGGAAATGCTGATTTCTTCTTCTGCACAGCCCTGGTGACCTGGAGAAATCAAGAAAAGGAGGTTGTGGCAAGGTGGGGGTCAGGCTCTGCTCGCAGGGAACAGGGACAGGAAAAGAGGGAACGGCCTCAGGCTGGGCCAGGGGAGGCTCAGGGTGGACAGCAGCAGGAATTTCCCCATGGAAAGGGTGCTCAGGCCTTGGCAGGGGCTGCCCAGGGAGGTTTGGAGTGCCCATCCCTGGAGGTGCCCAAGGAAGGGCTGGAGGTGGCACTCAGTGCTCTGGGCTGGGGACAAGGTGGGGATCACAGCTTGGACTCGATGGTCTGGGAGGGCTTTTCCAACCAAAATGACTCTGGGATTCTGCCAGAACACCTGGAGGCCTGGCCTTTATCCAGTGGTTTCCAAGCAGAGCTTTCAGTGCAAACATGGATGAGGTCTGGTCTGAGATCAGCAGCAGAGCCATGACGAGGAATGACACCCAGCAGGAGTGATCCCCATCTTCCTGAGCAGGAGCATCCTTAAATTCTCTGTGTTCTGCTAAAGTTTACTTTATTAGGGATTTTACACAACTCACTGCTAGGTAGATGTCAAAATTCCACCCGAAGAGCAGATGGGATCCTCTCCATAGGGAGCCTGGGGCAGGGATCCCAAATCCAGAGGTGACAGGTGCTGAGGAGTGACCACAGCAGCTCCTTGGCTCAGCTGGGCCACCACAGGCCTCTCTGCTTGCCATTGTCACAGCCTGGAACGGCTCCTGGAGAAGGCTCCTGGATAAGGCTCCCAGCACGGAGCCGTGTGCGGGGCCGAGCCTGGGAGCCGCTCCCTGGAGCCAAAGTGGGAGCAGCCCCAATCCCTCCTCCTGTCTCCATTCCCAGTCCCAAATCAGCTCACCTGGGGCTGTGACACCTCCTGGCAGGCAGCCACCAGGCCTTTCTTCTGTCTCTCCCAGATTGTACAGTTCCCTCATGGCAGTGACAGCCCAATTATCCCCGCTTTTCCCGTCTTCCCTGCTCCCGTTGCCTTGGCTTCTGCCGAAGCCTTCCTGGGGAAAGATCAGTGTGGTTTAGCAGATGGACAAAGTCTGAAGAGCAAACTGTTTTAACCAACCTCCCCTTTTTCTGGGGACACCGAGTTCTTACTGAAGTGGTCAAGCAGCATCCTTAATTTCCTGAGGCAGCAGCCTTGACTCTAAGGAGATTCTGGGGATTTTTGGGATGCTTTTCCTGAGCAATCAATTTGCACACCAACCTGGCCTTTCCCCAGGGCCATTTGTGCTTGCTGCCAGTTCCAGGATATTTGGGGAATCCACAGATTGTATGAACCACTGGGCAAAAAAGGACCAGTTTCCCCAGTCCCTCTGAGCATTGTGCTCCTCTGGACAAGGTGCCAAGGACAATCTGGTGGTTTAGTGGTGTTGGGAACCATGAGAGGTGGTTCCCACCTAGCAAAGTGCCATTTGAACCTTGATGGTGTGGCAAATATTGTAGTCAGTAGGGAAAATAAAGGTGGAAATCTTGTTTCCTGCCCCAGCTGGCTGCTGTGGCCACTTCCAGGAGTTTCCCTGCTCTTCCAAGCAGGACTCCGTAGTGAATTTCATTTGGAGGGAGCAGAAATGAATCTTCTTGAGCTGAGAATAGACAGGGATTGCTTTCCATGGACGTGGTCAGAATCTGGCTCACTCGATGGGTGTTTAAAACCTGGTTTAGTCTGTGGGATCTAAACCCCACAAAAAGGTGCTTGAAGTTCAGTGGCCACAGGAATTGTGGGGCACCAATGGCTTCTCCTTGCATAAAAGGAACGGCACGCAAGGGAAATTGTTAATTATCACAGCCCACATTTTAATGGCTAACGATTTGGGTTGTTCTGAGCGGCAATAGGAACTGTCTGCGGGTGTGTGGGCGGAGAACAGATACTTAGGAGATGCTATAATTTGTATTCCTGCTTCTGCTTGGCCGAGTCTGTCATGGATCTGCTCTGCTCCGTCACTTGTGCTGCCCTGGGGTTTGTAAAACAAGAAATTCCGAGGAGTAGTTGGTCACCTGGTCACAGCCATGGGGACTGGGATCGTGGAAGAGGTTTGCCCATTTATAGAGCTGGAAAGCTGTGTCTGCTTGGCCTCCTGTGGATGCTGTGCAGTGTCAAAGATCTCAGCTGTGAGCTGGATCCCACTGTGGCCCCTCTCCCAGGCAGCTCTGCAGGGCTGTGGGCATTTTTTCCACGTGGTTCCAGTGTTTGGGGAGCTGCTCTGCACCTTCCCTTTCACTCTGCACCCTCCTGTGCCTCAGAGCTGCCTTCAGCTCCTCCTGCCGCAAATTCTTGCAGTCCATGTCCCCCTGAGCACAGCCTACCTGTGACAGCCATCCCTGACCCCCTCTGCTGTTAAATGAGAGCAAAATGAGGCACACGGCTCCTCCCTGCTCTCCTGGGTGTTTACAGAATCCACCAAGGCTGGAAGAGCTCCAGGAGCACCACGGAAATGTCCTCTGTGGGCTGGGTGGCCCCACTGCTGCTTGGCACTGCAGCCTTTGAGCCCTCACCGAAGGGACATCAACAAAGGAGGGAAAAAAAGGCTTTTCTGCCCAAAACCTTCCACGTTTATTCGTAGGCATGGCTGGTTTGTGTACAAGCACTTGAGCAGTTGTCAGGGTGGGCTCCTGCAGCCTCGGGAGGAAAGGAAAAAGCCTTGGAGAGGGTGAAACGCAGCCCTCCACCCCAGCTCCATGTTGGGTTGCTACTGTTAAAATGTGACTAATGCTAAAAATAATTCTGGTGTTGCTATAGAAACTTGCAGGGTTGCTACGTGTGAACCTGGAGAGAACTGTACCCTCCTCAGAACATTGTTTTTCCCTTCCCCTCAGCCCTGCTCACCCCAGACAGGACCAGCACAGCCTTGCTGGGTTGCCACAGCTTTTTTTTGTTGTGCCAGAGGATGGGAGGGAGGTCATTATTTTATCCACTTCTATCTATCCACTTCTATTCCTTCCAGCTCCTTCTGACACAGATTTTTGAGTCCATGCATGCATCCCCATCACCTGCTCCTTCCCTAGGTCTCGTGAGGAGCAGGTCCCCCTCCTGCTCTTCCACCTCCTCAACTCTCTGCCAGGTTTTCCCTGCTTTCCATCTGCAGTGGAGGAAAAGGATCTGTTGTGAGCTTCCTTCAGGCCTGGAGATGAAAAGTGCTTTTGTATTCATTAACTTTATAACAGTGCCCCAATCTGCCATCCCCACCTTCCTGTCCCTTCCAGCTTTGGTAGCTCCTTTGGAGGAAGCTGAATTTTTCCAAGCTTTTTAAGAAGAAACCCATCAGGGGATCAGTTCATGTTTTTCCAGGCTGGAATGACAAATGCTGGAAACTTCCACTCAGTTTGGAAAAGAAGCTGAGATTAACCCAGTGACTGAATGACCACAGCCCCCAAAGGACAGTCTGGCTCCTACACAAATTATCCTCCAAGGCAGAGAGAAGCTTCCCCCTCAGTGCTGCCATGGCTTTTTCTCAGCTTCATTGAGTGCTGGGGCTGGGAATTTGGGAAAGAGCAGTGACCTCCTGTCTCTGCTCCGGATTTACAGCTTGTCCTAAACATGAGGTGGAGCTGAGCCCTTGTGGTCAAATTCACTGTCATGGCAGTGTCTCGCAGCAGTGACCTGGGGATGATGGCAGAGGAAAGCAGAGAGAGAAGAATTTTTGTTTCCCAGAAGGGAAAAAAAAAAAGCTTCTTTTAAAATCCTTTTCAAGTTTGTTGCTTTGAAAGCCTCTTTCTTGCCCTGGGAATTTTAAAGAGATTTTAGGATTTTTTTTTACCTCACACCTGAGGGTTTGCATCCCTCTGGCATTGATGCAAGTCAAGTCCTGGAGGTGACTCACAGCAGTAGAGGGTCTGGAGGCCTTCCAGTCCTACCTCTGCTCAAAAGCAGTTGTTCCCTGTTGACATCCACAACCCATTTCTCTGTAAACAAGGCTTTTGAGGCTGGTTCATACTGGAAAAAGCATTTCAGCCCTTGCCTTTCTGATGCTGGAGAGGCAAAAAGGGCCTGCTCTCTGCCAGGCTAGCAATGGCTGCTTTTTCTGCCTTATTTTTCAGCTCCTCCACCAGTACCCAGACTTGAGAGGGTGCCAGAGAAGGGTTAAGAATAGAAAGACAGATGAGGCAAGCTTCTGGGAACTTCCCCTTCCACTGAGGCACAGGAACATGTGTTATTCCCTGCCCCTTTGGCAAACACGGCCAACATGACTCTCCCCACCTACACACATTTGCCAGCTGGTCTTCTTTCTGTCTGTCTTTCAGCATCTCAAGCTGGTGGAACCTGCCCTGCAGTCTCTCCACCAAATCCTTCTCCTGGCTCGCTGCCACCTCCTTCCCCACCTTTCTGTAGGGGAGAGGGTCTTTCCCTCCTCAGGGAAAGATCCCACGTGCCAAAGGGGACAGGTTGTGTCCCGTCCCAGCTCTGTGTCAGATCACACACAGCATCTTTTGTTTAAAACTTGGCAGCCCAGCACTGCTTGCAATCAGAGGAGTTTTGAACCATCAAATAGTTTGGTTAAATATCAGGCTGTCCAAACATCGTTGAGGCTGGATGGCCTCTTGTCTGGGATGTGGCTGAGGAACCAGAATCCGAAGATCTAACGTGTTTTGTGGTTTTTAATGTGGCTGTTGGACTTGAGCTTCCTTCTTCTGAAGTGATTAAAAATAGGATCCATGCTTAGGTCAAGCAGGTTCAGATAAAGAAGGAATCAGCCCAGACGGATGAATTGGCCTTAAACTGAATTTCTTGAGAAATCTGAATAAAAAAAGCCCAACAAATAACGTTGGCTTTTCTCGAAGTTGTTTCCATTTTCATAACCATGTGCAATTTCTGATGTCAAGCTTCTGACAGACACTGTCCTTTGGGAATTCCAGTCTGGCTCGAAGTAGGAGCTAAATCACAAGGAATTTATTCACCAGATTTATGGCCAGTGGTACGGATGCCAAGGATTTCATTGCAGGAGTATCTGACACTTCTGTGTCTTGCTTTTTGAATATGCACAGCAATTAATACACTGACATAAGTTAATTAGGGACTGAAGAGGTAAGGAAGTCTCTGAACTCCTTTCCTTGGCTGAAGTTACGATACCCAAGTCCCAGCTTAGTCCTTTAACCTGGACATTTTCATTCAGATGGAGTATTGGGAACTGGAGCTGTAACTTGAGCTCTCCCTATTCCTCCTGCTGATTTCTGGAAGAAACCCAAAAGGTACAGAGCTGGAGTTCCTTCAAAGGACACGGGACCAGAGTGTCCTAAAAGTAGGGTGGAAAACTCCATGAGAACCAGCTCTCTTGTGGTATCCCAATGTTTGGTATCATCATCCCATGTAAATATAAATAAGCCCTTCCAGAAATCTTGATTCAAATTCAATCCCAAAAGTGGCCCCAGGCCAATGTTTCTTTGGGACAATTCCTACTGAAACCCTCCCAGCTTTAATACTCACCAGCTACCAGAGCATCAATCTTGGACTCTCCAGTGCAGGTAATGAGTTTGGCAAGGGGGACATCGCTGCTGTGTCACTCCAGCTCAGAGTTTCAGAGGGAGGAAGGAGTGTTTTGATCTGCAGGAATGGGGCTTCTTTTCCTCGTGCTCTCTCCCTGTTTCCTGTGGATAATTCGTGCATGTGCTCTCCCTGCCTCCATTTTCCAATGGTAGTTTGGAGGTGCTCACACACTGCTTCTATCATGCTTCATCAGTCTCCTTTAATTAGGTGCTAAGATCATCAGGGGAAGAACATTTAGCACATAAGGCAGCTCCAGTACATTTAATGAATAATAACAAATGTGCTTTCTTAATTTTTTTTTTCATTCTCTTACAAAATAATGTGTTGGTGGCTTGTTCAGCAACCTGCCCCACACTCTGCCCCAGGGATGGGGGCCTGGAGGGGCTAAGCCCTGCAGTTTGTGTTGAAGGCTTGGGATAGACTCTCTGGCAGAATGGGAATGCTCATGTGGGGTTACACCACTTCTCTGTGGGCAGGAAGAGAATCAGAATGGCTTGGGTAGGAAGGAACCTTAAAAAGACCTTATCCCAACCCCCTGCCATGGCCAGGGACACCTTCCACTAGACCAGGTTGCTCAGAGTCCTGTTCAACCTGGCCTTGGATGCTTCCAGGGATGGGAACAGCTTTGGGTAACTAGTTCCAGTACCTCACCTCCCTCACAGGAATTAATTTCTTCCTAATATCCAATCTAAACCTACTCTCTGCCAGTGTGAAGTTATTCCCCCTTGTCCTGTCACTCCATCCCTTGTAAAAAGTCTCTCTCCATCATTCTTGTAGGTTCCCTTCAGTTCCCATCCCTTGTAGGTCACAATTAGGTCCCCCCTAAACTTCCCTTCTCCAGGCTGAACATTCCAAATTCTCTTAGCTTTTCCTCACAGAAGTGTTCCATCCCTGTAATCATCTTGGTGGAGCCCAGCAGCTCCATGTCCCTCCTGTGTCGGGGAAAAGGGGATTTCTTCTGGCAGAGAGGCAGCTTGATGTGACAGTCACAAGTCCAGGCTGGGATATCTCAGCGAGGTTTCTTGTGTCTCCTGGCATTGGGTTGTTCATTTTGCTTGGGCTGCCCCATTTCCTCTTGTCTCAATTATCATCCAAAAAAGAAAAAAAAGAAGGGAGCTCAGGGATGCTCAGCTTCTCCTGCAGAGCTCTTTGAGATCCGTGGAAGAAAGCTGTCATATCTTAGGAAGCAGTCACATTAAAGTGGTAATTCTTGGTGTTTAAACAGGATCTGATGACAGATGGGATTAAATGCAAAGCAGCTTGTTATGAGGTTTTAATAACTGTGACAGACCTGGGGAAAGTGGTGTGGGGGGTGTGAGTGATCCAGAGAAGGCAGAAGCACATGATGCAGGATGACAGCTGATGGCATTGCCCGGGAGGGAGGAAGGATTATGCTGCAAGAAATTTGTGTGAGTGTTTTGGGGAGAAGGGAAGAGGAAGGAAAAAAAAAACCCCAAACAGAGGAAAACTCCACGTTCCCACTGTTCTGCCACGTACCAAAGCTGCTCATGACAGCACAGCAGGGAGTGCCAGGTAATGTGGCCTCTAAATATAGGGGGAAATGTGTCAGTGTTAGTGTCAGGTTGGGAATTAAGGGAAAAATAGACTCTCCTTCCTGTCAGAGCTGGGGACTGCAGGGTTTGCAGCTCGTGAAACAAAGAGGACATTCTCTCCTTCATGTGTCTTCACTCGTGCCCACTCTGTCTTGCAGTGTCTCCCTGAGGGCGAGGACAGGATGTCCCTGGGAGCTGAAAATCCTGGTTTTGTGCTCTGTGGGGAGCAGTGGTGGGGCTGTGCCTTTGCAAAGACTCTGCTGTGCAGTAGGGAGGGGTGTGGGGATGCACCTGCCTGGTTTGGCTGAGGAAGAGTCTCCTGGGGATGGAGGTGTTGATTTGCTGGCTTGGAGGGATCCCCCCTGAGCTCTGTGATATCTGCTCAGAGAGAGAGAAATCACAGCCCACTTCATAGAATCCCAGAATCATTTCAGTTGGAAAAGCCTTCCCAGACCATCAAATCCAAGCTGTGCCCCATCCCCACCTCGTCCCCAGCCCAGGGCACTGAGTGCCACCTCCAGCCCTTCCTTGGGCACCTCCAGGGATGGGCACTCCAAACCTCCCTGGGCAGCCCCTGCCAAGGCCTGAGCGCCCTTTCCATGGGGAAATTCCTGCTGCTGTCCACCCTGAGCCTCCCCTGAGGCCGTTCCCTCTTTTCCTGTCAAACTAAATCTCATGGTGATGAACTCAATGTCATCAGTAACCCTTGTTTGGACCCAGTGCCATTAATAACCATGGAAAAACTCAATACAGTTTTCCACTGGGCTTGTGCATATCAAGATTTTGTCTCAAATCACAGCAGTTTGTGCTTATTAAGGAGCTGGGATTTGCATTGGCCCAGCACTGAAAATGGGTGTGTTTTGATCTGTTAATTTTTTGGCCTTTTGCCTCAAGGTGCAGCCTGGTGCTTGTGCCACCCCTCACATCTACAGGACGCCCCAAACCCACCTGGGGCACTTTGCAGGGGGCTCACAGGTTCCTCCTGTGACACAGAGCAGAAAACAGCTGCTTCTGCCTTTAATTTTGAGTTTCACCCAAGCAACAGCTCCCATTTTGTAGCCTGCATCCTTTCTGTGGGAGCATCCAAGATGGGCCCCGTGGTTCCCATGAGCTGCTCCCGTGTGCCAAGAGAAGAGGCGGCTCCTCAGCTGGGTCCCACTTGCATTCTGCTGCTTCAGGAAAGGGGATTGAGTTAAAATGGAGATCTGGAGCTGCCCAATTTTAGCAGTTCTGGAGTCCTGAGAGCTGGGGAGCTTCAATGACTGAGCACAGCAGGAAGTGAGTTGGCTCCAAGCCTTCAAGGATGCAGGGATCTGTCCTTATATATAGGCTCCCTCTCTGGATATATCTCTGGGTGTATCTATATATTTTATATACATATATTCCTATATCTCTTTTTAGGTTGTTCAAGATACTTCCTAGTCTATGGCAATTCCTAAAAAGAAGTTGTACAGCCTTCAGCCTGCTGTTAAGGAGCAGATGATGTTCTGATGATCATTCCCTTTCCCAGCCAGCTTCCTTTCATCTTCTGGATTTCTTTCATAGGGAATTTTCCCCCCTCTCATGCTGTATTCTGCTGAAGGCAGCTACATGGAACTGGAGGCTCAGTTGATCTTTTTGCTCATTTCCACCCACAGAAGTCTGTCTTTTTTAACATCCTAAATGCCTTGGTAACAAGATCATGGGTCTTGATTTGAAATCAGTCTTTCAAGGATCTTTTTTTCTCCCTTTTCCTTTCCCAGATCTGAGCACCATCACAGGGGTAAAGACATGCACCTGCCCCCAGAAGACTGAGAGCGTTTCAGGACCCAGGTTTCCTTTGGTGTCTTTCCTAACAGGGAATTTAATCAGGTTTCTTCTTCCCCTGAGAAAAACTCTGGTAATTCAAAGCATTGGAGTGGAGGAGCAGACTTGGCTTTTCCTGTCACTCAGAGCACAGTGGCACCAGGGTAAAGCCTGGCATTACCTTCACGGACTGTTGGAATCACAGAATCATGGAATGGTTTGGGTTGGAAGGGACCTTAAAGAGCATCTGGATCCCAGCCCCGGCCAATGGGGGTTTGCTCAGATCATGGCTGGGCAGGTTTTATCCCATTCTGGGCTCTGCTGGGGCCACCTGAGAGCAGCTGGTGTGTCCCCAAATTCCACCTCTCAGCCCAGAACCTCCTTCCCCACAGGCAGCACTTTGCCCTTGCAGTTGGAATGGGGGCCAGCACAACCTCAGTCCTTTCCTGTGTGCCATGCTGGAGCTTCTGACCATTCTCCAGCCTCCACAGCAACGCTTTCTGAAGGCCTGGCAGGGGATTAGGGATAAATATGTGTAGAAAAGGGTATTCTTTGGATGGATGAAGGTCTCTCTTACTAGAAAGCAAGTAAAAATAACACAGAGAACAGTCTGCAGGCTGCTCTCTGGATGAAGGTCTGGATTTTTAGACTCTCAGCAGGGGGTCTAAAGTTGTGTTGGCTTTGCATGGCTGGGATGAGATGAGATGAGCTTTAAGGTCCCTTCCAACCTAAACTATTCAGTGATTCTATGAATGTACAGGTGTTTGTAGGGCTGAAATCTGAACAGCACTGCTCCAGGTCCTTGATGGATGGTGATGTTGGAGGGTGCCTGATGTAATTGCAGAGTTTCAAACAAACCTGTGTCAGTGCTTTGCACAATTGCAGAGACCTGTGAACTGGACCAGGAATTCTTGTGAATAATTCTTGTAATTAAAGTGACACTGGAACTGGAAGGTGGGGTCAGCAGTTCGTGAGGCTGCCCAGCCACTCAAACATCCTGTGCAGGGGGTGAGTCAGGGATATCAGTAACATCACACAAAGATTTGTCTCAGTGAAGGGATTGGGAATGGCCTGAGGTCAGCCAGCCCAGCTCTCACTGCCTTGTAAAACCCCCTGGTTCATAAGCATGAGCACAGTCAGATGTGACTCAGGCCCCAAGGTGATTCCTATCTCTGCCTGCTGTCCCCCAGGTCACCCCATGCTTTTGGGAATTGTCAGCAAATTCTGATTTAATGAGCACAAAGTCCTTCTGGATGAGGGTGTGAAGGGAACATTTCTTGCTTTTCCAGATTCTTCCTTCTTTGTCACAACAGCTGGGAGCTTTCTTTGCCTCAGTGCTTAATCACTGTGCTATCAGACCAAGGAGAGGCCTGCTCTGCTGCCCGCCAGCGGAACTGCCAGATATCCAAATGGGAACTTGGATCCCAGACCCAGCCAGTTCTGGGAATTAGACCTTCCCTTCCAATCTCACCCCACAGACTGCATTTGGGATTGAGATGGTGTTCTTGAATCCCACATGCATGGATTGACCTCTAACAGCATCCAGGAAAACAGTGGAAATTCGCAGATGTCGGTCCTGCTTTTCATTTTTCATTCTGTTACCAAAGCCAAAGGTAATTCCAGTGAGCAGAGCAGCCCTGGGGGTTAATCCCGATGCAATGGGAGCAGGATGTGGGCTCCAGCTGGTTTTGGGCTCTGTCCTCAGGAACTGTGAGGCTTTGGCAGTGGGAACTTTGTCCTTTCCATCTTTGTTCAATTGGAATCCTCATCTCCCAAAGGCTTTATGTAACAGGGAGATTTTGAACATTTTGAACACTTATGGCCACGAGGCAAACAAACTCTAGGGAAGGAGAAGAGCCATGCAGGTTGATGGTTATTTTCAATATTCCTTGGAATATTTGCCAGGCCTTTTGCCTGTCCATCCAGATTTCCAGCTAGCAGACCTTGTAGCCAGATGTGTGGTCTGGGTAGGCACCTGGAGTCAATGGGACAATTAATTTTGCTGAATGTAGAGATGAGTTCTCTTTTGGGGAAGAATATTTCCACAGGATAGCTCATGTTGGGACAAACCCCACTCAGTTCAGGATTCTTCACTGTTTTCCCCTGGAAGGCTGAAAGGCACTGGCAAATAAAATGCATTTTCAGTTAAGGAAACAGAATGGACAGTTGTCCTGAAAAATCTAAGTTAAAGAAAATAAGAGGCACTAGAAAAAAGAATGAGTGACCTCACCTGGAGAAGGTGGAGCCCCTTCAGGTACAGCTCATGTACAGAGAACATGGCTTCACCTGAGGAAGCTGAGGTAAAAATTAGAAAGGGAAAAGGAAAGTGAAGCTCTCTTTTGAAATGCATTCCACCAATGAGGATTTTCTGCTCTGTACATCCCCTCTGTGCTGCCACCCCCAGAACTGCACAGATGTGGCTGAGGTCAGAGTTTGCCCCAAGAGCAGCATCACAGCTGTGGGAACTAAAACCCCTCTCCAAGAACTGATGCCTGAGATTATCAGGCACTTACACAGTGGGGTGGTGGCTGTGTCCCCTGAGATGGGATGAGGACGCTGAGCAGTTGAGGAGGTGGCAAAGGTGGTACTTTGGCACTTCTGAAGCATTTGGGGAAGAAACTGGGTCCCTCTTTCCTGCTCCCTTTTCTCAAGCAGTTGCACCCCAGACACCATTTGCTGCCCAGTGAGGCTGTGCTGGTGAGGGGTGGGTGGGCCCCACACTGGACAGGGGGTGACACCACACAAACCAGAGTGCAAAACCCACCAGGAGCCCCAGGCATGACTATGGATGTTGAAAGTTCAGGAGTACACAGCAAATGTACCCATAAACAAAATGTAAGTGAACAAGAAATTTGTTTTCTGAAGGCATTTAGGAAGGAGAAAGAGAAGGAGGCAGAAAAGTGTTCCCATGTGGGTATTTGTGTGAGAGACAGAGCAACCAGGGAGCAACAACCACCTGGAGCTGAGGAATAAAGAGCCTGGAGGAAACTGCACATGGGAGACATGGCTGCTGTTAAAATGATGCTAAAAACCACTTCTTTGTTACCCAAAATGCCTTCGTTGTTCTTTGCTTTGGGCTGACACATTGTGTGTGTTTACCAAACTATCAAAAATTGTTGGCTGGATTTCAGCTCACCCTGTGCCTCTGCTACAGCTGCGTCCCAATCACTGACTCCCTGTGATGCCATGAAGATTTTTTGCCTTTTCTTTTATACCCCTGTTATACCTTTTTACAACTTCTGTATTCCTAGAGCTTTTTGCCTCCATTCTTGGACTTGTTTATTAAGCTAAGAGACGAAATATTTTAGAAGCTTCGTAGGCAGGGATCAGTGTGCCCCAGGCCCCAAGGTCCTCTCCAGAACACATTCTGTAAACCAAGATAGAACCATCCAGGGGAAGGTTCCTTGGGGAGGGGGGCTCATTTGAGCCTCTCATTGGGGAATCTTTGATAGATCTGCTAATTAGTAACACCTAGAATGTTAGACCCAATGTTGGGGAGGGGGAGGCAGACAGGGAGAGACAGAGACAGACTTGGTGGAGTGCGTCTCGATGCATCTGACCTGGACGTGTACACCTAGGGATCCTTAAAATAAATACCAAGGTAAAATCCCTTTTCCCCTTCTAACCATGTATGACTCTTGATTTTAAGACCAGGAAAAGGCATCACCTGTTCCAGGGGATGGTCCAAGGTGCAGGGAAATACAAGTGGGTGGTTCCAGCAGTTTCTAGGATCTGTAGAACAGGCAGGGAGAGCATCCTGAATTGGTGAGCTCTCTCCTGACCATCCCAGAGTCCAAAAAGGAGTCCCTGGCACTCTGTGGGACTCGTGCTCTCCCCCCTGAGCAGAGCAGAGCATGCCTTGCTGGTTTAGAAGCTGTGGTTCCAGGGTGTCCTCAGCGTGGATGGGAAGTGTTGAGGCTGATTTTGGAGAAGGAGATGAACAAGGCAGAGCTGTTGTGGCACGTGGCCCCTGGGAAAGGCAGGAAGTCGCACAAGCTGATATTTTTCAAGTGGAAAGGGATGAAATCAGTGGGGAAAAGAGTAATTGTTCTTGGTTCAGAAGAGCATGTTCCAGATGGTGGGGAGGAAAAACCATTTTCCGAGAGGAGTGTGCCTGGACATTTTTCAGCTGAAGGATCCTGAGAGAAGACAGAACTGATTATGTCCACTTGGAGGTGAAACCTAAGATAACCACACTAAAAAAATCATGATGATGTAAAGGTTTTTTCTACTTCCAATTTTTTTTTTTTTCCCCTTATCTGATCTCCACCTGCAGCTGGGAGTTGGCTTGTTTTTATTGTGTTGAAAGATCTGGTTTGCTTGAGATCCTCCCAGTAACATTTGCAGCAAGGTTTCCTTCCAGATTGCTGTCATTGGTTCTCAGATACAGCTGGATCTGGGTGGAAATTCATCTTTCTACCACGTTCTCAGTAATCAAAATGCAGCACTGCTGGAAATTTCTAGGGACAAGACAAAGTTAAACAGATTTTTCCCAGTCAGGAGGGTGGATACGCCCTAGTGCAGGCTTTGGAGAGGACATCAAAGATCATTTATACCTCCCAGCCAGGACTGAAACTCCCAAATCCTTAGACATTATTGAAAAGGAAGAGGCAGAGAATGTTTTTCACATTTAATTTGGGACCAGCCCAAAGGGATAGCCATGAGAGGGGTAGGGGGCAGGAAATGTCAAAGCAGAGCTTTCCAGCATTGCTGATTCCTTTGCCTTTTGTGGATAATGGTTAAGAGAACATTTTTATTTTCATGGTACATCAGCCATGTGCTTTTTGCCCGTAGACAAAACTTAAATGCCACGTCCTTGCCCAAAGGAGTCTTGGATTGAACTGAGTCCTTTTATTTTATAGAGACACGTGTCTGGTGAGAAACAAATCGCACTGAGTTTTCCTTCCCTCTCACGCAAAGAATGATTGTATGTGAGACAAAACTGGGCCAGCTGGTTGCATTGTCAGGTTCTTCCCTCTCCCACAGGGCACAGCTGGGCATCTCCTTGGAAATATTAACAGCAGGCTTCAGGAGGGGAAGAGCTCTTCCCCATTCCTGCCCTTGTCTGTGCAGGCACCGCTTGTGTGGGTGGGTTTGGAGCTTGGCAGCTGTGGAGCCACATCAGGTGAGCTCTGGGTATGGGTGGTAGGACTTTAATTTAACATCCAGATTGTAACCACGGGGAAAATTGAGCAAATTTGTACCCAGGAGTGGATTTATCCTAAAGACTCCAATATCCCGATGGGAGGGAGGTCTGGAGAATATGAAAAGAAAGGAGACCCCAGGTTCAAAAGCATCTGCAGGGATGCAAACTCACATGCTTGCTTTTAGTGTAGAATATATTCTATCCAAAATTCCTCATGACATGATACCCTCAACATCTGCTCCAGTCAACCCTTTTTTCCCAGCCTCTGAAGCAATCATGGAAAATTTGCTGCTTTGATTTGAGAGCTGTGCTGTGAAAAGGTGGCTGCACACCTGGTGTGGGAGAGTCACTGCTCTTCGTTGCCATTTGTTTGGGGTTTTTTTCCC
Organism: Aphelocoma coerulescens; assembly: GCF_041296385.1. Taxonomy (NCBI): domain Eukaryota; kingdom Metazoa; phylum Chordata; class Aves; order Passeriformes; family Corvidae; genus Aphelocoma; species Aphelocoma coerulescens. The sequence continues at coordinate 2,290,221 of NC_091027.1, read as the reverse complement.
CAAGCACAAGCTTTTGTGACCATTTAAGGCTGAGAGATTTGGTTTCCTGGTCATTCTTTCTCCCAGCTCTTGTTCTACCATGCCTGGCATTTCTCTTGGCTTCCTGCTAGATAAGTTGTATATTTTCTATATCCAAACAGGTAAGAGAGTGGGTTTAGATTAGGGATTAGGAAGGAATTGTTCCCTGTGAGGGTGGGCAGGCCCTGGCACAGGGTGCCCAGAGCAGCTGTGGCTGCCCCTGGATCCCTGGCAGTGCCCAAGGCCAGGTTGGACACTGGGGCTGGGAGCAGTCTGGGACAGTGGGAGGTGTCCCTGCCCATGGCAGGGGTGGCACTGGATGATCTTTAAGGTCCCTCCCAACCCAAACCATTCCATGATTCCGTGGTATTTCTCAGCCAAACACATTTATCAATACTGGGAGTTTAGGAATATCACCCTCATTGGGGTTTATCTGCCTTATTCCTGCGTCCCCTCTGCATGTTGGGAGCAGCCCCTGCAGTGTTTGTAGAGAGCAGGACCCCAAGCTCTGAGCTCCTCCTGGAGGTTTGGGGGGACAGGTGCTTGTGTGCAGCTGCACATCGATGTTTGCACAAGGACCGCAATAAATTTCATTAAATTGTGCAGTTTGGCCTGGCATTCTGTCCCAACCTCAACAACTGTTGGTTAATAGTTAAGAAGGGCTTGACAGATTCTTAACTGGTTAATAAATAACTCAGGGAAGAGAAGGGTTCTTTTCTAAATTACAGGTTAGTTTGCTTTATTTTTAATGATGTCCCTTGCATGTGCCCTGTAACATTTCTCAAGTGAGTGACAGGCCAGTGGCACTGAAATCACTTGTGCTCTTTTTTCTGTGTTCAGCCAAGGCAACTTCATCTTAGTCTCCCACATCCTATGAAATATGGTATAGGATTGAATCTGCTGCCATAAATAAAGCTTGAAAAGGCCTGTGCTACTTGGCCCCAGAGTCTGTCCTCTTGCAAAACCCAGGATTACAAATTCCAGGTGATGTCATCTCAGGTATGAAATCCTTCCAGCCAGCAGAGATCAGGTTATTCTCCTAAGAGCATTCCTGAGAACTCCTGCCTGTGAATCTGGGATCCTGCAATTGATTTTGTTTCTCCATCTGTCGGAACAGCCCCGGCAGAGAGAGCTCGGTCTCCCATCCCCCGGGATTATTTGGTGAATGTTTCTTTCATCTTAGATCACAGACAGACAAGCATCAGCTCACGAGGTGTCATGTACCAGCTACTGAATTTAGAGCTGCAAGAAGCAGAAAACACCGGCTCTGCTTCTTTAATTAGTTCCTGCATCTGCTTTGTTAGCGGATCAGAAGTCCAAGAGCAGAAGGAGTATTTGGCCCAGGACACTGATAGCCGTGCAGTGAGATCATCAACAATTCTTTCCAAGAGGGAAGGTTAGGGAGTCCTCCTTTGAGGTCCCAAAATAGATTTCCTGTTGAAAACCCAGATAGTTTTACTATTTCACTATCACACGACCACTTCTGGCCGTTCCGTGGAGGGTTGTGAACCTCGGTGGAGTTCCTGCCCTCCAGCACATGATTTCCAGTAAAGCCCCAGGCTGGAGCTGAGGGATCTCTTGCTGTCTCACAGCTGTGTCGCTCCTGAGCTGCTGATCCCTGCTCTGTCCGATCTCCCAAAGGACGAAGGTGATCCAAGCATCCAGAGGTTCTGTTTGCTGGTCGATGCAAAGCCTTGAATAGCACAGGGACGGGGTGAGATCAAAGGTTCTCGTTTTAGATTTTAGTTTGGGGAAGGTGCTTTGGGGTTTGTCAGCAGTGACTCACATTCTGTGAGCAGGAAAACCAGCAGGAAACAAAGATTGTGTGGCATGGGATTTTTTGTAGTGAGTTGGTGGCTCTTCTGTACAGGACAAACTCTGCAGCCAGCATGGGTGTTTTTGCAAGGAACCACAGGGAAAACAGATCTGTCTCATGCAGGTGAGGGGAATGCTGTTTGCTGGGAAATACCTGATTCTCTGGAACCACCAGCCCCTGCTGCCCATGTCAATCTGCCTGTGGGATGGGGTTGCATCCCCCCTTACTGCTCAGAATGAGAGCAGCCAGCCTGCTCAGCTTAGTATTGAGTTAGGAATAGAATAATTACAGGTGTTTAGTTCTCAGTGTGATAAAATCAAGATCTGGCATGGTTGTTTTAACCCTAACAGCATACACAGACTCCAGTTTAATACTCAGGACCAATTCTAGGCTGCACAAATGCCTTGGGTTAAGAACAAGGACTGACAATTGTGGGTTGTGTCCACATCCTGCCTACCACAGGATATGTTTAGGGCTCCCTTTTCCAAGTGCATCCTTTCTATCTTTAGGCTTTGGGTTGAAAATGTCTCTTTTCTGAACTGCCCAGGGTCTGCAGTGCAGGTGCTGTGCTCAGGGGGATTTATTTCAAGGGCTGCTGATGATTTCTGGGCACAGGGTCTTGCTGACACTGGGACCACTCGACTGAGTCCCCAATCCAACCATGCTCAGCCATCATGAGCTGTCCTGCAGATTGATTTAAAGCACAGATTTATGTCATAAACTCTTTGCAGGAAGCCCCACACTATTCCTGTCCTGTGCCGAGGCTTAACTGTGAGCTGGAGCAGAGGCTCCTTTCTGCAACTGGACCAGTTTTTTTCTCTGGTTCACAGGACTCCCAGGGTAATTTTATTGATTCAGACAAGAAAAGGAGGGGTATAAGCACATTTTGGCAGGGCACAAGGGTGGGAAGGAGCAGCAGGGCTGCAGGCACCTGAACCTTGCTCTGCTGAGTGCTCTGTGCCCAGGGGTGAGGGCAGAGGGCTGGCAGGGGACAGAGGCTGGGTGATGCCACACACCAGCGCTGCCCTGTGTCCCCAGTCCTGGCAGCACTGTCCCAAAAGGAGCAAAGTTAAGCCAGGCCTGGAATGCCAGGGTGCCACCTGTGCAGACACCAGAGCACCTCTGTAATTGTCAGGCACAGGGACATGGATCTGCCCTTGGCACGTTGTCCCCGCTGTGCTCAGTCACGCAAGGAAAACTGTCCCAGGTGAGCTCTTTTAACTCTCTCCAACTTTTCCTGATCCTGGGAGGAGGCAAATGGAGCTGAGGCCCCCACCTTGTAATTACAGGCATCAGAGACGAGGAGCATGGAAGGCAACAGTTCCTAATTAGCAGCTGCCTGGGTTAAATGCCAGTTTTCCCTCTTGGTGACAAGGTGAGGGGATGGCAGAAGGAAGGAGGGAAAGGGAGAGAGGGGCAGCTGGGTCTGCAGCTCTCCCTGTCCCCATGAGGAGGGACCTTTGGTGGCTCCCAGCAGTGACTCTCAGCCCATTAATTCCAGCAGTTTCCAGCCTGAAGGGCACGGCAGGCACAAAGCAAATAACCACATGTCAGACTTGGTGCCCTTTCCTAGAGCCAGGAGCAGAGGCTTGAGCACATCTTTGTGCCTTTGATTACACACAGATATTCTGGCTGTTGCTCTGTTTCTCCCCTTGCCCCTCCCCTGCTGTGACTTCATTTTAGGAGAACAAGGGGACTATTCTTGGAGACCATCCTCATCCTAGAAATCATAAACCTGGCAGCTGTGCTGGCCCTTTTTCTTGGACTTGGCCCTATCTGCAGTGCTCATGGCACATCAAAGGAGCCAACACGTGCTCCCAAAGGGTTCTGCTCTCTGCTGGGGACACGAGTGGCCTGTCCTCACTTACCAAGCTGCTCACAGAGTCTGCTCCTTCTGTTTTACTGCAGCCCCACAGCCAAAAGTGTCTTCAAAAGGAAATATTTGAAAAATAACGCCAGGCTAGGATAAATCACAGGGAACAACACTGGCACGTGAGTAACATGGAGAGGAGAACCAGGAATTCCAAGGGTGGGATCTGAAAGACTCTCACAGCCCAGAGTTCCATCTGCGTAAAATGACAGCTGTGTGTGGTATTTTCTTTGTTTTGTTTATAATTTTAGGAGTCTTTTTGGTTCGCCCCTCCATTAGCATTTCCTTAATAGGGATTCTTTCTCCCCACCAGCCCTTTTAAAGATGAAGAATGAGACAAATCCAGTGTGGGCTGGGTGGGCTGCAGGCTGTGTCCTGCTCCAGTGTTTGTCAGTGGCCAACTGAGGACAGGGAATAGCCATGGCCTGGTCACACACTGCCCACTCAGAGGCAAAGGAAAATGAGGTACTGTCACTTCAGGGCATCACTTTGTGTCTGCCTGGGCACATTCATTGGGAATTTGTCCTGTTTGGAGAAAAAATAAATTGCTTAATTAAAAACCAATTATTATTTATTTCACTCCATCCCAAACCGTGCAGGGAGTGATCCCACAGCACAGCAGCAGCAGTGACTTTTCACTCTCACACAGCTGATGGGATGGCAGGGCAAGCACACAGTGCAAAACCTCGAAGCTGCACAGATTTCCAGCATGCACCCAGTGAGAAGTCTGGTTGGTGTCACATGGTTCTCATTAATGTAATTAACTCTGCTCTGAGTCACCTGAAACATCAACAAGTTGTCCATTTTCAAAGCAGAAGTGATTGTACAACAGTGAGGTTGATACCAGAAATGCAGAGGAAAAGCCTTTTCTCTACACAACATTTCAGACTTTCTCACCAAAAGCTTTGTTATTTTTGTGCAATGGATTTTTTTTTCCTTGGAGTTGAATGTTTGGACAGAAAATCCACCTCATTTCCATGAATTTTTTGGCAGCTCTGTCTCAGTGAGGGCTCGCTGGAGCAGAGAGCAGGGCTGGGTGAAGGAGCACGACTGACTCCAGCAGAACCACTGGGAAAAGGCAAAGTGTGCAGCGAGCAAGAGGCTCTTTGCTTCAGTGCTTTAGCAAATTCTCTCTCTAAGCCTGGCTTATTCCTTGAGATTTTATTTCACTCCAGTCACTTTAATTCCACCCTGACCCTGGGCACAAAATCCGCTTGAGTGAGGAGTTCCATGTGGGCCAGATTTGGCAGCCCACTGCTGCTCAGTGAGGAGCTTTGGCTCCTGGCATTAATGTCCTTCCAGTGGGATTCTCTGAAGGGTTGTGGATCCAGAGCCTCTGAGCAGCAGATAATGGGGGTGTGGCAGATTTTTGGGATGATGGAGCTTTTGGGAGGATGGGCAGTTTGGGTTTGGGACTGGGAAAATCTGCCAAGGGTGGGAGCTCTGTTCCTTTGCACGTTTCTCTTCCTGCAGCTGGGTTTTGGGGGGTGAGGATGTGGGAGGTGTTATCAGAGCAGGCTCCAGAGATAGGGGAGCTGTGTTTGACTCAATCACCCAGGGAATTCCAGGATCCTTTCCTGTTTTTTCCTACCCTCCTGCAGACAACCTGCAGCCCTCTGCAGCCTCTCTAACACTGGGAACAGATTCGTCTGAAGCTGTTGGGCCAAACCTGGCATTGATGAAGGGGTCACTGCCCCCCATCCATGGAGGAGCTGGTGGGGGTGGTCACTGTGGGAATGACCAATCTCCACCGCACAGGAATGACCCTCCAGCGGTTCCAGCCTGACAGGCACTGCCAGCACAGAGGGCAAATGGGCCAGGGAAGCTCAGGGGCCTTTGGAAACCATCCCTGCAAGGATACAGGGCAGATTCAAGCTGTCCTTGAATCCTCTTCTCCTGGAGATGTGGGAGAAGGAGGTGCTCCCACACGACTGATGGAGCATGACCCCCGCTGGGGCCTTGTCCTCACTGTCCCAACCCACCCCTGGCTCCAATGAGCACAGCACAGGTGTAAAACCATAATATTTTCCTCTCCAAAGAAAAAAAATGTCCTGAAAACATCTGCAGGTATGCTGGAAGGGCCCGTGCCAGAGCAGAGGGAAGGATTTCTCCTGGGGGTGTTTGGCTGCTGCCATGGCATGATGCACCGAGGTGATAATGTGCTCTGAGTCACTTCTCAAACACAGAACTGGCCAAACCAGTGCTCAGGGTATCTCAATTACCACAGTCTGGCTCACTGAAGGGGGGAAAATGAATGATTTTTTATAAGGAAACATCAGTGCAGTCGTATTCTCCCAGGGAACCTCCCTGGCCAGGGCCTCTCTGGGGAAGCAAAGAGGAGCCTTTGATGCTGTCTTGGGGTGACTTTATGATGTGTATCCCATATCTCTGCCCTATGCCCAGAAATTAATTCTTGTGCCTTTCTATGCCTCTGACGCCCTGGTCACAATCCAGTTCAGCAGCAGCTGAGCTGTTCTGCTGAGGGTTTTCCTGTAGCTTTTATCACCTGTTTCCCCTTCAGCAAACCCCTCGTTCGTCCCTCTGCTGAACAAACGTTCAAATGAGGATTTGTGGGGACGGGGGAAATCCCAGGAGATGCACTTGGCTGTAACCACAGAATGGGGTTGGAAGGGACCTCGGGAGGATGTCCAGTCCCATCCCCCGGCTCAGGCAGGTTCCCCCAGAGCTGCTGCGCCCTGAGCTCGGGGAGCTCTGCACGGAGCCAGAACAGCCCAAAGGAGCTGCCAGGAGTCTCTGTGCCGTCCCTGCTGCTCCCACTCTGGCTCCAGCGAAGGTCTGAGGAGAGTCCTCTGCACACCCCGTTGCTGTTCAGGTCGGGGCACATTCCTGGGAGCAGCACTTGCCCTTTTACAGCTCCCGCCTCAGCTGTGCTGTGCTGCTGCTGTGTTTTCCCCAGTGACTGCCCAGAACAAACCTTTCCTGTGATTATCTGCCCGGGTGGGTTTAAAAGTGAAAAAACAACGGGGCTGAGTTGGGACAGGAGGAAAATAGAGACACGTGCATGGTCTGAGCCATGGGTGTGCACTCGGGGCTCGGGGCTGGGGACAAGGTGGGGATCGGGCACAGCTTGGGCGTGGAGGGCTTTTCCAAATTGTTCTGTGGCTCTCTGGTGGTGCCTCCCTCCCCACCAGGAAGGTTTGAGGTACCTCTGTTCTTCCTAGGTGCGGGAAAAAACGTGTGGGTAGAACAGGAAGGATTTAACTGTTCCTTGTGGGGGTTTAAAAAGCCTCCTCCATGGAAAAAGAGGCCCTTGAGTTTAGATTTGCAGCAACCCAAGCAGTTATCCAGCTGTGTTTAATATCTGCAGCTCCCAAGGAATCTCTGGGTTCCTTTCCCATGCCTGTTGTCTTTTCTGACTGGTGTCCCAGGTGTGTTTGGGTGGTTTATTTCCTCCTCTTGATTTAGGTGACACTGGTTTTTAAACCAGCACATCCCAGCTTGAATAGAATTCCTACAGACTTCTGGATAAGCAGCATGTGCTGCTCGGCATGTTCTGGAAGGAGAGCAGTGTCGGTGGTGTCTGGGCCAATCCCTCGTTTCCAGAATAGCCACATTTAGCTGGTTTTGCCTCTGGAGACCCGTCAAAGTCTGTGTCACATCTGAGGATGCTGATGCACCTGAGCTGGGAAAAAACACAAGGGGGAATTAGTGCCAGAGAGGAGCAGGGTGAGGTTGTGTCCATTTCCCAGACCAGAACAATCCCACCCCCCTGATGGCGCCTGGCTGTGTCTGAGGAAGGATTTGCTCTCCTCTGAGCCCCTGGAAGGTGCTGCCTGGGCTGTGTTTCCCTTCCCAGCCTCTCCTGGTGGCTCGGGGGGGGCTCATGTGCTGTGTTATCATTCTCTGCAACAGCTCTGTGAGGTGTGAGTAGCTCATACTCCTACTCTGTGTGGTGTGAGCAGCCCCTTCCCAGCCCCTAATAACTCTCCTACTCATGGAAAGGGAGGGAGATGGAGCCAAGAGCATCTTTCTGCCCCGTGTGACACCACAGCAGGGCTGCAGGGCTTGGCCTGAGTCCTCAGCGCTGCCAGGAGGGACCAACAGCTCACAAGGGACAATTCCTGTCCTTCCATTTTAAGCCTCTTTGTAAAAGGAGGGCTCTTTGCAGTTTTTTCCCCCTTTTCTTCTTTTGATGCCAATCTCTATTGTTTGAGGAGATTTTTGCTAGGAAACTGGGACTGGGGAAAAGGAAACTCAAAGACAGAGCAGCCAAACCCTTTGCAGGAATCTGCTCTCTTCTGAAGGTTAAAGCCTGTCATTTTTCTGATTTACTGGAAATGATTGGTGTTTCCTTTGTTCTGCTTTGTGGTGGCTGCTCTGATAAGCCCTGAGGGATACTTTCCCTGGACAGATCTGGAACTTTTACAGCAAAAGAAATTAGGAAAGCAAACCCATGTCCTGTTATTCCCTATTCCGTTTCTTGTAAATCAATTGTAAATCCTTGTTCCAGAGGAGGACTCAGGACTCCATATCTATAATTTCTGGGGACTTTAAAAGGCTGCAGACCCTGAAGCAGCATCCAGCCCAGGCTGCTGTGATGGGAGTGTTCTGAATGCACTGTCTGACCTTTGGTTTTTTGGAGAGTGGCTTCTGGGACTGACAGGGCTCAGAGATGGAGAGGTTTTGGAGCCTGATGTGAATTTTGCTGGGAGCCCTGAGCCCTTTCCAGACAGAGTTCAACCCCGAGACCTTTCCAGGACCAGGGCAGGAGAGAGCTGCAGCTCCAGGCTGAGCAGGATTGTGTGTGGCCCAGAAATACAGAGAGATACTGCAGGTCAAACCCCACTGATAAAGGAATAAATCCCACTGACTTGGGGAATAAACACCTTCTCCCAGGCTGGGTGAGGATGGTGAGTGCAGAGGGGACTTGGCCAGCCATGATGCAGAACTTGTGCCATGTGAAGTGGTGCTGCTGCCACTCAATCCTGTTCTTTCCTGAGGTGGAGCCCTCTCACACGCTGGGAGCTGCTCAAGGAGTGCCGTTCCCTGGTTGTGCAAGAGCAAACCCTGATTATCTGTGCCAGGGGCTCACTCCTGCCAGGGGCTCACCTATGCCAGGGGATTCCCTGCCTGGAGCAGGCTGGAGGTCCCAGCCCACAAATTCCCTCTGAAGCAGCAGAAGACTTCCCCAGTGCCTTCAGTGTGCTGCAGCCACCTCTGTGCCACTCTGTGCCACTCTGTGCCAGCTCTGTGCCTTGGTTTCCTGGTGTAGAATGCAACAGCCACCAGCCACCAGCTCCCTGGAGTGCTCTGGGGCTGTTTGGATTTTCTGGAGCCCTGAGACGTGTGGGAATAACGTGTCACGAACATCCCTCCTGAGAAGGCAGAGCCTGGGCTCTCGTGGCTGTGCTGAGCTGCAGGACAAGCCTGGAGGGTGGTGGCACCTGCTGTGGGCAGCCTTGCTTGGAGGCAGGAAGAAAGGGAACCATCCTCTGCTTGGGGAGATCTGCTTGGGGAAATTTGGGGACAGCAGCTGAGTGACCCCATTGTCCAGTCCTCCCACACCCCCACCCACGACTTCAGGGCCAGTTGCTGGCCATGGTGACGATTTTTGTGCAGTGCTGCGAGGTTTTTTCAAGTCTGAGGTAGCACGAGGAGCCAGCAGCTGGGCTTGGTACCACCCTCGTGCCTTCTCCCTCCACCAGCGTGGCTGCAGGGTGATGCCAGTGCCACCAAACCGTGCCAGGTGACCCAAAAATCTGCCCTAGTTGGGCTTGTTTGGTTTCTTTTCCAGCTGGCACACAGCTGGCAGCAGCATGGTGGGAGCAGCTGGAAGGAGACGCACGGCAGTGCCGTTCATAAAATCCAGATGAAGGATTGAAACACCTGCTGGCACCAGGAGAAATGTTTGCTGTGGGACGCTAGGAATTGCACCCTGTGGTGCACATGGCTGCTCACATGCATAATTTCCTCATCATTGCCAGATAAAAAGGCAGGTGATGGATGGGCTGGTGGAAGCCAAGAGCAGAGTGAAGGCAGCAGGCTCAGTCCTTGCCAGGCAGTGGAGATGATGTCTTGCAAAGTGTCCTTAATACCAAGAGGCATCACAAGTATCGTGAGACGTCTCCCCCTCTTTACTGCACAGAGATCTATAAAAGATGCTGCTTCCTCTTTTCTTTAAATAAAACACTTCAGTGACAACGTGCACTGCAAGAATGGGGCCTTTCCCTCAGGAGAAATGTGGGTTTAAAACACGCTGAGTGAATTCATGGTCACAGGAAAATCGGTGAGTGGTTTTCTGTTGATTTCACCTCATTTTACCTCAGTGCAGTTCTTGCTCTGGGCAAACCCTGCCCAGGCCAAAGGATGCCCTCAGTGAGATGAGCTAGAAGAGGTGCATGAAGAGGAAAACTTGACTGCCACAACCAAGGGACTTGGAGCCACAGATCTGCTTGCTCCAAGGGGAAAAGAGCTGAACCAGCAGGGACTGAATGCCCCTTCCATGCTGTGCCCATCAACGCAGTTTCCCTTCAAATGCAGAGCTTCTGCCACGACCTCTGAGATCTCTGAGCCAGCCAGGATGGTCCAGACAGCCCCACACAGCCCAGTTCCAGCTCACCTGCAGGCACCTCCCCACCCTCAGCACATCCAGGGGCTTCCCAGATCCATCCAGGGCGTGTGACACAGCTGAGCTGTCCCAGCATCACCTCCCAGGCAGCCCAGGAAGCCGTGCCCACACTCCACATCCCTTCCTGGCCAATGCCACCAGCCCTCCTGTGGCTCACCTCCCTCCTCTGGATGTGCTGCCTGGGGCACTGAAATGGGAAAAGCTACAAAAAAAAACTGGCAGAAAGGCTTTGTAAATCCTGCTGCTTGGGGAGGCCTTGTTTTCCTTGAGAATCTGGGTGAGATGCTTTGGGAAGCTTCTTTTCCAGACACTGCTGGGCCCCTCTCCTGGGAAAACCAGCTGCCAGGAGTGCACATGTTGGTGTTGACTTCAGGAAAGTCAGGTCACTGCTTCCCCTCTTGCCTTGTGCTGTGATGTGCCAGTGTCATCCTCATCTGTGAGCATCCAAAGCCTGGGATGGGGCTTTTCAAAGGGAAAGGCTGAATGTCATCCCAAATTCTGGTTCTCTGGCGCCACAAAGGACAGGCTTTAAAGTCCTCCTAAGCTTTGTAACACCTGAGATGTCTTTGAGCCCAAACCCAGCCTGGGGGTGTAATGAATTCAGCCTTCTCCCTCTATGAGACAGCTCTGATTCCTGTGGCTCTGTAAACATCCCCAAAGGCACGTGGGGCTGGAGCTGCTGTCTTTCTGCTGCCTCTCTCAAAGTGCCTCCCAAAGGAGGAGACCAATCCTGTATCCCCCTCCAAGGCACAGAGGGAAAAACAGGGAGATTCACCCCTCAGCCTTGCATTTGGAAAAAAAAAAAGGCCAATGCAGGTGTAGCAGGATTTTGTAGCTGCAGAGATTTCCCTGCCCGTGACAGTGGGGTTGGAACAAAATGATCTTTAAGGTCCCTTCCAACCCAAGCCATTCCATGATTTATTGGAGTCTCTTTAAAACCCTGTTGCGTGACTCAAGGGGTTGTTATCTCCAGCCTGAACTGTTGAGTCTCAAGGGAGTGCTTTGGGTTTTTTAAACAAAAATATCCTCTCTTTATTAAATAGCTGAGATAGAAGGCTCAAGCCAGTGTCTCCTGGGAAGACTCTAAAATTGGCAGCTAAAAAAGAAATCCCAGTAGGTTTTAAGAATTGCTGATGCTTTATAGGAGAATTACTGATCTTTATAGAATGTACATTTAATTTGGAGACAGTTGTGCCGATGTAGCACGTCTTGGCGCTTGTTTTGTGTTGCTGATAAGGGTGCACAGGAACTGGAGTGCCATTCATTAGGACTTTCTGCTTTGTTCCCTCTGTCTCTTCTCTGGGTGGTGTCCTCGCTCACATCTCCACCCGCCCGTTCCTGCAATGCCCCTGTGGTCACTCAGGGCTTCACACCAGTCCTCGTGCAGTGGTTTAGGATCACTGATACAGTGGTTTAGGATCCCTGGTTGCAGTGGTTTAGGATCCCTGGTTACACTGGTTTAAGGTCCCTGGTTACACTGGTTTAGGATCCCTGGTTGCAGTGGTTTAGGATCCCTGGTTACACTGGTTTAGGATCCCTGGTTGCAGTGGTTTAGGATCCCTGGTTGCAGTGGTTTAGGATCCCTGGTTGCAGTGGTTTAGGATCCCTGGTTACACTGGTTTAGGATCCCTGGTTGCAGTGGTTTAGGATCCCTGGTTACACTGGTTTAGGATCCCTGGTTACACTGGTTTAGGATCCCTGGTTGCAGTGGTTTAGGATCCCTGGTTACACTGGTTTAGGATCCCTGGTTGCAGTGGTTTAGGATCCCTGGTTACACTGGTTTAGGATCCCTGGTTACAGTGGTTTAGGATCCCTGGTTGCAGTGGTTTAGGATCCCTGGTTACAGTGGTTTAGGATCCCTGGTTGCAGTGGTTTAGGATCCCTGGTTGCAGTGGTTTAGGATCCCTGGTTGCACTGGTTTAGGATCCCTGGTTGCAGTGGTTTAGGATCCCTGGTTACACTGGTTTAGGATCCCTGGTTGCAGTGGTTTAGGATCCCTGGTTACACTGGTTTAGGATCCCTGGTTACACTGGTTTAGGATCCCTGGTTGCAGTGGTTTAGGATCCCTGGTTGCAGTGGTTTAGGATCCCTGGTTGCACTGGAACCACCTTTGGGATTTATGATGCGTCCACCCAAGCCCCAGGCCCTTCTCCCCACAATGGGGCCGCAGAGGAAAGGCTTGGCTGGAGTTGCTGGGTGGCATCGGAGGGCAGGGAAAGCCCGAGAACTGCCCCGTTCCTGCCTTCCTGCCAGCCCTGCAGGCCAGGAACGATGGGAGACCCCCTTAGACTCAACTTTGATCCTGCTGTCACCCAAGGGAGCTCCATCTGCTTTTACAGCCCTTCTGAGACATGAACCCGTGGCTCCTCAGAAGGGTTTTTGTTGTTTCCATGGTTATAGGTGAGCACACAGCCCTGCAGTGGGAAAATCCCCGCCGAGTTTGGTGCTGGGCTGCAGAGAACCTGCCAGGCCCTGCCCTTTAGGTGGCTCTCAGGGGATAATTTGCTTTTCATTACAGACAAGCACTTCTACAGATTCCTGCACTGAGCCTTTTGGTCAAAAGGTCTAACCTGAAGCCTCTTGCAGGATTTTTTTTTAATTAAAGCAGCTACTTTGGTTTTTTTTTTTCATGGCAGGAAAGGCAGCAAATCTCTAGGCTACCTGCTAGAGAAGAAAAACCAGGCACCATATGCAATGTAGCTCTTGCTCTATCTCAAAAATGCCGAACTCTGGGAGAGAATTCGTCCCACCAAACGCCCACTAAGCACATTTTTTAAATCTGGTTTCTCAGCCTTTCAGGAAAGGAGAAGCAAAATCTTCTTGCCTGCTGGAACTGGGCCCCGTTTCATGAAATTAAATGGCTAAGGAGGGGGGAAAAATATATATCCAAGGCAAAGATGCTATTCTCAACAAAGGAAACAGTATATGCAACAGCTTCTGCAGCATTCCTGCAACATGATGTCTTTCCCTGCAGAGTCTCAGTCAGGAATTGATTGTCTGAGCAGAGAATTGCTCGATTCAGAAAGGCTTAAGGCACACTTCATGAACTGTTTGCTAAAAGGATGAATAGATGGGCATGTGTGTATATAAATCTATAAATCATGTCTTGTTCTGCCCCAAAGAGGACAGCTGAGGTTGGGTTCTTTGTCACTTGGTTTCATGTTCTCAGGGCTGGGGATAAAGGCAGCAGTGTCCCACACACGGGGTCAGGATTCGATGCCACGGCTCTGGAAGGACAATCCATGGACAAGAGGAGGTGGCATTTGTGTGAGAGCCCAGCTCACAAAGGGGTAACAGCCCTCCTGCTGCCCTGATGGCTTCTCAGTCAAGGGGAAGTCTGGTGAGTGTCTCTCATTTGGGTTCTCTTTTATCCCAGCCATTTTTTGCCAGCTGGTGTGTGGATTGTGATTTGAACTCCTGGGGCGTTTGGTGGCACCACTGCTGTGAGTTGTCACTGCCCACCCCAGCCCTTGCACTGCCATGCCCGTTGCTGCCCCTCTGCTCAGGGATGCTCTGCTGTTTGGGCTGATTTGGCTGCAATTTTGGTGAATTTTGCCCCACTGGGGGGTTCTGGAGGAGGGGTGGGAGCTGGCACCAACCTCAGAAAAGAGAGAGAGGCGCTGCAGAAGGGACTTGCAAGGACCTCTGCTGTGACCAGGGGTCCCCTGGGAGATGCTGAGCAGGGAGGGGAGGGTTCAGAAGCCTCATGTGTCCCTCAGAGAGCCCTCCTGCTCCCCAAACTGGCCTTTGGGCAGTACTGTGGTGCCAGCAGAAACGATGCTCTGCGTGTCCCCCTCCTCAGAGCAAGCCAGAGGAGCCCACAGCAGGAACAAACCTGAACCCCTCAGCCAAAGACCTGTTTTGTGTCAGCTGAGGCTGTGCCAGGGGGGAGTTTCTTCTAGGAAAACCCCCAGAGAAAAGCTGTGAGACCACACAGGAATCCCTACAGTGCCCGTGGGAGCAAATGTGAGCCCACAGCCAAGGCTGAGGGAGGACATCTGAGCATCTCATGCTGGTTTGGGTTCTCTCCATAAATCCTCTGGGTGTCCCAGGCAAATATCACGGTGACTCTGTGTCCCTGGCTCACCCCACGTGTATTTTTCCTCTGAGATGACACACTGGGGACAGTCCCTGTGTGGCCCTGGCACGGCAGGTCCAGCTGAGCAGAGCTGCAGTGTTTTGGTGGGCTGTGCTCTGCCCCTGGCCTATGAAAAGCTGTCCCACAGCCCATCAGGCAATGGCTTTGTGCCTGGGTAGCTGCACAGGAGCACAGACATCCCCTGGGCACAGAGCTTCTTGCTTATAAATTAACTACAAGTCACCAAGGGTCAGCTCCCTTTTGCTCTATTATGCATGAAAAGATCAGGAAGGTCGAGCAAGAAGTGAAAGGTGTTTTTTTCCTTGCTAGTTTTCTGCCTATCCAGCAGCCTTGTGCCCTCTCTTACTGTTTCATTTCAAGGGAATAATTCCTGAGTAGAGATTTAAGAAGCTGGTCCCATTTTTAGAAGGTGACACAGGCAGTAAATGCAGTATTTGTCTTGTTTTGGTTGGGTTTTCCCATGAGCTCCTAAGATGTAAAATATTATCAACTGCTGCATTTAAAAGTGGCCTTTCAGTCATTGCTCTGCCTGGGGAAATCAGTAACAGGTGAGAGAGCTCCAAGCAGGGGCAGAGGAGCTCCTCTGTTTGTGTTTCTCGCCTGTCACCTGCTCCCCAAAGAGCTCCCAGAGGTCAAACAATTCTGTCTGCCTGCTTTGTCTGTCACTGAGACCTCTCCTGCTTTGCTGGGGAAAAGCTGGGCTCCAGGCAGCCCCAGGAAAGGCCGCTTATCTCCCCCAGATGCCTCCCAGTTCTGACAGATTCGCCTTGGCTGCTTTTCACAGAGCTCAGGAGAAACCCTCCCGCCAGCAAATGTGGAGGTTTTCTTCTCATTTCTTCCGCAGAATTTTCCTCTTCCTTCTGGGGAGGATTTCTCAGTCTCCCAAAATTCATCACGTGGTATTCGTGTCTCATGAAATGCACCCTCCTGGCCTGTGGAAATGCTGCTCCCTGCTCATCCCAGACCAGGGGCTGTGGGAATGGTGCAAAGGCAGATGTCAGGGATTCAGGGGTGGATTTGGAAATGGGCACTTGCTCTCCTGCCTGCCCAGTGACCCTTGGCTAAATATGGGTCAGTTTATATTTCCCAGCAGAGGGAATGGAAAGCTTGGGGGGGTCAGGGGTAGCCCTCGCAGATGTTGCGCTCTGGGTTTGTTTGTTTGCATCTCCAGAGCACGCTCTGATCCCAAACTTTTCCGCTCGGGGTAAACTGATTCCGGAATTTTAGTCCAGCCTGAAGTGGACACATGTCCCCAGCCCCTGATCCACACGCACTTCCCCTTCCCCTGTGGTGGCTGCTCGTCACCACACGGACACTGGGAGCCTCCCCAGGAGAAGGGGAAGGGGAGAGGAGTTTCCCCAAGGGTTTTATTTCTTTATTTTATCAATATTTGTCAGAAATGATCTTGGTTTTCCAAAGGGTCCCAGTTTGCAAATCTCCAGGCTTCCTGTTAGGAATTCCTATTCACCATCTGAAAAATCCTTACCCCCAGTTAGCTTGGGATCGGTATCCAGCACCCAGGGATTGTACCCAGCCCTTCCCAAGATCAGCCTGTTGCACTTCAAAGTCCTTCTGCTTTCCTCCCCTTACTGAAACAATAATTTGCATTGATGTAACATTCCTAAAACCTCCTGGGTGAGCATTAGCTGACCCTGCTGAAGGCACAGGCGTGTTCCTGCTCTGCAGACGAAGGAAGGAGGGCAGGAAGGAGGAGGGTAACAAATTTGTGAAGGTCACACAGCAAAGCAGGAGCAGAGCTCGGACTGCAATTCCCTTCTGCTCCTTCCCTCCCGCTCCAGGCACTGGCCCACAGCACTGAGAGTCCAAATTAAGAGATTATAATGCATAATCCACACTGGTGTGCCAAGAATTCTCTAAATCATATTACACTGCCACATAAAACGATGACTCATTTGGTAACACAGCCCACAGCCGGTTCCTTTATGTTAAAATTACGTGGACAAGACTGGATTTAAAAAGAAAAAGGCGAGCTTGTTGTGTGTGTAGTGAATGCTGAGTTATAGATGCCTTCATGGATGTTATTTTGGCTGATGCTGAAGGAGCATTTGTGAGCCTGTTTGTTGACAGTGGTGCTCGGGACCAGAGATGCTGACATTCCACTAACAATAATAGGAACTGCCTCTGTTTGTTTCTAAATTGGAAATTCTTCCTTACATGGGCCCAGCCCACCCTCCGCCCCCGCCGAAGGAAAGGGCACTCGTCTGGGGCTGGCAGGGGAGCATCTCCCAGCAGGGCTGGAGCTTCTGGGCTGCAGGGATGGCCCTTGTTTGGTCATGGCCAGAAACCCCTCTCCTCCCCACACCCATGGGAAGGGTGGAGAGAAAGCACCTCTGTTTATCCACAGCATGAATACCTTGGCAGAATCAGCCCAGCTACACCTTTCCCAGGAAAAGACGCTGTCACCAAGTCTCCCTCTTGCTGCCTCTGCTGCCTCTGCTCTCCTTGCTCCTCCCTGCATCATCATCCTCGCTTCCACCCCAGCTCCTGCCCTTCCTGGCAGCCTCTGCTGCTCTTTGGGGACTGTCATTATCCTTCCCAAAGCCATTTGGGATGTGGCTGGTGCGAGTGACACTGAGCTGTGTTTGCTGCGCTGTGGTTTCACCGTTTCCTTTTCCTCTCCCTGCCTGGGCTTTAATTCCTGCAGCTGAGGAATCCGTGGCAAAATCCCTTTCTGCCAGGAATGCCCACATGTTCCTCAGCTCAGAGCTGCTCTGGCATCTCGTCAGAGGCAGCTTCTCCATCCCTGTGTGGCTGGCACATGTCACAGCTGCACAGAGAGCTCTGTCAGGGCAGGTGCTCACTGCTCCTTTGCACTTTTGACCACGGGATCCATCCATCCCTGCAGGCTTCCCCTTCCCCATCTGCACCACATCCCATGGGTCACCTCTGGCCCAGCATCACTCTGCCCTATATTCCAGAAAGTGTGGATTGATCTCCCAGCTTTGGGTAAATAAGCCAAACCTCCAGCAGGCACTGAGGGCAAGGATCAGGAAACAGCTTTGATCGCTGCGTGGTCAAGGCCAGTTCAAGAAGCTCTTTGCAAGATTTTCCTACTGTTGTGCTGGAAGCTCCTGCTTCCCTTCGTTTCTTGGAGGGGAAAAAAAAAGTCAGAACCAGTTTGTGAGCGTGACCTGTGGAGACCCTGAGCATCCTGTGCTGGTGCTGGGAGCAGGGGAGGGAAGGAATTGCTTTCAGCAGTCGGGAGGCGTGGGTGGCAGGAGGGCTTTGTGTGCTGCAGGAGGATGCTCTGTACATGCATCCCTCCTAAACAAATACCTCCTTAAGTGTGCATGATGGGAATCCAGGGAACAGCTTTTTTTTTTTCTTTTCCACTCGTCTCCAAGTAGGAGAGAGGCTTATTAGTACTCTCCTTCCATAGGCAAGATGCGGAGGCTGGGAAGTTGTGAGACGAGTTACATTTGCTTTTATCAGGCAAATCTGCTCTCTCCTGGACAGTCCCTTCAGCCAGGAGGAGGAGGAGGAAAGCAAGCACAAGGTGCTGGCAGGAGCTATAGGGGGAAGCACACAACACCATCGAGCACAGCCACGGAAATGAACTCGTGTCAGGAGGAAGGAATGATTTCCGTGCTGCTGCTTCCATGCTGGATAAAAACCTGTTGAAGAAAATGTGTTGAATGTCACTGGTGTGCACTCAGAGGAACTGCAGTCTCTTGGACATGGTGGTGTTTGCAAGTTGGAAGGGCATTTTAGGCTGGGACAGTCACCTCACGTCTTTTTCCAGGGCATTCTCCATCTGCAGCCTCTGAGAATTCCCAGGGAGCTCCCGCTAAGCAGGGGAGGGAAAGGGAGGTTTCAAGGTGAGGTGTGATGGAAGGGAAAGCAGTTTGGGCAGTCTCAGAGCTCCAGACAGATGGAGCTGGAAGAGAAATGGATGCTCTGAGCATCTCCTCGGATTTAGAGTCACAGAGAAAGGAAAAAGCCAGAGCTGAGGGTGCAGGGTGTGAAACGGGAGAAAGCTGGCAGCGCCCAGGCTGTGGAGCAGGGCTGGGCACAGCTCTGCAAGCAGCAGTCTGGTCTTTGGGGAAGACAGATAACTCTGGGAAGTCCACAGGATTTCAGTGGAGCTGTGACAGAGAGAGCTGCCCAGTTGGAGCGTGGAGGAGCAGAACTGGTGTTTGCTGGGAGGCAAACAGGGGCAGAGCCCTGGGATCTGGGATGGGACAAGACTCCCCTTAAGGGCAGGAGGGCTCCCTGCCCCACCGGCAGGCGGATTTCTCGGATTTCTCGGTGTTTTATCTCGCTGTCGCTGGAAGAGCCGAGTCTGTCATTATTTCCTGCCATCTGTTAGAGACACGAATGGCAGCTGCTCCCAGTGATACCTCGCATCTCACAACGGCTTTCAGCCCCCAAATCTCGAGCCCCCGGGGGATTTACAAAGACAATGCAACCCATTTGATGCCGTAAGAAGAGTTGCTCCTCGGGCTGGTAACAATCAGTGGAAATTTAGCTGTTCCTTGTAAGCTATTTGCATCTCTGGGAACGTTACATTTACACAAATGTGTTTATATGACTGCTAATATTTCCTCTCTTGTGAGAGGCCTGGCCTGTGTGGGTGCTTATAGGAGGGTTTGTGTCAGACCCCTGTCTGCGACAAACCTCAAGGGGAATTCATCACATTTTTGATTCAGAAAGAAATTTGTCTCTCTTTTCCTTTTTATTTTTTGGTTCATATTTTAAAGGCCTGGGTACACACCCTGCACAGTGAGATTTAGGAGTGATTGCAGTGAGCTGGGAAGCAGCTGTCTGACATCAGTGGGATACAGAAAACCTCGCAGAGACATTTTTCTTTGCATAGTATTATCCTGATCATACTCCTCTGATCCCACTGAGATGAATTTGTTATGGGGGGCAATAGAAAATGCAGAGGGAGAAGCAACTCAAATGTGTGCAGCTAAAAGTGTCCAGTCCTGCAATATGGATCCAACTCAGTTTTGTGGCTGCTCCAGAGCTCTGCTCCCAAGTTTGCCAGTGGCCAACCTGTGACCTTGGACAAATCTCCTGGGTTCTCTGTGGCTCAGTTTCATCACTTAGGAAATCAGGATAATGTCACTCACCTTGTCTGCAAAGTGGTTTGAGGTCTAGTGATAAAAATTGCTAGGAAGGAGCTGAGGTGATATTACTGTTTTATATTTATGGGAATGCAGATAGCAAAGCAGGTGACACCCATGTGTGCAGGTCAGGCTGTCCCTGGGTCAGAGTGAGGGGGAGAGAGGGAAGGGGATTTCTTCAGAGGAGCAGCCGTATGCCAGCCATGCAGAAGAAACTGCTGAAGTGTGTTATCAGGAGTTAGCAAAACCTGTTGGAGCCAAAAGAATCTTAAAATGCTGGTGAGCTTTCATCTGTGGAGCTTTGGTTGGGCCAGTTGGGTTCCTCTGTGCTTTTCTCCAGGCTGACTTTGCAGTCCCCGCTCAGTGTCCGCTCCTGGCTCTCTTTTACTCTCTCAGAGCGATTTCTGGGGAGGGTGAAAATCCTCCTCACTGAACCATTTCTCAGGAGCGTTGTTTTGCATCGTGACAAGAAGGTTATTTTAACAAACTCTCCGTTTTTACAATGCCAAGAAGCAGGAGCGCTGATTGCGTTCCTGCAGGCTGCCTCCGCGTCCCAAGGATGTGCATTTCCATTTTATTGTCTTCTATTTTTACCTCCTTTTGGGGAGGAGGAAGGGCTGGGACACCCTTGGGACGGGCAGTCTGTGGGCTGCGTGGCCGGGGTGTGGCAGGAGGGACAGGGCCAGGGCTCGGGAGGTGGCACCCAGCCCGCACATGGCACACACATGAGCAACCCCCGGCTGTGCGGAACCGGCTGCTGCCGCCGGCTTTTGAAGGCGAATTTAAGCCCTAAAATAACAACTGCCACTCCCTGCTGAGGGAAAGCAGCCGCGATTAGCGAAGCCTCCCATTCCCCGCTGTCTGGTGACACGAGGACTTTCCCCTCTGTGTCACTAAGGTGACATTGCTGCCCTCCTCTCCTCCCCAAGAGGAGCGCTGGGCTCCTGCTGCCCTCTGACAGCTCCTGCACCAAAGGCAGCGGGAGACGTGTGCTAACCGAAGGAGACGGCAGATGGGTGCAGGCGCTTTTAAGAACAGCTGCTGGTGTCTCATTCAATAATCCCATTTTGAACAAATCCATATGATAGCAAAAAAATGCTGGAAATTCGGGTTTTCTGTCCTCTCTCATCTCCTGAGCCACACTTGACCTGTTCAACATGATCTAGGGATTAAAGGCTTGTTATTTTAGCTGCTCTATAATAGACCAGAGGCTGATGTCTGTCAGGCTATTGAGATACTATTCCTTGGCTCTCCCCCTCTTCCCACTTTTTCTTTTGTGTCCCAGGACTTGTGATAGTCCAGAGCTGTGACTTCTGCTAAGGGACACGGCGGCTTTTCCCAAAGGTGTCATGAGCCCAAGGTGTTGGTTGCAGCACATTTATGCAGCTCTGAGGCTCCCAATTCTCCAGTCTTAAAACTCTGGAAGCTGCCTCAGGGAAGGAGGGCTTGGCACCGTCACCTCTCAGCATCATCACCCCTCGGGCAGCAGAACTGTGGCCAGGAGGAGGGAGGGAGCCTTGCTCTTCTCCAGTGGGGCTCTAAATGTGTTTTTCTGCCTGAGATCCGAAGGGAAGGAAATTGTGGAGCCGATATTGTCAATGCTGTTGGCCGCGGGCTGAGGTGTCTGTCCTCCGTCACTGTGGTACCGCCGTGCTTCAAACTAATCGCGCATTTGCCGGCACAACACTCCCGCTAATTCCCTCAGTTCCCAGGTGGGGAAGCCGTGTCACCGGGACGCAAAGTGGCTTATCCAAGGTCACCCGCAAGGAAATGGCACGGAGGGGGAAAGAGCTCAGCTTTCTCGACCCCCAGTGTCCCCCAGTGCAGGCGGTGCCCTTCGGGAAGGTGTTGCTGATGCACAGGTGGGCTTGTGCTACGGGACAAAGAGGATTTTTTTTTTTTTTTCCTAGGAGGGAGAGGCAAAAGGTCTCTCGGGGGTCTCTGGGGGCTCCGGGGAAGAGCCGGGCACGCGTTTGCCCAAAGCCCCGGCTGGCAGCTCCTCCGATAGATGCCAGCGGGTGCTCCCCGGAGCTCCACACCGCCGGAGGGGCACCGGGGCAGGGATGGGAGCAGGGCAGCACATCCCGGAGAGGGGCAGAGCAGCACATCCCGGAGAGGGGCACCGGGGCAGGGATGGGGGCAGAGCAGCACATCACGGAGAGGGGCAGAGCAGCACATCCCGGAGAGGGGCACCGGGGCAGCGATGGGGGCAGAGCAGCACATCCCGGAGAGGCACCGGGGCAGCGATGGGGGCAGAGCAGCACATCCCGGAGAGGCACCGGGGCAGCGATGGGGGCAGAGCAGCACATCCCGGAGAGGCACCGGGGCAGCGATGGGGGCAGAGCAGCAGCACCCGCGGCTCGGGCGGGGCGGCTCCGCGGGGCGGGGCGGGGGCGGGCGCGGAGCGGCGGCGGGAGGCGGGCGCTGTCCATGGCCCTGCGGAGCTCCGGGCGGCCCCGGGCTCCGCCGCGCCGCCGAGCGAGCGAGCGATGGGCAACACGGTGCACAAGACGCTGGCAGGTACCGGCCGGGGCGCGGGGCTGCGGGCGGGGGGCGCGTCCTGCCCCGGGGATGCTGCGGGCGAGCGGCGGCAGCTGTGCTCCCCACCCCCCGGTCCGAGGCTCCCCGGGAGAAGCCGAGCGTGTCAGCAATCCCGGGAGAAGCCGGGCGTTTCAGGAATTTTTAAAATGTGCTCGTTTTCGGTGACCGCGGCGGGCGGGGATGCTGAGCGCGGGGCACGGCTGCGCCCGCGGGGTGAAGCGGGGCTGATCCCGCAGCTGGAGCGGCGATTCCCAGCCCTCGGACCGAGTCCTTGGAGGGGCTTTCTGGTTCATTTCCCCTTCTCGTTATGTTTTTTTTTTTTTTTTTTTAATCCAACTTTTTAATGGGGAGAGACCGCAGTTGTTCGGAGTCGCCGGAAGAAAACTGCAGTGGGGTCTGAAATGTTCGGTGGGCTGCCCTGGTTTGAAAACTGCCTTTTTAGCCAATTCTGCACTTACACAAGAGCTGTACAGATTCTTTTCCTTTGCAAGTTCGTAACTGTGGGGCTTTTCCCCCCCTCGGAGAATCTGTGCATAATAAAAACAGTTGGTCTCTATAGAATCAACAGTGTTGAATTACTGAGCCCTTGCCAGGCTGTATCTTCAGCTACTTTGCTTTTCTTCTCTTTCTGCTCTTGCAGAGCTCCTGCATTGCATCCTTTGTACTTCAGGCTCCCATAAATAAAAAGGGTATTATTAAACTTATTTAAAGAAGCAGGAGGACCTATTGAACACATACACGTCTCCCTGTAATCAGCCAGGGAGCTGAATATAGAAATAAAGAGAGGAATAGATTTGCATTTGGATGCGCCGTATATTGTCTTTGCGAAGAGAGGGTGCCTGGGACCTTGAGGGCACAAAAGAAAGCTGCTAAGCTTGTGGTTTAGCTATGAAGCAGTGATTAGATTTCTAGTTGCATCTCCTCTCGTTCTCTGTTACATTTAAATGGGACATTAGCTCCTTTCACAATAAGGAAGTTTTCATTTTTTTAAATACTTCTCCAACTGGCAAATAAAGGCGTCGTGAGGAGTGCATGACCTTGGAGAAATTTTATTTTGTGGGTTGGCTTTTCAGCTGGGGGCACGTGCAAAAAAACCTGGGATGGGGGGGAAAAAGCCAGGGGAACATCTTTGGGTCAGCAGAGGTTACCTCGGTCAGGCTGGAACTTCCCAAAGGAAAAATATCCATACCTGCTGGGCCGTGGGATCTCGCTGAGAGCTCTGTTCCAGAAGGCTGGGAGTTGTATCAGCCCTTCTGCCTGGTGCTAGAACAGTCTCTCCTGAGCAGCCTCCACATGCTCAGCCTTACACACGTGAATTTAAAAAAAGGGATGACATCAGCTGCACCGCAGCTCCGTGATTCAGGACTTCCTCGCGGTGCTTTCAAAAGGATTCGTTAAAAAGGAAAAGTTTGATGGGGGAAAAATGAAGGCTTGATTTATGGCAACCTCCCAGCTCAAACATTTGTTCTGGTGGCCTAGGAAATCTCGGTGGTGTCCCTCCAGGTGGAGGCTGTCTGGGAGGATTGCACCGCTGGGGATGGTCCATTTGCAAACATTTGTCAAATTGTGCAAGGCAAAGCTATGCAGGACACTTGAATGCCTTTGCTGAGGGCTGGATGACGCTGGAAACGTGTCTTTCCCCCAAATTCAGTTTGCTTTTTACAAGAGTAATGACAGTCCAAGGGAGCTGTTAACCTGTGGCTGCAGAGGAGCTTTTGGATGTTTGCAATTTGGAAGTTTATAAATGTCTTTTGTCGGGTTGGACCCCATTCAGCAATTTTTCATATGAAATTGAATTTCAGATGGATTGTTTGTCTTTCATTATCCAAATGGTATTGCGGAGGAGAAGCAGGTTTAGAACTGTTCTTGGAATAGTCCTTTTGAAAATTAGAAAGTTTTTCCAGAAGACTGAATGGTTGGATGAAATCCTATTTATAAATGCAAGGGCTGTTTAGAATTACTCAAAGATTATCAGTCAGAATTAAGTCTTTCCTTTTCTTGGTCCAAAATGCACCTCCTTCTTCACCCTGCAGACTGAGCAATGCACTTTCCCTCTCATTTTGCCTAACAGAGGAATTGCTCTCTGTCCCATGGACTGAAGAAACTTCTTAATAAAACCCAAACAACCAAACAGAACATCTTCAAACTGAAATTTGCTTACTTGTGTTAAATTGACCCACTGCAGAATCACTTCTGTTGTTTTGTTCACCATAAATAGCTCAAGGTAGGAAAAGCCTTTTCCATGAAATCAAATGTAGAGGGAACGTGGAGGGATCTGGCTCCTGGAAAAGCCAAACAAGCAACAATTCAGGTTTTATATAGAAAGGGCAATGCTTTTCTCAAACAGCAGAATTCAGTTTTAAATCCTATTGAAGACGACTCATTTTTTTACCTTTGTCCAAATGTGCTTGAGGCAAACCGGGCTGGTTGCATCTTTTAAATCCTTGCCCAGCCTCATCCGTTTCTCCCCACATTTCCATGGAATGATACAAGAGCACACGCCATCGGTGCCGGAGGAATTTGTGCCGGGAGCTTGGGAAACTCGTGTTTGCCAAGTATCCTCTGGTTAACACACAATGGGCCCAGGCTTTGTCAAATTAACAGCGAGGTTCCAACCCGAGCGGCGCTGAAATGAGTAATGAGGCTGTGGCTAATGAGAGGCAGCTTCTATATTTGAACGGGGTGAGGAGGCATTTGAAGGGAAAAGAGCTGGGATGTGTCAGATATGCTTAACAACAGGCCTGAGGTGCTGCTGGAAGCCGCTCTTATCTGGGTGACAGCTAAACGATACACGGCACGACACGGATGCTGCCTCTGGGATGCTCCGGGAGCGGCGCCGGCCCTCCCGCATCTCCTGGAGGAGGAGGAGGATCTCCCACTGCATCTCCAGCCCAGGCTGGGAATTCACGCTTGGATGTCGCTGTTTCCCTGCTCCCCTCGCCTCCCCCCCGCTCGCTGCCCGCTGTCCGAGGTGGTTTGCGGGCGGGTGGGGAGGCAGAAGGGAATTGTTGGTTCCTGAGGCACGGCGTGTTCCCGGCTCCTGCAGGTGCTGAAGTGGCTGTGCAGCACTGCAGGTGACGGGCAGCACCTGGCTGCCGGGAGGCTGAGGGCTGCTGCTTCCGTGGGATTCATGGCTCTGTGCCCGGTTTCCTGCGGGGCTGCGCAGGGAATCGCTCTGGAGTTGGGGTGAGAGGAGCAGGAAGCACGACAAACCACCCTGGTGTCGTGGATGGGGCTCCTTCCTCCATGGAACTCATTTCTCCGGGCTGATTGCTCTCCGTGGCACGCACAGGGCTCGGAAAATCGTTAAGAACCAGTGTGAGCAGGAAGATGCCGGGAGCTCAGCGGGGCAGGCTTGGGAGAGGGGAAAATCCCCGTGATCCATGGAAACCCTTCTGAGGAGCAGCGTCCTGGAGGCTGGGGCGGCAGCAGTGTCGCCGTGGTGACAGGGTGAAGGTGGACAGCTGCTGGGACAGGCAGGGTGGGCAGGAGGCACTCAGCAAGTGCAGGACTTTCCAGTTGGGATCCAGTTGTTGGTCCTGACCCAAATAGGGGCATTGGTATTTAACAAAGGAGCCAAATTCCCTTTTTAGAATCTGGCTGGGATCTGATTGCTGTGCTTCTCCCACAGCTTTCCTCACAACTGCAAGGAATACCAAGTATGAGTGGCATTTGTGTCTGGTAAACACGAGGGAGAATGGGGCTTGTTCTGGCAGAAGTGACTTCGTTGCAAGAAATTATTTTGTATTCTTAAGGAAAAGGCTTCTGATCATTAACCTGCTCTCAACAAGGCAGAAATCCCAAGTTTAGACCTTCATCAGGCTGGTGCTCCCATCTGCCAGGTGAAACGGGGATGGCTGGAAAGTCCTGGTTACAGCAGAGCAGCAGGAATTTACAGCTTGTGGGTTAAAAATGACATTTCTGTGTATTCCTTTTCAAAATACCGATTCACTTCTCTTCTAAGAAATGAGGAGCAAAGTCCACTCAGTGGGAAAAGATCTGTCTGCCTTTTCCAGGGGCTAAAATCTCACTTCAAGGAGCACTTTTGTTTAGATTTGTTTTCTGGTCCCTCCCCCCTCAGTTGCTAGTGATGCACTGTGGGAGGAGTTCTTGTTTTTGTCAGGAGTTCAGTAAATTGTTTGATTTGGCTCCAGTCTGACTTCAAGAAAACTACAAAATACCACTTCAGGTTGTTCTGGTTTGAGTGAAAAAGGTACCTGTTCAAACCAGTTTTTGGTTTGGGTTTGGTTCAGCGCTGATCAACACTGACTGCAGGTGTTAATCCAGCCCTATTCTGCCTGTTTTTCTGCATCCTTAGGCTGGGAGTTGAGGTTTTGAGAGTCTGGATTTTGATGACTCCCCGTGTGACCTTTGAGCAAGTGGCTTTATCACAGAATTACTTTGAATGTAAGGAAGGTAGGAAACCCTGGCTCACATGGGGGTACGAGAGTTAATTAATTATGAAGCATCTCCAGGAGGAAGGTCATAGAAGTGCAAAAAAAAAAAAAAAAAAAATTATTAATTCACTGCCTTCTTAACAGCCTTTTGCTTTTCCACTCTCCAAAAGGAAACCTGTGAAGCTGCTCAGCCTTCTGTGTGATTTAGAGCTGGAACAGATTGATTGTGTACTGAGGCCTCTCTTTAACCACTGTGCATGCCCCAAACCCTGCTGCAGCCAACTGGCACGATGAACCCAGCGCTGCCTTTGGCACCTCGGCTGTCGAGGCTGGAGGAATGACTGTGCTCCGCTCCAGGCAGGCATCCCCTCCCA
The DNA here is from genome assembly GCF_041296385.1 of Aphelocoma coerulescens. Classification (NCBI taxonomy): domain Eukaryota; kingdom Metazoa; phylum Chordata; class Aves; order Passeriformes; family Corvidae; genus Aphelocoma; species Aphelocoma coerulescens. Next base: position 2,263,427 of record NC_091027.1, on the reverse strand, counting down.
GGCCAGCGTTAAATGGAGCTGTGTCATTCCCCGTGGCCCATGGGCTGTCACACACACACAGCTCAGTGCCAAGTGTGTCATTAAAGCCAGAGCTTTCCCTTGCTCTCCACTGGGTAGTGCTGGGCAGGTGCCCTCTCGTCTCTTTTATTGTTCATGCTCCAGAGGGGAATTGCTTTGCTCAGAGGTCTGGCAAACAGCACTTTCCCCCCTTTTATTCCTATTTATTTCTTCCGATAATTGCTGCAGGCCAGGAGGACCCGTGTTGTCAGCATCTCACCCTCCTGTAGATGCCTGAAATCCCACCCCAGAGTCTGTGTGTGTAGGCAAAACCCTCGGAAAGCCCTCCCCGCAGGCAGAGGAAATCGCTGCTTCCCAGCACGTTATCGTTTGACAACCTATGGAAGTGCTTAGGGATGTTTAAGGTGTTTAACCGCCGGCAGTCAGGTTTGGATGTGCGGGCATTAATGTTTATTTGACAGGAGAAGGATGAGTCACTTGCCAGGCTTATGCCGGGTTTCTCTCCCTGTCCTAGCGAGGATCCTCCTCGCCAGTCACATTCCCTGGCTTCCCAATCAGGAATGCAAATAATAAGCACCTCTGTCCTCCTGAGCGCCAGTGGATTCAGCAGCCGAGCTCCTTGGGTTCTGGAGCTGCGCTTTCGGGCAGTCAGTGTCCTGCGGCAGGGTTTGCCTTGAAAGGAAACATTTCCCTTCTCCTCAGCATCCCACTGTTTACAGAGCCTATCTGTGCGGCTCGGCAGCTAAATTAGGAGCAGGCTTTCCTAAGGTGGAGCGCGCACGTCACCGTGATGGATGTGGTGGGTTCAGGAGAGAAGCAGGGAAGCAAATTGGCAGCACCAGGCAGGGGCAGAGCCAGGGAGAGCCCAGGGGCTGCCGGCTGGGGTGGCTTCATGTGCTGCAGGATGGGACCAGGCTGGGTGAGATTCCCTGAAACACGTGGCGGATCCCAAATGAATTTCCCTACGGGGAAGGTGTGTGCGATCTCCTTCATCTCTTCTCTTTGTATTTCCACGGGTCTTATGTGTTTGTCGCCCTTCCCCTGCCCGCAGCAGTTTTTGGGAGCAGTTTGGAGTCCTGTGCCGGGCACAGCAGCCAGAACACGGGGCTGACTCACGACCTGCACCTTCCCCGCTCCTCGGGAGCTCCTGGGCCACATCTGGGGCTCCCTGGCACCCAAATGCGCCAGACTTACCCAGAGGGTAGAGGTGTGCTCAGCTGCCAGCAAGTGCGGAAGGAGGTGGGAGCCTGAAGGGCCGTGGGGAAGGGCCGGGCTCCTCCTCCCATCTTGGGGAAGTTTTTCTGTCTGCGGCAGCTGGAGGAAGTTTGGCTGCAGGAGGATTTCCAGACTTTGTTCTGTCCTCTCATTCAGGCGGCTTCTCCACCCTTGCCCTCGATGTCAGCGAGCTGCTGTGTCCTGGAGGGGACAGGCCCTGGGCCAGTGGTCCCCGTGGTTTTTTGGTGCCTTTAGTGAGGTTCTACCACTTCTCCGCATTCCTGCCCATCCCACCTCTTCTCCCCAGAGGCATCAGCAGGGCCAGGCCCTTCCCAAGGCTCCCTTAGATAAGATCTGTGCCTATGGGAGGACTTTTTTGGTGGGAAGGAGATGCTGTTTACTCTGTGTTGCTCCCGATCTTGATGATGGCTGTGTTTGTTTCCCCTGTGTATGAGAAAAAGAATGAATCACTGGCACTGAGATGTCTGCTTGAAAGCTTTATTTCAGCTCACCTGTGCCAGCTTTTCCCTTCAGACCTGCATGCCCTGTTGTCTCAATTACTGAGTGCTGGAACACGAATTCCTGGTGTCTGAGCAGTTGAAGTGGGGCTTTGGGGAGGAGGGAGGGAGGAGAAAGTGATTTCTTGCTTGTTAATTTGTTTTCCCCTCTGTGTCCAGGGAGATCTCCTCCTCTGCTTTGTGTAAGCAGGGCTCGCTTTCCACCCAGGAGCTTTTTTCTCCCTGGGTTCTTTCAGACCTCTGGCAATGGAGCAGCTCCGAAATCTCCTTCTGGGAGGATCAGCCCCCAATCCTTCCCCTTTTCCAGCAAAACCTGGAGGGGTTTTTTTTTCAGTTTTATTTTTTTTCCTTTCTGCACCTTTCTACTGTAAGGAAACCAAATCAGAAGATAAGAAATGATTTCTAGCTTGAATTGCACAGGAAGATTCCTTCAAGACACAACCATCCGACTGCACTCCAAAGCTTTCCCAGTGCAGCTGGGAAATCACATATAGGGTTTTTTTGAAGAGCTGCTGATGCTTTGAAGGGAGAAAGATGGATGGAGTTGTGTTTGTGGGGTGGGTAGTTGGATGTAACAGGTTTCATTTTTGAAGTTTGCTGGTCTTACTGTGGATTTTTACATAATAATGATCATTTTTTACTTTAGGAATTCTGTTTTGACCATTTTCCTGTGATTGCACTCCTGACAGAATAATGTCTAATGGTTATGTGGCAGAAATAAATAGACACATAAAAGCAAAGCTCTGATTTTTGTTGCCCATGTGGCAACACAGGGAAAACAGTCAGTCGAGAAAGAATTTCCTTGGGCAAAAGTTTTCCATCAGGATTCCAAATGCCAGGGAATAAAGATTTTTGATTTTTGCCCTCCTCCATAACTCAAACATTAAATCCTCCAGGCCCTGCCTGGAGAAGCCAAAGATAAAAGATAGGATATCCCATTTGGCAGCGCAAATGAAATAATTTCATTCAAGTTTATCTTGCTCTGCTCAGAGATAACGGGCACAGTGGCAGCAGCTTTCCTGAGCCTGTTATCTGCTTTGGTCTCATCGGGACACCGGCTGCTCGCCTTGCTGTCTTCTGGAATTTGTGGAGTGCAGTTCAAAAGTTATCTCCTCAGGTTGAAAGCATAATTCCTAATGAGGGAAAATTGCTGTTTCTTGGGGTCTTAACCTTGACACGGTTTGATGGAGCTTTTATTTTTCTGGGAACACAAAGCACCACTTGAGATCTGCCTGGTGTGGTGTCCTGGGGGTGGCTCAAATTCTGTTCAAGGAAGAGCTAAGAGGCTGCAGTGAATTTTGGGGAGAAGACAGGACCAGGAATTTTGAGCATGTGCTCCCCTGAATGCAGCCAGGCAGGTTAACACCGATGCAAAGCGTTGGTGGAATACAATAAATATTTCAATCGCTGGTGATCTTAAAGAACAAGTTGTTATTTTTATTTGTTATCAATCAGCTAGGAACAGAATGAGTAGAACTGGACTACCAGGGCTAAAGGTGGGCTTGATGATCCCTGTAGGCTCCTGGCAAAAAGCCATGTCCCCCCGTGACCTCTTTAGGGGCCATTCTGTGGTGGTGCTCCCCTCAGGACACCAGCAAAAACTCTTGATTATTTTGTCCTGCGAACTAAAAAGGTTTCCAAGAATGAAAACTGAAAGAATTTACTATGTGGCTGTTGCTTGGGGAGATAAAGAACATCTTCCCCCTCGCAGGTACCTCAGAATGGCAGGCAGGGAGGTGTCCTGTGCGGGGTGCAGGGCGCATCTCCACCCTGGCAGCTGATCCGTGAGCCTTAAGCAGCAATTCCCGGGTGCTTTGGCAGCAGCAGAGCAGCTCCAGCCGCTGATGTGATCAAAGGCAGAGGGTGAGAAGGACGGAAGCGTCACAAGGCACAATTTCAAGGAAATCCGTCTCGGGTAAAGTTTATAGGGAGTGATGTCAGCCCCTGTAGCGGGGCTGTAAATACCCCGGCCTGGAGCAGCGGTTCGTGCCGGGTCGCGCCTGGGGATCGCCGTTTTCCAGGGATACCGGGAGGGATGGGAAGAGACGCGCACAGAGCGCAGACGGGGTTCAGTGACCACCATCAGCCTCCCGAGTGGTGTGCAAAGGGTGTCAGAGGGGCTCGGGGCAGGCTCTGTCTGATTCCAGGGTGCTTTGCCCGTCCTTGTGCTGGGGGCCTCGGATGGATGCAGGAAAACTTCTCCCTGCCTTCCTCAGAGGTTGGACTCGATAATCTCCGAGACCTTCTCCAGCCTAAACAACTCCGTAATTCTTTCTGCCTCGTGCCTTCAGACATCTGACAAGTGCTTTATGTAAGACCTTTCAGATCCATGGAATTGTGCAGGAAATGGGGATTTTTTATTTTTTTTTTCTTTTTTTTCTGGAATAAGAATTCCTTTCTTCCAAATTAGCTTTGCTGCTGACGTCACCCTCTGTGCCACGGCCTGTGAGCGTGCCAGATTCCAGGGTCTGCTCCGAGATATGGCAGCCATGGATCTGCTGCCCTGGGCACCCCGCCTGCTGCCAGAACTTCCATGTCTAGACAAAGGATGCAGCTCACCTGCAGGGCTCAGCCATCCCCTCTGTTTGTTTTGCTAGTGCACAGTCATTAAGAGATGAATTTATATTAAAGGCTTCCAAGAAATGCCTCTGCAACCCCAATGTTTATGTAAGAGAGACCGAGAAATTCATAATTTATTGAATTTGTGTGTGTTCTGCCTGGGATTATTCATTGGAGGAACATACTAAGTGATTTTTTGTATCCTAGTAACCAACTGTGGTTGCTTTTCCATGAATAATCTTTATAGTTTAACTTGACCAGTCAAATCTGGAAGGGAAAACTCGAATTAAATTTATCAAGGCAAATAATTACAAGGCTCAGATAGCTTTTGCAGGTGAGAGAGAACACATTTTTTTCTCCCTCATTTAACTACATAATGATTAGATTGACAGATGCTGTCTGGAGAGTTGGATTTTTCCAAGCAGAACAATAGTGGAAGTTTGGCTCGTTATGAACTAAGCTTCAAAGCTTGATTTGTTTAATATTCATAATTAATCAATTGAAACAGTCCTTTCCTCCCTCAATCTGATGGTTTCCAGGGCAGATTATTTCCCTTTTGTGGGGAGCCCAGGGTGGGGGGTCTCCCATCAGCTCACGAGGACACTCTGATGGTTAATTAATAAAATTATTTGTGAGTTATTTCTCCCTGCCACGCCAGCCCTGTGTGGAACAGCTGGAGTTTATCACTTAGTAGGAGTGTGTTCACATATTTCCTCTTCAAAATTTATTTTGATTCAAAACGAGCCCCTTTTCAAAGTTATGTTTCGAGGGATTGTGTTTCTTTCAGAATGCCTCTTGCTCTTGGAAATATTAAAAGCTACTTTGAGAAGCAAAACAAAAATAAGAATTTCCTTCCCAGCTCCCTGGGTGAGCTCCTTGATTCTCCCACCCTCGTTGAGCACTCAGCTGACCATCTCTGAGCAGAGGGACATTCCTCCCTGAGAGGTCAACACCACTTCTCATTTTAAACCAAACTCTTTTCAGAGCATCTTTCTGTCTGCATTCCTGTTTAGCCAATGTTTATAGCCCCGTGCAAATTAGCTGCACTCCTGTAAATACCAAAGTCTGTGGGCACGCTGGTGGAATCGCTCTCCAAACCACGTCAAGCAGCCCTTAAGCACTTGCTCAGATTTTCCTGTGCGATGAGATTGATGGTGTGACCTCGTTGCACAGTCCCAGAAGGAGGGAGAAGCTTTCCCTGTTGTGCCTCTGGGTTTTGGCCGTATTTCCCCCCTCCCTGACTCGCTCCCCGCCTCCTTATCTTGCACTCCTGCTCTCCTCCTTTGCAGAGGGCTAAAGGTGATGGGCAGAAATGTTGGGTAGGGCAGTGCTGAGGATGTTTCTGTGCTCAAATTCCTGCATTTCCCCTTTCTGTGCCCATTCCTGCATCCCTTTGGAGAGGGTGCTGCTGTGCATCTCCAGCTGTCACTCATCACCACAGACTCACACCTTGGGTCTCTGCCCTACCCAGGCAAGGCTCTTCCCAAGCTCTCCCTGTCTTCTGGATAATCCCAGGGTTTGCAGTGGTACTGGGAGCACTGTTAAGAATCCTCAGATTGTGGAGAGGAAAGTGCTGAGTGAACCCAAATCACCAGCAGATGTGTGTCCTTCAGGTTGGGAACAAATCCTTGTCCCCATCTCCTCCTAGGCCTCCTTGTAAATCCCATGAGAAGCAGCTGAGGGAGCTGGGAAGGGTCTGGAGCCCCAGGAGGGGCTGAGGGAGCTGGAAAGGGGCTCAGGCTGGAGCAAAGGAGGCTCAGGGGGGACCTTGTGGCTCTGCACAAGTCCCTGGCAGGAGGGGGCAGCCGGGGGGGTCGGGCTCTGCTGCCAGGGAACAGGGACAGGAGGAGAGGGAACGGCCTCAGGCTGGGCCAGGGGAGGCTCAGGGTGGACAGCAGCAGGAATTTCCCCATGGAAAGGGTGCTCAGGCCTTGGCAGGGGCTGCCCAGGGAGGTTTGGAGTGCCCATCCCTGGAGGTGCCCAAGGAAGGGCTGGAGGTGGCACTCAGAGCTCTGGGCTGGTGACAAGGTGGGGATGGGGCACAGGCTGGACTTGGTGGGCTTGGAGATCTTTTTCAACTAAAATGATTCTGGGATTCTGTGCTGATTTTCCTGCAGCTCTGGCTGTTGTGATTTGGCATTTCAAAATGCTCCATGAGCAGTGAGACCCATACCACTCAGTGTCTGATGGATTTGGGACCAGGGAAATCCCTTGGTGTGGCTGTTTTGATGACTTCAGGCTTCCTGTACATTTGGCATCCCTTTTCCAGCTCAGAATCCCAGGGAGATGATGCAAATGGGAGCCTCTGGGTGCCCTGTGTTTTGAAGAACTGGAGGAACAGTGTGGAGTTGTGTTTTATCGTGGCCAGAACCACAGAGACTCTGAGCTGTCAACACATAAGTGTGTATTTTGGTAATAAAATTTTGTTCCACCAATAAAACCCCCACAAACAAAACAAAAAAAAGAAAAACAAAACAAAAAAGGACTGCCCAAAGAGGAACAAGTTCTTTCTCTCTTCACAATTTTTCAGATGTGATTTATAGGTGTGTTTTTCCAAGTAAGTCCAAACAAGGCCAGTGAATGGCTCTGAATTAGTTTGATTCCGTTAATTGAAACAAGAGCCATCTGGGTGGAAATGGGAGGGTTCAGGCAGCTGTTCATGTTGTTTCATGTGGGATTTTTAATATTCCCAATTCTGCAGTTACCAAGGAGTGCTGTTGGACTGTGCACTGGGGTTTAGAGGTGGAAATGATCAATGAGAAATAAAAAAAAAACCACCCCAAACCACAGCTACAATGATAACAACAACTTGCAGCTCTGCAGTGAACTGTCTGGAAGGTATTGAACCAAATGTGTTCTGCTGAACAACAGTCCAAGCTCCACCTTAAAAAGGTGAGAAAACAAGGTGTAAATTAGGGCTTGATACTGCCTGGACCAGGACATTGCAGTGCTGTTTGCTCTATATTCACACTTTCACCCCAGTGATTCTTTCCTCTGGGGCAGGGAGCAACAAAAAAAGGTTTTGGTCATTTTCTGGCTCGTCAACAACGCAAGGAATCGTTTTAGTTCACCTGCCTCTCTCCTATTTTGGCTGTGATGCCACAAAGAGAGAAAAAGGAGAAAAATGTTGATGTTGATTTAGGTGTGCTGGAATTAAGACTGACACGGAGGCCTAAAAATAAACCTCTCTTGCTCCAACCCTTCTGGTGTTGAAATAATTGAAGACACTTGAGATGAAGGAAGGGGGCTGAGGTCATGGCGTGTCCAGCAATGGCATGACCATGGGGTTTTTTTCTTGTTTGGACACTTTAATGTCTTGAAGTGGGTCTTGTTTCCTCTTATTAATTCCTGCAGATATCAGGGTAAAGGATCTCAGAGCTGAGCCATGCAGCAGCCAAGTGTTGCACAACCACCTGCCTGTTAGACTGCCTTCACAGCTTAGCAGAGAAGTCTGCATGTTTAAAAATCTCAGCTAAGGAAAAGAAGGCTGCATCTTTTTTTCTTTAGTGGGATGTTTTCCTGTGTTTCTGGACCAGAATTGTACCTTTTTCATTTTTAAAACTTTTTCTTTCTTTTCCCTTTAAAAAAAAATTTTTTTGGATTTGTTTCTGAAGTATTTAGAAAAAAGCCACAGCTTATTTGTCTGAATATTAACTAAAACAGCCAACAAAATATGTGATGTTATTGTACAGTTTGGACTGAACATGAGTTGAGCGAGGTCATCAGCTCTTCAGATCCTTCAGAAAGAAGGTTTGGCCAGCACTGAATTTACTTGAAATCTCCCTGCTGGGACAGTGCTGGCCTGAGGCACCAGCCCACCAGCACAGCCCCATAAGAGCTCCCAGTCCCACCAGTCCCACTGTCCCTCAGCCATTCCTGGCAGAGGAGCAGAGCTGTGCTGTCCCCCTGATTTAATTATAACCAGTTATTACCATTGCTCTGCCCTGTTTTGGATTCTTTACATATTGTTTTGGAAAAGCTTAGTGGGATCGCAGCCTTTGTATATATAAAATATAGGATGATTGAAGACCTGGCCACTGCTTTATTTAGCTTCCTCGGCCATGCGTTCTTCCCCAAGCATTTTCCCCTCCTGCTGCCAGATCACTGTTTAAATTGTGTGTAAATAGAAAAGGAACTGTTAAAAAATGCTGGAAGCGGGGCTTACTGGGAAGAACACCTTCCTAGAGGCCTTTTCCCCCCTTTTCCTGGGGTTTTTGGCTCTGTTAGGTCACATCAAAAGCCCTCTATGGGTGCCACTGTTAAATCTGATGACTCTCTGGGTATCCATCCCTGTTTGGACTGGAATAGCTCCACTGTTTTTTTTTTTTCCTATTAAATTAAATTCTTTGGAGTGTAGAGAAGTTGTAATTAAGAGGAGAAAAAAAAGAGACCCTTAGAACCACTGTGAAGAGAGATAAAGACAAAAGAGGCTTCTGTAAAGATGAGGAAGCAAAGAAAAATGGCAGCTTTGTTCCTTTTATCTTGAGGGGTTTTGGGGAAAAGTTGAAGGTGGAATGAATGGCCAGGCTCTCCTTCCTGCACCTGCAGCATCCCTCCACCTTCTGGCTTTGCCCTTCGTAAAATCCCACCACGGTTTGGGTTGGAAGAGACTTAAAGATCATCTCATTGCACCCCCCTGCTGTGGAAGGGACACCTTCACCAGACCAGGTTGCTCAGACCTGTTGTTTTCTGCAGCTTTTCTTCCTCCCCGTGCTCAGGGGAAGTTTTCTGGTGTTTTTAGTGAGTGTGGAAGTCACGCTCGGCTTGTAACGCTCCTGGCTCGAGCCCCTCACGCCCCACCTGAGTCACCCACGGACCCGTGAGGGCTCTGACAGCACAGCTCATGTCCTGGCCTTGCTCCAAACATGCTTTTGGGAGGTGGGAAAGGCGTGTAGATTGTACAGGCCAAATCCAGAGGGATGAAGATAAGGTAAACACCAGCTTTTTGGGGCTTTTCGGAGAACAATGCATGGAAAGTGAAGCCAAATCGCCACTATTGCTCTTCAAAGCTTTTTTCCCCCCCATGTCACAAGCTGCCCTCGTGGTGCAGTGCCTGTCTGTAGGGGATGGGTGGGTTTCCTGCATCAGGGAGACAACTAAATGATTTCCCTCTTTGTGTTCCTGTCCGTGCTGGAAGCAGCACATGGATGGGCTGTGGGAAGGATGTGCCAAGTCTTTCCATGAGCGCTGGATTGAAACCATGGCATGGAATGGAGCTGCAGCTCCGAGGGTATTAAACAGGAATGCGTGCCATCCTTCAATTTCACTAAAAGCCATTAGCATTGGAATGACATGGTCACTATTTATAAACCCCTGGTGCAGATGACTTGGTGCAGCTGGCCAGGAGAAAAGGCTCAATGGAAGCGGGGAGTTTATTTGCATTCATGGTCCTTACGTGCTGCTCTGGCAGCAGGAGGAGGCTGAGGGCATGGAGCATTTCAGTGTCAGTGATTATGGCAGGCAGAAGTTCTTGCAGCTCTTCAACAAATCCCAGTCCTGACTGGAAAACACCGGTTCAGAACGATGCTTTTGGATGGATGCGTTGCTCTGAGGACCTGAGCTGTTCATCCTGTCTGTGGGGGAGAAGTTGTCTTGGAAGTGAAAAATGAACGGAGAGGAACTGGGGGCAAGGAGATCAACCCAGGTTTTTTAATCTGTGAGGAATATTCTGAGCTTGGCTGTGCAAGGGGATCAGTCAGGAGCAGGGGATGGGTCTCACACAGAGAAATGGGGTGGCCTCCAGGGGCCAGCAGCACTCACAGATACAGGAGGTTTTTGGGGTCTCTTGGGTTGCTCTTAGGCTGTGTCTGTGGCCTCAGCTTGGACCTCATTTCTGTCTGAATTTAGTAAATCTAAGCAGAACCCAGCCACCTCAGAGAACATGAGGGTTTTGTTCACATCTCTGCCCCTCTCTTCCCATCTTGGGGTCTCCAACTGTGTTCATTCCTCCCAGACCAGTCTTTCCAGCCTGAAGTGTTGCATATTTTAATGCTCTCTCTGCTTTCTGGTGCACGTTGCCTGTTTCTAGAAAACAACGAAAACAATAAATCACGGAAATAAATCTTTTCATTTTGACTGACAATCACTGAGCACTTAGATTCGGAAAATATTCACTCTTCCAACCTAGTGATGATCATTTCCAGCCCAGCATTCCTCAGAAACCATTTGTGGAGCTGCTTTAAGAGCCGTCAGCTGCTCACTTCTCGCTGCTTTTGGTCACCTCCCAAAACTCTGCGATGGACTCTGAGAAGATGAAGTGAGCTGAGCAGCCCTCTGCTCTCCCCAAGCTAAGCTTCACGTTCTGTAGAAGGTAACAATTTTGCAGGACCATGATACATCACATCAAGGGCAGGGGTTTGCTGTGCTGGTGTATGAACTTGTACGTGTTGCACATGCAGCTGATTAGTGAGAGCACAGCCCAGAAATCCCCACTAAGAGCTATAGTGAGAGTGGCTGACTGATCATTCCTGACAAGATGTTTTTATCTGTAGCCAGTAGCCAAAAGTTCCAGCGAGTTTTGCACGATGACTTTCAAATCCCTGACATCTCTCGGCGCTCTCTGGCTCGGGCGCGCGGCCTTGGGAGCGACACGAGCCAGGGCTTGGGTGTCGAGCCCGTGGAGCAGCTCACAAGGAGCTGAGCCATTTCCAGGGCTCCTCATCCATCACACAGCTGCTTTCATCGCTTGCACTGAAGGACTTAAGCAGGGATTATGGCATGAACCCTGCCTCTCCTCCATCCCGCTCGCTCTGTCTCTCATTAACCAGCTCTAAGAATTTGTTACTCGAGTTGCAGACTCATTGACCCAGATTCCCTAATAATACAGGGAAGAGGAGATTTTTTTCCGTGCTTGATCGCTGGCTTCTGTGTATACTTGGTGCTATTTATATGCAGGAGGACTAAAAGCCTGTAATAAAGATGGGGCCAACTTTGCAGCAAAATTCCTGCGTGCCCAGAGAGAGAGAGGCAGAGGTGAATGTGGCTGGGTGTTCCCATCCTTGCAGACCCAGCAGGAGTTTTTTGGGGAGCAGCCCCTGCTTTTACAGCCTGATTCACCTAGACTGGTTTAGCTCAGGGCTCCCCACTTTGCTCTGGAAATGCCTCTCCATCGAAGTCATGCACTGGCTTGCTTTGTGGCATGTTTGATTTCTTCTACACCGAGTGCAAAGCCAAGCAGAAGGGCTGGGAGAGTATTCCTGCCTGGCTCTCCTCAGCCTTTGGGGCTCTGTGATCACTTCTAGGTCATGGAGGATTTGCCATCAGCACTTTCCATCCTCGGAGCAGAGCTTCTGTCGTGGTTTATTTTCTGCCTGGAGCCAGCTGGTGGTTCCCGGGAGGGAGACATTGGAGTTTCAGCTGCACTCCCCATCTTTTGGCTCCAATGCTGCTGCCATGAGGAGATGTTGGGGTAACCAGGAGAGCGAAGCCTTGGTCTTGGCTTTCCTTTCAGGGCACCCATTCTTTTATGGGATGTGGCTGAACTTTGGTATGAGCTCCTCACTGCGAGAAAAGGGTTTGGGTTGAAAGGAGCAGCAGTGCAGGAGCTCTTTTCCTGAGGACACGGTGGGAGACAGGAGGTGGAGCAGCCTGGAAAATACTGCAAGGTCCTGCTGGAGTTGCCTGTGTTTGCTGGTTTGAGGAAAAGGGATCAGAACTAAAGGATTTTGCCTAATGCTGTTGGCAAACACCTCTCTGTTTTTATGGAGGAGCACCTAGAAGTCCAGAATAAATATGTCATTAGCCCCTGCCTGGAAAAAGAAAAAAAGGATTGTAGCATTTTTAAAAAAATCCCCCATAAAATGTTTGATTTCAAGCATTAGAGGGTTTTCTTGTGGAGACAGGCACAACTTGATTTTGTGAGCTAAAGTTAACCCCTGTTGTCTGCCAGGGATTTTTCTGAACTGTTCTGCAATGAGAAAGGATGTATATCCATGAGGTATTTGCATTGAGAGTTACCTCAGTGCCACAACACAGCTTCTTTTAATAAAAAAAGTGACTTTTGTCTGTCTTTCCTCCTCCCCTCCTTCACAAGCCTTTCTTCAAAAATGTCACGTTTCCTGTAATTCATCACAGGCTCTTCCACATCCCCTTAACACCTCAATTTCTGTATCACTCCCTTGCAAATGAACCTTTTCTGAATTCCCTGGAAGTTTGTTTCAGGTTAGAGGACCATCAGAACAGGGCTCCAGACTGCTCGTGCAAACCATAGGAATTTACATGGGGGGTTATTTATTAATTGGATTTTCCAATGATTGAGCCAGCAGGACATTCAGAAATGAGGCAGATTTTTTGTTGTTGACGGATTTGGTAGCCCAGCTTTCCAAATCCACACCGTTGAGCGTGGAATAGGCCACCCCAGTGCTTCCCACAGAGCTCCCTGACACATTTTCTGTATTTAAAAAAAAAAAAAAACGAAATAGATGTCTAGACAGCACACTAAATTTATATGTGAGCAGATTTGTATCTCTTGTCCTCAGAAGATAAGATCGTGTCGGAGCAGAATCCTGTTCCGTGTTGCTGGGGATGTTTGGTATCTGCAGTAACAGCCTCCCCTGCCTCTTCCAGCCTCTTCCAGCGGAGATGCCGTGGGCTGAGGACTGTGCTTTGACTGGAGCACGCTGGGACTGACTGGGACTGACTGGGACTGACTGGGATTGACTGGGATTGACTGGGATTGGGCTGTTTCCAGCAGCTCGCTGTCACACCATGGACTCACCCTCTTGTCCCCACCGGTCAGGGTTTCCCAGTCACAAAGCCAAAGCCACCTGCCCCTGTCTGCAGACACCTTGTTTAATGTTCAGCAGCAGCAGCAGCCACCCAAGGATCTGCTGTGGTAGGAGAAGGTTCCAGTGCTGCAGATAAAGCAGAGCCCATAAAGATAAGCCCTGGGTGCGTGCAGTGGATTCCCTTTCGCTGGGCACGAGGCTTGAGACATGGATTTCAGGCTGCACACTGCTGCCTCTCCCCTGAGCTTTTCAGCCTCTCCTCTGAATCTTTCAGCCACTTCTCTGAACCTTTCAGCCTTTCTCTGACCAAGGGCAGGCCACGCTCCCACAGCGTGGGCCGTGTCTGCTGCGAGCTGGGGATGCTCCCAGTAATTCTCCCTCACTGTACCCACTGCACGTCCCTGTTGGCCACCAAACTGCCCCTTGCGATCCTGTGGGTCTTTTGTCATGGATTTACTTGGGAAAGGCCCTCAGGAAAGGGCTGTGGGAGCCAGGGAATGCGCTTGGTGCAGACCATGGATTTCCCGGTGACGCATGAGGATGGCAGCGCTCTCCTCCTCCTGTCAGGCTGCTCTCGCTGTAGCTCCGGCCTCCTTCAACATCATTCCCTTCTCCCCCTTTTTAGGGGTATTATTCCTGCCCAGCTTGTCAGGGCAAGTGAAGACAGGATGGATGTGGCTTGAGGTCATGCCCCAGCTGAGCAGCCTCCTCCATCCCATGCCCCTGGGAGAGCAGCAGCCTCGGAGAGGGCTCTGGAGCTGAATTTTGCCTGCTGCTGTCAGTGGGATTACAGTGCCACTGCAAACCCGGGGCTGTGAACAAATGGGTGAAAAAGAATGTTATTTTTAGAGCTGGAACCATGATAAATATGTGGAATTTGTCCAGGGTCTGCCTGCTGCACCTTTTTGAAATGCAAAGTGCATGTCTGTTAAAATACCTCTCCAAAGGTCAGCATAACCTCTGGAATGAGTGTGCTGGCCTTTTGGAAAGCAGGTGAAGCTTCAGATGAGAGCATGGGCCCCCATAACCCAAATCTGCCTCAGTGCCATCTGACACCAGAAGGATGTGGATGGAAATGCTGCCTTGCCAGAAGAGTTTATCCTTCAGGTTTCAGTGAGGAGCCTCAGACCATTCCTCACCCTTCACTTCAGCTTTTCCTTCCATTTTCCTGCCTTTTATGTTTGCTTGTGCATTTGAGGGACGTGCTGTGAGCATGTTTGAAACTGGTGAGGATGGGGACGAAAGGTGGGAAACTCAGGAATAAAAGGAGGGATGGAACCTCAAGGCATCCCTCAGGGGGACCCAGCAGGTTTGTGTCCCCTGTGATGATGCAGCCAGGCTCGCAGGGCTCAGGGATTGAAGTGCCTGAGAACCTTACATTTTTCAATCCTTTTAGCTCCCCGTGAGGTGGAGGAAGAGTGTTACTCTCTTTTAGGCAGGGAAGTGAGGCAGAAAGAGAAGAAACTACTTGCTCCAGAGTGTTGTAGGAATCTCGCAGCTGAAAAAAAAAAAAAAAAGAGTTGGCGTAGCTCTTCACTGCCTGTCAGGCACCCTGGGGTAGGGTGGCACTTCTGCCACGAGCTTGGCTGTCGTCATCCCATCTTTTGGGTGGGAATGCACAGCCGGGAAAGGAGAGGCTTTGGAGCAGTAGCAGAGGGACAGAAATGCGATCCAAGCTGTGGAAGCCGAGCTGCAAATTAGGGCAATTCAAAGGCACAAACATCCTGTTGAGCTCGAGAGTCCCCGGCAGGACCTAATGAGCGAAGCACATGCTCCAGCTCAGCCCCAGGCGTGTTCCAGTGGGAAAACTCTGCCTCCCTGCCTCGGGTTATGTCAGGCCTTATTCCACCAGCAGGTGTTCACGTGAAGGGGGGGAACAGCGTTATAAATAAGTTATCCATTAATTTCCGTCGGGTGCTTTTCCTATTGTTTAGCCACAATATGCTTTCCTGTTTTTTTTTTTTTTTTTTGTTTTTTTTTTTTTTTTTTTTTTTTGTTTTTTGTTTTTTGTTTTTGTTTTTTTTAAAGAAAAACCAAAACAAAAAGGGCCAGACCCTGACCCCGAGTTCCCCTCTGGCAGGGTGAACCCAAAGCTGTGTTTGAAGTGGGTGCCAGCGTCATTGTTGTCCTGTCACTCGTGCTGGTGGCATTGGCACTGCCACCCCAGTCCTCTGTGCCTTCTGAGAGGGGCATGCGAAGAATCTGCCTGGGTGCAAGGGGCATCACATCCCTGGCAGGAGTCTTTTCTCCATCAGGTGGCTGTGGGAGGAAGGCTGGTGCTGCTCTGGGATTGGAAAGGAGGGGATTTTGGGGATAGCAGAGAGGAGGACAAAAACTCTCTTCCCTCCTTCTTTCTCCTGGCCGACACGAGGACATTGAGGCCATGGCACTTGCAACAACAGGGGGAGTTTAACCATTTTAGAAACAATTTTTTTTTAACCATTTTAGAAACAAAAAGCAGCTCAGTGGGTTATAAAATGAGGGTTTCTCTGCCAGGGGAGGCTGTTGTCAAGTCAGGCAGGGTGTGAGGTGGCACTGAGCCCACCCAGTCCCACAGGAGCCCCTTGGGATCTATCCCAGCTCTGCTGGACGCAGGTCCCAGCTGAACAGCACAAAGGTTCTGTGAATCCACATGGAAAATGGGGAGCTGGGTGGGGAAGCAAGGCCAGGAGAGGGCTCACCCTGCCCTGTGCCGGCTGGGTCCCTGCCTGTCCCTGCTCAGGAAGCCCCAGTGCAGGCTCCCTTTGCAGCAGCACCGTGTGTCGGCAGCGCTGACAGGAGCACACGTGGAGCAGCACCCACATGAGCCACGGGTGGGTTGTGCTGGGAGCAGCCATTTCTGCGTTGTAGCTCCTCAGCAGGCAAGGAATGAGATTTCTCCTGGAAATACACAAAGAAATGCTCCTTCCTCGGGAACCCTCCTGTGCTGGGACAGTCCTGGAGGATGCCTGGCCTGCAGAGGTGCTGTGCTGGGCAGGGGGATTGAACATCTGGGGGGGGATTTTCCCTTCCCCATCTGCTCCAGGGCTCTTTCCACAGCCCTGGCATGGCACTGGCACCCTCCCCTCACTGGTGTGAGAGCAAGGATGTGTTAATTTACACTGGTGTATGACACAATTAACCATCACACAGCGGCTGTCACGTGCAGGACAAACCAAGAGACAAAACACCTTCTGATTGTTATTTTTATCTTGCTGGAATGGGAGCTTTCTGCCTTCGTAGCCCTTTGACTCCTGTTACAGATGCCTCATTTGAAGGGCTAAGCCTGTGCTCAGATCTTGCTGCAACCTCTTTTCTCTTTGCTCAGTGCCTTAGTGCAGGTCCCAGCCTCTTGCTGCCCTGTCTGCTCGGGTTTTGCTTGCAGAAAAAGCTGCCACCGCTTCAGCCCTCCTGCCAGCTCGCCCAGCTGAGCTCCCAGGATCTTCTGGTGGGTTTTTTCCAACAGAGGAAGACGCCAGAAAATCCTTGCCTTGTCACAAAGCAGAGCCTGGGGTTACACACAGGGAGGAAGCAGCTTGAAGGAAGGGCCTGGCAGGCGGCTGCTGAAGCTTCAAACGTGGCTAAAAAAGAGTTCAGAATGAATGTGAGCATGTGATGAGGTTTGATATTGAACAGGATGGCTTTGGGCACTCAGGATGTGTTCCATTTTTGCTTTAAAAACCTAGAAAGCCAGGTGCAGGGAGAGGTGGAGTGGGTGGGAATGGGGAGACCAAATTCCCTGGAACACCACAGTGGTGGTGGGAGCCCAGGTCCTGGAGCAAGTCCCCACGTGCTCAGGGATATGCAAAAGAGACTGTCTCCACCTTAGGGAGCTTCTAGCTGAGGTTTAAGATTAAAAGTTGAGCTTTTTTTCATTTCTGCTTCATGCCTGTGTGAACTTCACTTTAGGCTCCAAATCTGCTTTTCTTGAAATCGGTCTCAGAATTGCTATTGACTTTAAATGGTGCAAGATCTCACCCATCAATTCTCCTTCTCCCATCTGTAAAACGAGGATGGCAGGATTTCTGTGCCATCTGCGGTGCTGTGAAGCTGAAAACAATCATCATTTATGGAGTGCTCTGAGCTCAAATGGGAGGTTCTGGGTAAAGGCAAGGCTGTGCAGGATGAAATGTTCCTGAATGTGCCAGTTGCATCTGGTATCTGAGCTGGGAGCTGGGTTGAAGGTTTAGGAAGAACAGTCTCGTGATGCAGAGGTGCTCCAGCTGCTGAATGTCTTGAAATATTTGTGTTGGTCAAGAGTTCCTGTTCATCATTACAAACAAAACCAGGGCACAGAGGAACTGTTGGCTGCATATCCCATAAAAATCTAAAATCCATGCTCGTCTGGAGCATCTCTGATTTTTAACAGCCACAATCCTCAGAGCTCCTGTCTCTGTCCACCATGTGAGTTAACAGCACGTGCACTGCAAGGAGGAAACTCAGAGCCACAGGTGTTGCGCTTTTCTGAGGGCAATAGGAAGCATCTGATGGGAACAAAGGATGTTCCTTCCCATCCAGTTTTGCAGGGAAGCTGCCTAACCTTTGCCTGACACGTGTTTGCAGAAAGCTGAGGGCCAAACCAGGACAGCAAAGAGCAGGTTGCGGCTAAGCATGCTGTTTTAAGGTGAAATATTTCGGGCGGTGTAAATCGCACCAACACGTGCCTCAGGCCAAGCCCTCCTGACAGATGTTGCTTTGTCCTTTTGCAGACACGAGCCACCAGACCCGCTCGGTGTCCAGCCGGCCCTACTACAGCCTGCCCAACAGCAGCCATGAGAGACGCTCGGTGCTGGCCATCACGGAGCCGCCGCGCTTCCACTCGCAGGCCAAGGGCAAGAACGTGCGGCTGGACGCGCACTCGCGCAAGGCCACGCGCAGGAACAGCTTCTGCAACGGCGTCACCTTCACCAACCGGCCCATCCACCTGTACGAGAAGGTGCGCCTGAAGCTGGTGGCCGTGCACCACGGCTGGAGCGGGGCCCTGCGCTTCGGCTTCACCATCCACGACCCCTCGCAGATGAGCTCCGAGGAGATACCAAAGTACGCCTGCCCCGACCTCGTCACCCGCCCCGGCTACTGGGCCAAGGCTCTGCCGGAGAGGTTTGCGGTCAGGGACAATATCTTGGCCTTCTGGGTGGACCGGCACGGGAGAGTCTTCTACAGTATTAATGATGAGGAGCCAATCTTGTTTCACTGTGGTATTAAAGTTTCCGGGCCTCTTTGGGCCCTCATAGACGTCTATGGGATTACCCACGAAGTGCAAATCCTAGGTAAGTGTGTCTTTGGGCCTGTGGGCTGCTCTTCTGGTTGCTCTTTCTGGTCCTGTAGGAAAGATGCATGATCTGTATGATCATTTCTATGGGACACTTAAGAAAATTAATTTGCTGTTGGTTTTGTACCTCCCATTCATCATTTTTCTCCTGCCAGCGGTAGGGATGCAGAAAGAAATGTATTTCAGAGATGGCAATGATGGAAAGTCCTAAGGCTGCACATTCTGTGAAGGGATAAATGGAAATCTTTACCTGTAACTCCACTCAGCTTTCTCTGAGCTGGATGTGCTGCTGTGGCATGAAAAAACACAGAGCAAGGTCCCAGGGACTGAGGAGACAAAAAGGACCAGTTCTGACTTGATCTGGCCTTTTCCAGCTACCAGTTACTGCCAGTGCATTGGAAAACCACCGGTCATTGCCCAAGAGCCCTTCCCCAGCCCCTCTCTCCGCTCTTGGCCGTGGTCCCACCCAGGCTGGCAGTTTGAGGGGCTGTGTTTGCATTGTGACCCTTCCCTGGCACAGGGACATCACTCAGACCCCTGGAATCAGGTGGAGTCTGGCTGATTTACAGCCTCACCCTTAGGGAGGGCTGTGAGAGGGGATGAATCTGTTCCCACCAGCAAGCCCAGCTGATGGCCACGGAACGATTTTCCTTTCGTGTCTTTTACAGCATTGAAATTTCTAATGAATTCAGCGTTAGATGGAGTGTTTGAACTGGGCTACACCACAGGGAACACTTTGAAAATCCAAGAGAGTTGCCCTTTCCCAGAGGCTCCTGGGAGCTGATGGAGTTTTAACAGCCAAAGCCAGCTGCACCTGCCCGAGGGGATGGTGCTGCCAGCCTGGCACAGAGCAGGCGCCAGGGATGAGCTGTGGAATGGCGAGTCCAGAGGGCAGGCAGCTCCATCACACATCCTTCTGAATGGTGCCAATTATTTTATAGGCGAGAAGGCCACACATAAACAACTCTTTTCCTCGTCTGCTGTGCCTCAAATGTGTAATTAAACCTCAGCAGCAGCTTGTCCTCTAATTGCAGTTGCGACACACTCCAGCCTCTGGTGCTCATCACAGAGGAGGAGAAGGAGTGTTTGCTGTATTGGCCAAGGCACTGCTTCACCAGAGCTCTCCTTTCTCCTCATTAAATTGGAGATGGAAAAAATAAAATGCATCTCCTTTCTGCCCCCCAGCCCCAGTCCTGCCTGCAGCACCCGAGGGTTCCCAGCGAAAGACTCAGGCTGAGAGCACCAGTGCTCTGATGGGAGTGGGGTTTTTTTGGTTAAAATACCAAACCCCACAAACTGGCCCAGGAATCAGGGCCATGCTCAGCCATCTGGGGCACCAGGGGACCCGAACTCCTTGCTTGAGTGGTGGTGTCATAGAGGATGTGCTTGTCTCTGCCTCTTCCTCCCAAAATGTTGCGAGTTGAGAAAATTGTGAAATACAGCTCCAGTTCTGAGGCACAAAATGCCTCTTTCAGCATCCTGAATCCCAGAATGGTTTGGGCTGGAAAGGACCTTAGAAATCATCTCATTCCAGCTCCCTGCCATCGGCAGGGACACCTTCCACTAGCCCAGGTTGTTCCAAGCCCCGTCCAACCTGGCCTTGGACACTGCCAGGGATGGGGCATCCATCATGAAGCTTGGATGTGTCTGACTCCTCTGTGGGAGCATTTCTTGCCAGACACGCTGTGCTGGCTGAGCAGGAGCTGCTCCAGCCATCAGCCCACCCCAGTGGCCTCTCCTGCCTGCGCTTCTGAGAGAGGCAGGTTCTGCTTTGCAGCTGCTGGATGGATTTGGGTGTTTTTCCTTCTTTGCCAAAGGCCTGGGGATTCTCTCCTCCAAGCAGCAGGCAGCATTGGTGCTGGGCTGCTTCACCCCTCTCCATCTCTGGGAAGACCAGAAGTCATTCACACAGACTCCTAAATTCCACGTGCTTTGACTTTGCTCAGTGGGTTAAACCCTTCAGGGTGAAGCATCCAGGCTGCCCCAGGCAGGGCTGGAGGTAGAAGGGAGAACACTCCCAAACTTTCCCACACCTTTACATCATCCCTGAGCCTGGCATGGCCCAAGTGAAAACCTGGGAAATTAATTAAGGATCAACATCCTGACTTTCCCTTTGCTGTGAAAAGGGTAAACAACTTGCTGCTGTAAAAGCTTTCTAACACCTGCAGGAAGCAGCTTTTGTCACAAGCTCTCCATTCAAAACCTCTGCAGGGCTGTGAGCACCGCTGAAATATGAGGCTTGAAATGACCTCTCTTGGACACACCTGTGCCTGGACACAGGTGTAAGGCAATGACAAGGAGTGTGGAAAGAACATCCATTCATCCTTGTGTTCCTTCACCCCTCACTTGTGGATTTGTCTTGCACAAGACCTCGGGACAACAAAATACTGAGACATTTTCTTTTTTTACCTCAAAACTATCAGACTCTTCTCCTCAGGAAGCTGTAGGACCATGCTGGTTTACAGCTTCTCCCAGTTCCCCAGTGCAGGGAACTCCCAGATCACACGAGTACTTTGGAACACTTGTTTTTCCTTGGCTGGTGCCAAGATGCAGCCGCTCCTGTGCCTGCTCCACGCATGACTCTGCACCAGGAGCTGTTCATTAGTGGTTGACCTGTGGCTGATTTTTCCTTTCGGAGGAGCAGAGTCTGTAGGCTGCAATAACGATTGTAAGCATAAAAGCAGGTGGTTTTCTCTGGACTAACACCTCTGTGCCTGGGTTTCTCTCACAGACAGCATGTTTGCAGAGACCATGAGCACTGCCCGGCTCAGCACCGCCCGGCTCAGCACCTGCCTTCCCCAGAGCAACCACGACTCGGCCAACTTCAACAACAACGAGCTCGAGAACAACCAAGTGGTGGCCAAAATTGCAAACCTAAACCTCAGCCGGGTACCAGGCCTTGGGACTGACAACCACATCATCCCCTGCTGCCCCAACCGGCGGCAGCACGCCCAGGGAGTCCCGGCGTTCCTGGACACCGACCTGCGGTTCCACCCCACCCGTGGCCCCGACATCACCTTCTCCCAGGACAGGATGGTGGCCTGCACCAACTGGCAGGAGAGCAATAGGACTTTGGTGTTTTCTGACCGGCCTTTGCACATCGGGGAGAGCCTCTTTGTGGAAGTAGGACACCTGGGGCTGCCGTACTACGGGGCCCTCTCGTTCGGCATCACCTCTTGTGATCCGAGCACTTTACGGACAAACGAGCTCCCGGCGGATCCAGACTTTCTCCTGGACCGCAAGGAGTACTGGGTGGTGTACCGGGCGTTCCCGGTCCTCAACAGCGGCGACATCCTCAGCTTCATGGTCCTGCCCAACGGAGAGGTGCACCACGGGGTCAACGGGGCCAGCCGGGGGATGCTGATGTGCGTGGACACCTCACAATCCCTCTGGGTGTTTTTTACGATCCATGGTGTGATCAACCAGCTCAAAATCCTGGGTGAGTGCAGCCAGGAAGAAAAAAAAAAAGGATAACAGAGCATCTGGCTGGGGAAGTTTGCTGGGCCAGAAGCAGAGCTCTGGGCTTGCACTCACGGTGCTCACTGATGTGAGGACGCAGCTCCTTGTGTTTGCAAACAAGAGTGAGCGAGACATGGTACCTGTCACAGAGATGTGTGCAGCCTCTATGATCCCCGCAGGAAAGGATGAGACTTGAGAAAGGAAACAAGCAGCAGGCAGGGAGGCAGGGATGGCTGTGGGGGACAGCTGTTTTTCAGTGAGTTTGTTTTTAGGAGGGATTCTTTATAAACTCCCTATTCCAGCCAACGGGTATTAAACTTCTGCCTTGGTAAGGATGATGGTTTTTGTGAGCACAGCTCTGGTTTAAGCATGGACAGTAACTGCTCCTGAAGCACTGCCACAGCTCAGGGATCAGCTGGAACTTCTGATCCATTGCTGGTGACCAGTTCCAGCTTTTGTCCTTTCCTCCTGTTAAGGATTCCATCAGAAAAGCAGC
Organism: Aphelocoma coerulescens; assembly: GCF_041296385.1. Classification (NCBI taxonomy): domain Eukaryota; kingdom Metazoa; phylum Chordata; class Aves; order Passeriformes; family Corvidae; genus Aphelocoma; species Aphelocoma coerulescens. The sequence continues at coordinate 2,241,185 of NC_091027.1, read as the reverse complement.
TGTTAATGACTTTGTAAAGCAGGTTTTCTTCATTCAAAGCAATGTCCTTTCCCAGCTGACAGTGAGACAGCTACAGCTTGAGCCCACTGCTGCTGGGGAGAGGGGGACCTTGGAGAAATGGGAAGGCAAATACTGGATAACCTGGTGCTTGCTTCACTGAAGCTGAACAGGCTTCATACAGAGGCATAACGAGGTCCAGGCCCTGAGGGTCACATCCAAAATCTTGACCTGTATCCTTAATAAAGGGCGGCATTAACTCAGCAGCTGGACCTGCCCTGAAGCCCCTGTGCAGATGGGGTGGGAGCAGCTCAGCAGGCTGAGGGGGTTTGGCCGGGATTGGGGTGTTCCTCTGTGGGCTCAGCTCTCTCCTGTGTTCCCAGGCACGGTGCAGTCCAGCCCAGTGACGGTGTCTCCCTCAGGATCCCCCGGTGGCTCCCAGTACGACAGCGACTCGGACATGGCCTTCAGCGTCAACAGGTCCTCGTCGGCCTCTGAGTCCTCGCTGGGTAAGGACAGGCAGCCCTCAGCTCTCAGGGGGGATGTTACCTTTCCTGCCAGGCCAACAGAAGGAATGGGAAGAAAACCCAGTGCTGGAAAGGTTTTCATGGCCTGAAGAAATGGTTGTAATGGTTGTATCAGCACCAGCAGGACCAGGGCGGTGACTGTCCCCTGTGCTGGGCACTGCTGAGGCACCTCGAGGGCTGTGTCCAGTTCTGGGCCACTCATGACAAGAAAAGCACTGGGGGGCTGGAGCATGTCCAGGGAAGGGTCTGGAGAATTAAGTCCTATCAGGAGGAGAGGCTGAGGGAGCTGGGAAGGGGCTCAGCCTGGAGCAAAGGAGGCTCAGGGAGGACCTTGTGGCTCTGCACAAGTCCCTGACAGGAGGGGGCAGCTGGGGGGGTTGGGCTCTGCTCCCAGGGAACAGGGACAGGATGGGAGGAAACAGCATCTGGTTGCACCAGGAGTGGTTTAATTTGAATAAAAGGAATAATTTCTTTATGGAAAGGAGAGTCAGGTATCCAACAAGCTGCCCAGGAAAGGAATCGCTATCCCTACAAGTGTTCAAAAAATGTGTGGATACCTGCCCCATGTGCAGGAAAGGGATAACAGGCTCTTTCAGAGCTGTAACTGCTGCTGGTTGGAATACACTGGGATTTGTTTGGCCAAAGAACCAGGCCATGACTGGGGAAGGAAGAGCCTTAAAAACTGATTTAAATGTGTGTACTGTACAGAGTCAGCTTTGCCCCATCCCGTTGAAGAGCCTTAAAAACTGACTTAAATGTGTGTACTGTACAGAGTCAGTTTTGCCCCGTCCTGGTGACTAAACAACCTCATTCCCCCCTCCTCTTTTGCAGTGACTGCCCCCAGCTCCCCTTTGAGCCCCCCCATCTCTCCTGTCTTCTCCCCTCCGGAGCCATCGAGCAGCAAGAACGGGGAGTGCACCGTGTGCTTTGACAGCGAGGTGGACACGGTGATCTACACCTGCGGACACATGTGCCTCTGCAACACCTGTGGTCTTAAGCTGAAGAAGCAGCTCAACGCCTGCTGCCCCATCTGCCGACGGGTCATCAAAGATGTGATCAAAATCTACCGCCCGTAGCGCCCGTCCCGGGCTGCAGGAAGGGGGAACGCCGCTAGCAAACCACGCCTTTCCGTCCCTGCTTATGGGTTATCGTGCTGGTCAGTCGTTATCAAGTGGCTCGTTATCTGTGTTTCCTTATTTGACTGGTAGGGCACAATTCAGGGAGCAAAGCTGAGGATTGTGTGGGGCCGTGCCGGCCAGGCCGAACCGGGGAATCGCCGGGACCCGAGGCAGCTGCAGATGAGAAATTTCCCGTGCAAAGGCTCTTTTTTCCCTCCTCCCGCTGCGGGGGAGGCTCGCTGTGGTGCGGGTCGGGATGGGGAAGTTGCCACTTGGGCAAAGCCGGGTGCCACTGGGCTTCCTGACCCTAAAACCCGACAGCTCTGGGCTGCTGCCAGGGGCTTGTGCTGTGGTGGAGCAAAACTGGGACGAGGCCCAGCAGGAGGGTTCAAAGTGGACAGAACGGATCTGGAAATGTCATGTAAGGAGAACTAGCTCAGGCCAGATAGTGGCACAGTCACTTGTTTGGGTTGTGTCCCCATGAATTGGCTCGTGGGGACATGGAGGAGCTGGTCTGGGCTTAGATAAATCAGCTTTTTCTTTCTGTGGCAGAACAGGGACTTCTGGCCATGGAGGCTGAGAGCCAGGGAGCTGCCCTGGGGGAGCAGCGAGGAGCACGAGCCCACCCAGAGCCCAGGCAGCCCCTGCAGTGAATGAAGGAGCTGCAGGGAGCTGTGAGGGGCAGCTCAGGCACTGCCCTGCTGCCCTCTGAAGCCATAAATCGCAGCCTGTGGACAACAGGGGTGTTTGGGTGGGCACACTGCAGTCCTGGCTCGGGATGCCGCTGTCTGCAGTGAGGGGATTTGTCACCTCCAGGCACACACACCCCTGCATTCTGCTCTGCCCTCCTGGCAGGTGGCACAGCTGCCGTGTCACCCCGTCCTGATTGTCACCTGTCCTTGACCTTCCCCTGCAGCCGGTGCCGTGGCAGGGCTCAGCCTTCCTCCCGCCCCACCACGGGGATTTTTTGGAGGCTCTGGTGAGAAATTCATTTCTGACCCAGTCCCATCAGGCTCACCCTTTTTTCTGGGGACTCTGTGTGCTGACTTTACCTGTTTTCTCCTGCCTTTCCAGGTTTCCCAGCACAGCTCCCAGCTGCCTGCACGCTGGGTCTCAACTGTAGATGAGACCTTGTTGAGAAAAACAGGGACTATCTCACTTGGCTTTACTGAGGAGGAAGGAAAATGCCCTGAGGCTGTTATTAGATGTTGGGATTTAAATGGTGAATGGGTTTAGGGTGTGATACCAGCTACAGGCAGCAGCTGGATGAGCTGAGCAGCATCTGACTGTGCAGCACTAGGGCTGGTGTGACGTGCTCAGCAACCTCCTCCCGGCTGCTCCAGCAGGAGCTGCCCTTCAGTCTCCGTCCTCTGCCCTCTGCACAGCCCCTGTCCAGTCCTTCAGCCTGAGCCTGGCCAGTTTCCAGCTGGCCCAGGCTCCTAAAGAGGGGCGAAAAGGATGGGAACGGGAGGATGAGAGGAGCTGTCACTGCAGCTCGGTGACCGTGTGCTACCGAGTGCGTAAGAACAGCTTTTAGAAAGGTGCAATTACCACATTTTAGTCTGGAAAAAGGAGAAATAGAATAATTACTCCTGTACATTTCAGGGCTTCTGGGCACAGCCTGAGGGATCTGTGGCCATTCCCTCTCTCCTCCAAGGCTGTGGGTGCACGGTGCTGAAGCCCAGGTGGTGGTTTGGCTGTGCCAGGAGAGCTGGATTTGGGTCCTGACCTGTGCCAGCCCTGTGCCAGCCCTGTGCCAGCCCTGTCCCTTGCTGCCATCGGGGAGGGCACACCCAGGGAGCAGCTCATCCTCCTCCTGCAGCGGGCTATGCTCACAGGGCACCCCAAACCCTTTTGTTTTATCCTTGAGGAGCTGCTGAACATTTTTAATGAGAGTATTGACGAGAGGCTGCTGCGGAGCGAGATCTCTCAGCCATGGCCCTGCACGAGGGCCCAACAGCTTTGCAGAGCCCTTTTTGGAGCGCTGGCTCATGCCACTGGCTGTGCCACCACCCTCAGCAGAGCCACTGCACCTTTCATGTCCACCTTTGCCACAGGAGGCAGCCAGGGCAGCTTCCCTGCATCTGGAGCCTTGTCCTGCTTCCCTCCACCCCAGGGACCACAGGGATTGCATTCCCAGGGATCTCCCAGTCCCACGTTGGCAGATCCAGCTGTGGGCAGTGGGCACAGCACCAAGGGCACCAACAGTGCCAGGGTGTGCCAGCACCTGCCTGGGCACAGCCTGCAGCGGGAAGCCTTTCCATGGGGAGGAATCCAAGGGAAGCTGTCGGAATGCCCAGCCTGGATCAGGTCTGGGCCAGCCCTGGGGTTGCTGTCCCAGCCCCAGGGGTGCCCTCTGGTCACTGCTCACAGTGAGAGCAGCGGGGCAGAGCCCTCTGCTTGGTGCCACCTCAGCGCCTCCGGCAGCAGGGTGGGTGCAGCCTGGGTGGGGTTTGTTTGGTGTAGCTCTGTTCTGTATTTTTAAGCCAGCAAGGAGAAACACCGAATCCACTCCAGGAGCTGTTCAGGGCACGTTGCAGAGGCTGAATTTTTGCTGTAGCAGCCAAAACCAGTTTGAAGAAGGGGCAGCACCCAGTGAGGCCAGCATGGCGAGCGGGATGGGAGAGCAGTGGACCTGTGGCCCTGCCTATCCAAAAGCAACAGGAATTTTCCAAAATAGGCCTCAAAAAAAAAAAAAAAATTAAAAAAAAATATTTCCAGGAAAAGGTAGCCTCTTACAGATTTCATTGTTAGTATTCGTATTGCTATTTTTTTTAAACAGTCCAATGATATATGATTTGTACAGGAGATCTGTTTGTGCCTTATAAGGGTGTCTGTGCACTTTTTATCCTTTTTAAAGCAACTTTTAAAAAGAAAAAAAGAAAAAAAAGACGGGGGAGAAAACCAACACAGATCAATGGTAGTTTTATAGAATTTTGTGTTCACTGAGAATCCTGCTTTATATATATATATATATGTACACATATATACATATATATATATATATATGAGTGAAAAAGTGTTTATTTCCATGGATTTTCCCCTCCTCTCCTCCTTAACCTTTGTTTGAAAATTTAAGAAAAAAAAAAAAAAAAGGAGAAAAAGGAAGAAAGGAACGAGATGGGGGAACTCTTTTACCTCTCCCCCTTTCTGAGGCAGTTCCTCCCTTGTCGTTTATGATTCAATACTGTGACCTGTATTATCTTGTTGAAGCTGAATCAGATTTTGGACCTCTGTATTAGGCTTTTCAAGCAAATTTTTGGGGGGCCTGGGGAGGGAGGGCATCGCACGAGGGAGGGAGCTGCACCTCTACATGTCAGTGCTCTATAGTGTTCAGTGCTGTGTGTTTTCCTTTTGTCCATTTACCTGTTTTCCATGAATATAATTTGACTTGTTTATGAAACAAATAAACCTTTGGCTTGTACAGAGTGCTCTGAAGTGTTTCAAAGAGTTTGAACTGGGGGGGGGTGAGCACGTCCTCTGTTTGAAAAGTGGGGCAACACTGATCCAGAGGGGCAGGGGAAGGCACCTCTGCTTAAAAAAGAAATTCAAAAGACACAAAAAAGACACTTTACAAACCTTTTCCTGAGCTTTGCTCCTGGGAGTCACTGCCCAGTGGCTGCTCACTCCCTCCATGGGCTTTGCTGCTCATTTAACCTTGCAAATCCTTTAAAGTTTGGGGGACAAGGGTGTATTTCAGGGCTACAGAGGTGAAAGGGTTTGGTGGCCATCAAAAAGAGCCCCAAATTTCTTATCCAATCTCAGGCAAGGCATTTGCCAGCCTGGCCCCCTCCTGTGCCCTGCTGTGGCTGTGGCAGCCAGGGGTGATGCAGACATGGCAGGAGGGCTGATTTTCTTTTTTTCCTTTTCATTTTTTTTCTTTTTTCCTTTTCCTTTTCCCCTTCCCTTTTCCTTTCCCCTTCTATTTTCCTGTTTTCTTTTCCCCTTCCCTTTCCCCTTCTCTTTCCCTGTTTCCTTTTCCCCTTTCCCTTTCTCTTTTCCTGTTTCCTTTTCCCTTTTCCTTTTTCCTTCATGTGCAGTGGAAAAATTCCTTCACAACTCTGCCCTGCCAGAGCTGAGCGTCCACAAGAACGCCTCGCTCGCTCCAGGTGCTGAAGGACCCTGACAATTTATGCCAAAATGCCTTTTTTTGACACTCTGCTGCCCCACTTTATCCACAGAGCTGATCCCTGGCCAGCCTGAACCCCCAAAGCCCCTCAGGACAGGCAGTGCCTCTCTCTCTCTGCACTCCCTGAAAATCACCAGACCCTGGTGGTTTGAGTAAACTCTCAGTAAAAACTTCTACACTCCACTGTTGGGACATAAAATTTGGGCACCAAGGAAGACACAAGGAGCTGTCAGGATCCCCATGAGCCTCCCTGCCAGGATGGACGGACAGACAGACCCCAAAACCAGCCCCAGACACAAGAGCAGCACCTCAAGTTGCACCCCAGAATTCCACCAGCCACACACACACGGGTTCACCAGGGTGCTTGAAACCAGTCAAGCAGTTTCTTTTTATTTCTTACAAAAAGAAAACAAAAGAAAAAAAACCCAAACCAAAACAAAAACCAACCCAAACCCCAGCAAATTAAAAAAAAAAAAAAAATCCATCCCTTAAAGGTGAAGGTATAGACAGGGCATGGACACAGCTACATCTACCTTCTGCTGCCCTCCCCCCACCCCTGTAATGGAGATTTATACACATTACATAATATAGAGACACGTGGACAAACAAATGGGCGTGGGGAGCCTGGCAGGAGCTGGGCACAGCAGGGCTGATGCCCACCCAGGATGTGCCCAGATCCCCAAGCCCCGGCAGTGCCCCCCTTGCCACAAAGCCCGATCCCAGGGCTGCTCTGGGAGGCTGGGCTTTGGCTGATGGGGGGCTACCCCCGAGGCCGGGGTGCTTTTGGCCACCCTCCTCCTCCTCACGAGGTAGTCAGGGAGGTACAGCGAGGAGAGGCAGCTGGGCTTGGGGCAGGACCAGGGGCACAAATCAGGTGGGGGGCAAAGCCCTGCCAGCCCGGTGGCTCCTGGCACATTCCCCACAGGAGCTTGGCCAGCCCAGGGCAGACAGGAGAGTGGGAAAAGGGGTAAGGCTGCAGGTGTGGGCACCTCCTGAGGGTGATCCCACGGGGGCACTCCCTCTTGGAAGCTCTTTGGGAAGGAGGGAGCGATCCTGTCACGCGCTCGGCGAGCCAAATACAGTACTTGTGTCAGGAAAATGGAGCACTACCAGTTCCGAGGCTCAGGCTGGGAGGGGAGAGGGAACAGCCCTCATTTAGAGCCCAGGCCACCCAAATAGCACAGGACTTTCTGAGGAGAGCCGGGGCAGAGAGGTCTCTGAGGCAGAGCTGAGATTGAAAGGCCATCCAGAAAAGGCAGGGCAAGGGCACGGTGCCCGGGAAAAGGACACACAGCCCCTTCCACCCCGTGTCAAGAGCAGAGACGCAGGTCCAGCTCCTTCCCAGATACTGTGGGAGCTGGATTTGGCTGTGGAGCAGCTCTGGCTTAACTCATCCTGTCCCCACTCCTTTCCAAAGCAGAAGGGATTGAGTGGAGCGAGGCAGAGCGAAGGCAGCGCTGTCTCAGCCCACCGTGCAGCTCTCCCGGGAGCACATCAACACCTCCCGATGTGCCACGCAAGGAGCTTTGTTATTGCACTGGGTTGCAAATGCGGTGCTTATTGCCAGCTCAGGTGAGTCAGCCAGATCAGGGGCTGATGTGCCACCCGAGAAAACTGCAGGTGGGAGGGAGAGGAATCAGCCACACACCGGGGTGCGTGAGTTCCCATGGCTGGAAAAGAATTCTGGGGCTTCTGGAGATGAGGACGGTCAGGACTTCTCTGATCAAACTGCCCCATCGCCCTCCCAGAATGATCCTGGTCAGAGGCACCACTGTTTTCTGGATCTCCAACTCCACATTCCCAGTGGAATGGAAAACATGGGTGAGAGAAGGAAGTGAGCATCTGGGGGAGTGGAGAATGCTCCTTCGATTCAGCCAGCCTCAAATGAGAGGGAAAACTGTCATTATTTTCAGCAGCAAAACAATGTGGCTGCATTGCTCACACACACAATTAGACCAGAGAGGGCAACAGGGCTTGGTTAACACCAAACCTGACCCTGCCTTGGCCGAGGGGCTGGACTGGATGATCTCCAGAGGTCCCTCCCAACCCCAAAAACTCCGTGGCTCTGTGAAACACACAGACAGCCGGGTTTAAAGCTCTTCTGGAGAGAAATGTGGCCCTGAAGCTGCAAAAAGCCAAGGAGAGAAAGGAAGAAAGCAGCGCTGGGGAACAACAGCTCATCCACGCTCATCCTCCTGCTGGGATAAGCAGCACTGAGGGCAAGATACTGGCAGGCAGGAACGTCAGCATGGAAAAACCCCAGGCTCTGCTTGCCCAGAAGCCCCCCCCGGCCAACCTGGCCCACAGGGTGAAATGCAAGTACCTGGAGGACAGGCAGGTGGGGTGACAAACAAGGTTGGCAGCCCCTGAGCACCAGACACACCTCAGAACTGGTGGTGATGAGGAGCTGAGCTCCCCCATTCTGCATTGCACTTGATAATTTCAGCACCGAGGGAAGGACCCAGCTCCTGGCTGCTGCCCGCCAGCCCGGGGAGCTCAGTGGGTCGTGGGAAGGGGTGGTCCCCTCTCAGTCCAACAGGCAGGGCAGTCTGTGTGGGGAGGAGAGCAAAGCATCCCTTTTCCAGGGCATTTGGGGTCATTCTGGTCCTCTGTGCCTTGCATAGAATTCCTCAGCTCCAGAAGCAAAACCCCTCTGATGTTGGGTTGCAGTACTGCAGGGGAGAAGCCTGAGAGCTGTCCTGGACCAGACAGACAGGACCTGTTAGATGAGGGTGCATTTTTCCCTATTTTTTTCCACCAGGAGGATGTTGAAGTTAACACTTGTCATGGTAGAGCAGGGAAGGACTCAGGGATGATCCCCATGAAGGGAGAGCAAGGCACAGCCTTTAACCAGGGACAGAGCTACAGGAACCCGTTTTCAGCGATCATTCCTCCTTTTTGCCACGTTCCCAGTGGCTCTGCTACATCCCTGGACTAAGCAATGTGCCCTGCAACTCTTGCCCGTGACCCTGAGCTTCCAGGGAAAGGCAAATCCTTCTGTGATTTCCTTTGTTGGTACCACTCCACCTGGCTGCTGCTGGATTTCTCTCTAATTCACCACAGAGGTGGCAAAATGTCACTCAAGGTCCATCTCCCCAGCAGAGAGAACCACGGGAGCCAAGTCCTTGGGGAAAACGTGGGGAGGAGGGTGGGTGGGAGCACAGGGGTGGGGAGGGGAGGCCGAGCTGCTCCCTCCAGCTGCTGCCAAGGGGCTCCAGCTGGGAGGAGTGGGATCTCAATTATTATCTTTCCTTTTAAAGCCAGCCTTACAGAAAACTATAAATTAATCTGCTCATTAAATACTCAGGTGAGAGACAAGGGAGCCTCGGGCCGTGCAGGCTGAGGAGTGGCTACGGCTTCTTCCGCAGGTAATTGGAAGGGATCCAGCCCTCCCAGCAGGGCCCCCCAGTCAGGACCTTGCAGAACCACCAGCCACTGCTGTTCTTCTCACGAACTTCAAACAAAGTCCCTTCTCTGAAGCTGTTGGTCTCCTCATCGCCTTCAAAATCCGCCACTGCCACGTAGAGAGCTTCCCTGGAGACATCTGGGCTGGAGATGGGGGCTGAGCTCCTCTCCTTGGCCTCTGCTCTCTCCACGGGCTTGGAGATGACCTTTGGGTTCACGCTGCTTCTGGCTTTGGCTTCGTCTTGGAGGGAGGCAGCGAGGAAGGGCTTGGCTTTGGGAGGGACCAGCATGGGCCTCCCTGGCACTGCAGAGGGCCTGATCTCAGGAGCTTCCCGTGCCGGGGCCCTGGGCTCGGCGGAGACGGAGCCAGGACCCCCCATCTTCTTGGGGGGGGGTGGCCTGCGAGGTGGCACCACGGGGCGCTGCAGAGGGGCGTCCCTGGCACAGGGGGGGTTTGCTGGGCCCAGGGGAGGTTTGGGCAGTGCCTCTTTGGGGCCGTGGCTGTCCAGCTTGGGCAGGGCTTTGCTCTCCACGCCCGGCCGCTCCGGAAACCTCCCGCCAGCCTCCGAAGAGACCGTGGCATTGCTGAAGGAGCTTTCCCCAGCAGCGGGGTCCTGCTCCGAGGGTTTCTCTGGGCACTTGGCAGGTCTCAGCTTGCTCCGCAGGCTGCAAATGTCCAGTTTGTCATCGCCTGGGGGTGGGTCAGCGCGGGGGGACGCAGAGGGTTTTGGCCTGATCTGAGGTCTTGACTTCAAGAACGGGTTCTGGGTGATGGGGTCAGGTTTGTCCTCCACAGGCTCAGCTTTTGGCTTGGTTGGCTTGACAATGGGCCGGAGGTTTGGCTTCTTCACCTCCTTGGCTGACACCTTGTGTCCACATTCCAGTCCCATCTCGTTTTTCAGCTGGAAGAGTTTTCCCTTCTCTGGCTTGAGCTCCGGCTTCTTGCTGTCCTTCGGGGCTGCCGACTGCTTGGGTGGGATCATGGGCAAAATCATGCCCGGGGGCTTGGGGGGAGGTCTCTGCCTCTCCAGCAACTCTCCTTCTGACTTAATGATGGACTCCTTCCTGGGCGGAAGGCTGGGCTTCTCCTCCGTGTCGCGGTCCGAGATCTCCTCGTAGCCCCCGGCGAAGGACAGGTCCCCGCTGTCGGGAGCCTCCTTCCCCTTCCAGTCCTTGCCCCACCTCCCAGTGCAGTCCATGCCATTGGGAGGAGCCTCTGGCAGAGGTCGGCACGGCCCCGTCGCCTCCTCGCCGGCGCTGCCGTCGGTGTCGCCGAGCCGCAGCTGTGCCATCTCGTTGGGAAGGGGAGCCAGGAAATTGGGCCTGGAGGCGTTGCTGGTTTTCTTGTACTTATCAATGAAGGTGGCAGGGGCCCAGCCTTCCTTCTCCTCGATCTGGATGTACCACCAGCCGCTCAGGTTCTTCTCAATGACCTGCCAGGGCGAAAGGAGACCTCAGACAGCTGCTCTGCACTAAAGGGACTCTGGAACGACGGTAGGGTGACACGTGGCCTTGGTGCTGCTCCAGCCAAAAGCCATGGAATCCCAGGAGCGATTCCATCCTAAGGGAAGGGGAACCTGGTCCTGGCTGCCAGGGCAGGCAGAGGGCTGAGGAAGAGCCGCTGAGCTGTCTCCATCCCTCCCGGAGCAGGGTGCCGGGTGCTGGCGGTGGCCACGGCGTGGCACTGTTGGAGCAGCGATCCCGTGTGGATCCCACACTGCCCAGCCCCTCTGCAGCTCCACGAGCCGGGCTGGGGCCTGGGAGGGGCTGACTGGGGCAGCCCTGAAGGAAAAATCCTCCCAGAGAGGCAGAAATCACATCGCACACGGAGAAAGCAAAATCCCATCTGCAGGAGGGGTTCTGCCAGCAAAGAGGGTGTGCCAGGAATTTTGGAAGGGCTTTTAACTTTACACCTGGCCTAGCTAAGGGGAAAAACTCCCATCTCTAACCCCATCCGTGGTGTGGGTTTATCTTCCATTTGCTCAAACAGAGCACTCACACTTGGGGGACAGAAGGCCACCAAGAACTGTGTGGGGACAAAGTCTCTTGAGCTCCTACAGGTTTTTATCCCACTCTTAGAGCCTGGAATGTTAACAGAGACAAAAGCACAGCTCGTTTGCACCCAGAGCACCACGGGGAGCAGATCTCCCTTGCCTGGAAGGGGAGCTCCTGCCTGAAACAGGTGCCAGGGCAATGGGAGCCAGGAGCACTGCCCTGAAGTGAAGATGTGTGAAGGGGAAGGTGACAGCCTCACCTCTACTTTCATTCCTGCCTGGAAGCTGATGCCGTCAGGGATGGTGGTCTGGAAGTCAGCGATGGTGTAATATTCCTCTTCCACTTGAGGGGGGACAGGAGGCTTCGGCAGGTTCAAGCCACGGGGCTGTGACAGGAGAACAGAAAGCCCATCAGTGTTTGTACAGCAGCTGTGACACCACATCCAGGCACGGGGAGGAGGCCCCAGCCTTGGAGCAGAGCTCCTCTCCCACCCCCTGTGCCACTGCTGCCCTCCTACACCAGCTGGCACTTACTATGGTGAGGTCTCGGCGAGGAGGTGGCCTCTGCCTCATCTTTGGTGACTCTGTGGAGGAAGAATTGCAGATGCTGATGAGTTTCTCGCTTTTGAACATGTGTTCAGGAAAGACAAGTGACAGACAAAACAGAAAGGCCAGGACCAAACCTGCCCCAGGGGAAAGGAACCTGAAGGAGGAGCTCATCAGCCCAGAACCCATCAGCCCAGAACCCAGGTCACCCAGGTTTCAAGGGTATCCCAGCTGTCAGGTTCTCCTGGGAAATGCAGCTGAGGTGACCACGTGAAACTGCTTCTGCATTGCAGGGCTGACCCAGAGGACCTGGCCTGCAGAGGGGTTAAGATCAGAGAATCACAGAATCATGGAATGGCCTGGGTTGGAAGAGACCTTAAAGGTCATCCCATTCCTCTCCCTGCCACAGGCAGGGACACCTTCCACTATCCCAGGTGGCTCCAAGACCCGTCCAACCTGGCCTTGGACACTTCCAGGGATCCAGGGGCAGCCACAGCTTCTCTGGGCACCCTGTGCCAGGGCCTGCCCACCCTCACAGGGAAGGATTTCTTCCCAAAACCCATCTAAACCTGCTCTGTCAGTTTGAAGCCATTCCCCCTTGTCCTGTAAAAAGTCCCTCTCCATCTTTCTGGCAGGCTCCCTTCAGGTGCCCCAGTTTTTGAGAGGAGAACCTCTCCAGCTGACCCCGCAGCCTGGGAGGGGATGCCCACCCCATCTGCTGACCCTCAGCAGGTCGCTGGGCAGCGCTGCCCCTGTGCCCCCACTGTGTGTGCCACGACCCTGCTGCAGGACCCACAGGCCCTGCAAGTCTCTGTCAGCTCAGAGCCTCTTATTTTGCTCAAAACCTGTGGGGAAGGCTGTGTTTGCAGCCCACCTGGTCCCGGCCGGCACTTACTGCGGCGGATGTCGGCGTTGGGCGGGGCCCGGCTCTCGAACCTCCCGTCCCTCTGGCCCCCTGGCCCGTCCCTGTCCCTGCTGGCCAGGACCTGCTGCCGGGAGATGCCGTCCAGATCCAGGGCACTCGAGTGAGCCGAGGAGCCCGAGCCCAGCTTCTGTGGGAACACATCTCCATTCCCCTTCCTGAGGTAGGAGGCAGGGGCCCAGCCCTCCTGGCCCTGGTACCTGTGGGGGCAAGGACGGCAGTGTCACTGCACAGAGCCCCTGTGCCACGAGCCCAGAGCTCAGCACACACCTTGGCTGAAGGCATTGCCAGCTCTGGGCAACAGGAGCTTGCCAGGCTCTCCATGGCACCAGGAGAGCTCCCTCATGACTAATGCTCCCACACAAGCTGGCCCCAGCCAGGGCCAGGGGCTGGGAATGCTGTGAAGCCCAGTTTTCACCTCAGCAATGGCACCAGTTCAGGAAAGAAGAGCTCTGGCAGGGGAAGCAGAGGGAAAAAAACAGAGGGCTGCTGCTGGGATTGATGTACCTGGTCTTGGGAGAAAGCACAAGCCCTCTCCCTGCTGGCAGCCTGGATCCCTTCCCTGCTCTAAATCGGTTTAGGAGAGAAACCAGCCCTGTGAGCTGATTGAAAAACCACATCCACAGTGCCCCTGCCATGCCAGAGACTCTCCCCGCTGGCTGGGCTGCAGCCACCTCGTTCAGATGGCACCAACTACTGAGCTTGTAATTGCCTTCAGAGCTCCTGTGGCAGCTCTCCTCTGCTGAAAACGTCAGTGGATGTGTTTCTGGGCTGTGCTGCTGCCAAGAGCACAGGTTCAGCGTGAGGTTAAGAAAATCACGGTGTGTGCTCCCACCCTGAGCAAGCCCGGCCGTTTGCTCGACCACAGAGAAGAGAAAATGAGCTTCCAGCAGAAAACAACCCCCAGCTCAGGATGGGCTGGAGCCTTTGGCTCAGCACGCCCTGCACACAGCAGAGCTGGCCCCGAGCTGGCCATTCCCTGCAGGAGCCTCCCACCAGAGCCAGGGGATCCAGCCTGCCCTGGGACACTCGTGGGTTTTCCCCTCAGCAGGATGGGAACGCTCTCACATTGCCCACTAAAGCCCTCACACCTTGGCACTGCTGGATGGCACAGCCACCTCCCAGCACAGGAAATCAGGGCATTTCAAAGGTTTCCAACCAAAGCTGTGCTTGAGCATCAGATTTGTCAGGATGGAGAGAAATGAGGTCTGGTACTCCGCCCTCCCCAGCTCACAGACTTGCCTCGGGACTGGACACCCCACAGCCCAGCTGCAGTGCCTGGGACAGTACCTGATTTTCCACCAGCCCTCCAGGTTCTTCTGGATCACCACCACCACAGCCCCTTTGTCCAGGTTCATTTCATCCTGGTCTCTGGCAGTGTAGGGGTAAATAACCGTGTACTTCTCCTCTGTTGGAAAGAAAGCGCAGTTTCACCGAGGAACTGTTCCCAGGAAGCCTGGCCTCAGCTGAAAAATGGCTATGAAGTGCTCTATATAAATGATAATTCTTGTAATTTCGGTGCAAACACACAGAGATACACAACCATTCAAAGGGAAATGACAGTGAAATGTATTTCAAATCAAACCCGGCTGCTTTTGGAAATGTTAACTTTGGAGAGTGACTCTGGCCCAAGAAGTTCCCTAAAAAACAGGTTCTCCTCTCCCTTAGAACTTAGAGACTTTTCACAGCTCATCACAGAAGCTCTTCCATGCATCCATTTCAGCTCAGATTTCTTTCTCAGAGCCTTTAAAGAGGAACTGTCCTCTCTAAGGGGAGTGTAATCCCACAGGCATGAGGGGGCAACCCCATGCACACAGAAGTGCCCTCAAACTGCTCCAGAGCAGCAGATTCTTCACCATTCCTCCAGAGCTGCAGGAACTTCACCATTCAACCCCCAGGACATCAGTCAAAGCCATGTGGGGAGCCTGGAGAAGAGCCTGACATCCTGGCCACCAGAGCAAAGGATGTTAAGCAGGGATATGGATGTTCTTCCCTTCAGGAGTAAGGAGAAACATCCTAAAAGCCATGCAGACATGTCAGACAATGGGTCCATCCATCCTCCCCTCTCCCTCACCTTGTCCTGTCCTCTCTGGAAGAAACACAGGGAAAGCATTGCTTGTGCTTCCAGCAGTGCCACAATAGGGTGAAAGCCATTTGGGGTAAAATGTGCCTGCAAAATCCACCCCTCTGGCCATCCCTATATCCCCACCATGTGGGTTTCCCAGATTTGTCTTCTGGAAGGGCCTGATTTCCCACCCCTTCATGCACAGGAGTCCAAGCAGAGAATGTCCTGTCACATCCAGCAGGACCAAAGTGGCTCTTCTCTCCTGACCCCACCTTGAGGCACCAACCCCAGGGCTCATGGTTATTCCAGGAACTAAGGCAGCAGTTCCAAGAGTAATCCTCCTCCTCTAACAATATGTGTGTTGGGGAAAAGCAGAAACTGCAGCTTCTGAGCCCGAAACAAAAGGTGAGAAGGAACAGCTGAGAGAAGAGAGGGATGAGGGGCCTCGTGGAAGGCTGAGGAGCAGGGGTGGCACGCACTGAGGGCTGACACATGCACAGCCAACCAACATGCACAACACAGGGGCAGCCAAGAAAGTCTCTGTGTGGTCCACCTTGACCCCATCTGCTGGTGTACAAGTCCCCAAGAGTCCGGCGGCGGCCAAGGTGCCTGGGCAGAGACCAGTATCTCCATGGCACTGGGAACAGCATGGCAGGGAAGCAGGAGAAGGACAAGAGAGGACGTCAGGAGGCGGCACTTCAGGTCCAGGAGGAGACAGGGCTGACACAGAGTGGTGGGACAGAGACTCTGCTCACCTGGAGCCCTCCCCAGTCTGAGTCCCCCTCCACCTCCAGCTGCCCAGAGGAGGGGCTGAGCCAGCTCCTGCTCTGCTCTGAGCACACAGAGTCACTGGGATGTGTTACCCAGGGGCATTCTGGATTTGCTCCAAGCACAGGCTGGAACCTTGCTATTCCTGCACTGTGGGCTCTTTGTTCTGCACATGTTGAGGTCACGTGCATTGTCCGAGGAGCTGGGCTTTGCTCCTCCTCCAGGTCAGGTAAAACAGCTCCCTGGGCCTAAAGGAGGCACTGGGGTGAGCACTCCTTGGGCTTCAGCCCCTCTGTGGGGAGCAGAGAGGCCAGTGGATGCACCACCAGTATCCAGCTGCCCCAGTCTTGCTGCAGCACTGGGCAGGCAGGACCATTCCTGGGGTTTTGTTCCTTTTTCCGGGTTTTGTTCCTGGGTTTGTCCTCCCCCAGGCTCGTGCCCTGCCCCGTTCAGGGAGGGTGAGGCAGTGCTTCCAGCAGCTCTGTGCACTTCAGCAAGGGGAAGCTGGGGCAGATGCCTCCAGCAGCTTCCTACCTTCATCAGGCTGCATTGAGAACTCCTCCTGGACTCCATCCTGGGCCTCCAGGCAGGTCGCTGGCACCCAGCCTTGCTCCTCCAGCGTGCTCACAAACCACCAGCCTGAGGAGAAAACAGCAGGAGGCTCAGCCAAGGGCTCACACCAGCCAAAAACTCCCTCCCTCCCTCCAAACCATGAGCCTGAGGGGCTGTGACCCCTTTTTTGCATCTCCATGGGAAACTGGGGCGACCCCAAAGCAACAGAGCCAAGCACAGGAGAACTGCAGCTGAGTGACGTCTACAATTCCCTCCCCAGGAAAAGCAGGAGAGGCTCTGGGAGCTGAATGGCTCCAGCCACTGCATTTGCTTTTGGTTTTTTCTGCCCCTTCATGGTTCATTTTCCCCCAGTGTGGGTCAGCAAGCCCGGGCTAATTAGCAGAGATGAATACCCTGTGTGTGAATCGATAGCTGAGTCCTGCTGCGCTCGCCTTCTTTACATTCGTGGAAACAGCAATATTGAAAAGCTACGAGCAAATGCAGGATTTAAAACATCAGCTCTCCCACTGGAAGCCCAGCCAGCTCCAGAGAGCAATTCTGGGCCCCCCTGTGTGTCCAGTCAAAACCAACCCGTGCTGCTCGCTACTAAAAGCACAATTTGTGTCTTTAGGGGGGGAAAATAAAGACTGAGCATTACCCTCAGTGAGTCATTGAGAAAGACAACTAGATTGTCAGGGAGGGAATCAGCTACCTGCATGGGAGGGAAAACCAGCACTGACCTTTGATGAACAAATGATTTTCCACAGCTTTTGAGCTGGCTGTGCTAATCGTTTCATTTGCTTCAGGGTTGCTTTTATTTCTCTCGTTCTCAAACAGAGCTGCTGGTGCAGCTGATCCTCTGGGGACCAGCTCTCCAGAATGCTAAAATCTGTTTTCATGGTTTACCTGCCCCCAACAAGCAATTTCTCTAAGCTTCAGGGAATAAATTCTCCAGAAGTTGGGCCCACGGCATGGCTCGGTCCCTTTGCAGAGGTTAAGAGCAAGTTTAAGTTTTGAAGCAAGCGAAGAGCTCGGCTGCCTGCCCACAGGAATTGTGAATGGACAAAGGGGGCTTTCATGGGCACCACCAGAGCGTCCCCCTCTGTCACTGAAACCAGCCTGCCAAGCCCAGGATGGCTTTTGTCCTCAGGACACATCAGCCAAGTTTTTCAGCACGAAGAAGCACAGAGTGGAGACTGAAGAAGGTGGACGGAGCCTGGTGCTCAGCACGGAGGGGATCAGCCCTTAGAGTCAGCCCTGAAGCCTCATCCACGCTCACACAGACCGAAGCTGCTTCCTCCACATCCCACCTCAGCTCACCACCCCCGTGGGGTGCCTGGGGGCTGTTTTGCTTAAGGAAAACACTGAAACACAGGACTGCTCCTCCTGCCCCTGCTCCAGCCCCGGAGCCCTCTGCCAAGCCCAGCTCCCTGTACCTGATTCGTTCTTCTCAATGATATCCACCACCTGGCCCACGCACAGGCTGATCTCCGAGCTCTCCTGCTTCTGGTAGTCGGCCACCACGACATACTGCTCCAGCACCAGGGGCTCAGCCGAGGCACCGTCAGCTCCTGCACAGGGGGGACAAGAACCGACCCGTGTGCCAGGTCAGCACAGCCCCCAGGGCACGGCCACCGCCACCGAGCAGCTCCAGGACACCCCGGGGACCCCAGCGTGAGAGGGGTGAGCCAGAGATTTGGGCAGAGTGAGGGGGAGAGAGATCAAACCAGCAGCCAGGTGAGATGGGGACAGCCAGGTGAGACCTTCCGCTGCTGCCCACCAGAGCCACCCAAGCGACCTCACCACCAGCAGCACAGGAGCTCACAGCAGCCTGGACCTGCTTTGGGTTTAGGGGGCTCTCCTGTGCACATCAGCTGCCCCGAGGCACGGAGCAGCCCAAAACACACGGCCTGCAGTGGGTTCTGCTGGGCTGAGGAGCCCCAGCACCCCGGCAGGAGGTGTTTTAGGACAGGGCAGCATCCCCCGTCCTCATGGCCCTGCCGTGTTCAGCCCCCTCGCTTTGCTCTGCTCCCTGCCCGGCTCCTCCTGCTGCACATCCATTTAGTGGCAAAAATGGGAAAAAAACCAGCCCGAGGAGGAGCAGAGGGGGCAGGACACAGCGGGAACAAAGCGTTCTTGTGGGCAGAAAGAGAAGAGCCGGCGGATCGCCGGGAGCTGCGGGATCGCCGGGGAGCGGAGCTGGACCGGCGGCAGGTGGCACTGCGGGATAAGGCGGGACAACCACGGGATAACCGGGACACCGGGAACACTGCGGGATAACCGGGCACCCGGGAGCACTGCGGGATAACCGGGACACCCGGGAGCACTGCGGGATAACCGGGACACCGGGAGCACTGCGGGATAACCGGGATAACCGGGAGCACTGCGGGATAACCGGGCACCCGGGAGCACTGCGGGATAACCGGGATAACCGGGAGCACTGCGGGATAACCGGGACACCGGGAGCACTGCGGGATAACCGGGACACCCGGGGGCACTGCGGGATAACCGGGACACCCGGGAACACTGCGGGATAACCGGGACACCGGGAGCACTGCCAGCCCCTGCTGTCACTGGAGGGGAGCGAGGCCAGCCTCCTTTTTAAACTCCCAGCCACGTGTGTCCCTCTTCCTTTCCCCTGCATCCTCCAAAACCCCGCGGGCGTGTGCCCCGGTGGACTCTCCCTCTTTATTCGAATAAAGTTGCAGGACTCCTTTGTCTCCTTTTTGGACATAAACCTCTGGCGTTTGTGGATTTTCCTGACACCGAGCTCTGGCTTCCAACCCAACACTCTGCCTTGCAGCATCCCAGCCTGTCAAGGAAGACACTGTTCCATTATTCCAGTCTCCCCTGCTGTGGTAAGGTTTAATTAATACTTGAAATGTGCTCTGGAAGTAGGGGAGTGTTAATTACTACAGCACAAGAATCACACACCTGATTACAGGTGTGGAGTTTACAGGGCCTGTGCTTTACCCCAAGTCTCAAGTTTTGGCAGGGCAGAAATCACATCTGGGCCAGGCACAGCAGAAACACAGGACAATCCCCTCCCAGTCTCCAAGGGGTGTGAAATTCCATGGAGAGAGGCGGTTCCTTGTGACAGTTAGGTGAAATGCAGCAGGGAAATTCAGACAGTGACCAAGAATGAGTTTCCATGACAAGTGCACCTGCACCAGGTGCTGTCCCATCACATCAGAGCTCTCAGCCTCTCAAAAGGTCTTTCCTATGGGAGAACCCATTCCAGGGCATAGGAAACCTAAGGTGCCATTTTCACCCCAAAAGGGTGACGAGTAGACATGGACAAGGTCTTCAGGATTCCCAGGATGTTCTGCTGCCTCCTGGAGAAGTTCTGTGCACAAGGTCACAACCTCTCCAGCTGGTTCTGAGAAAGTCAGACCATAAGGTCTGCAGGATGGTGTTATTCCAAGGAAAAGGAAGGAAATTGTCTGTGTTCAGCTGCTATAAACAGCACTCTGCGGAGCTCCAGGTGAGCTGGCCAAGGGCAGAGGACCTGTTCCTGCTTGTGAAAGCTTCCTCCACACCAAAACCCAGAGGTGGGGCAGCAGACAGAGTTAAAAATAGCCCCCCAAAGTGAATGGTGGATGCTGGCACTATCTGTTCTTACCAGCTCAATTGAAGGCTTGTGCTTCAAGGGAGCTGAGGATCTACCCAGCCCCTGAGAGAAGAATAACTACTCTAGGAAGGGATAAACACTCCCCTTTCTGCCTCCCTCGCTGTAATTACACCCCTGGCTCTGAGGCTATTTGTAGTCTCAGCAGCCAATTCTGGATCCTCCAATGTGCCCATTACACCGGCAAGAGGAGCGGTAAACTGAGCTTGGAGGAAGAAGGAGGCGTTAATTTCGGGAGCATCTTCACCTGGCATAATCATCCTCAGCCACAAAAACACAGCCTGGAGTGAGCAGCAGCATCCTGTGCACAGCCAGACTCAGGCTCCTCCGAAATAGCAACAAGCTTCCCAGGGAGATGGGAGACAGCAGAAAGCTCTGCAGCTGGGGAGGGAGGAGGAATTCGTCCCACAGGAGAGGGGGTTTGCTCAGGCAGGAGCACAGACTGTGCATGCTCAGCGCTCCCCAGCTGTGACAATGACACAAACGTGGCCTAGAAAAGGGGAGTCCCTCGAGTCAAGGGACTTCTGAGGGCCTTGGGCTGGGCTTGCAGAACTGGTGCTCACCCTGGATGCAGGAGAGACACTCAGCACATCCCAGAACCAACCCCAGGGCTTCCTGTCTGCCCATTCACCCAAGGGCTGAGATGTACAAAACCCGCAGGGAACCTCACAGATACGGGGCTGCTTGGGAGGTTTCCAGCCTTTCCAGCTTCAGCTTTGCAAGTGCCAAAGGTGAGGAACTTCTAACAGAGCTTGGACATTGGTGCTGCCAGAGGGAAACGAAGAGCTCAGCCCTGAATTAGGGGCACAGGTATTTGGGTTTGCAGCCTGTTGTGCACTTCAGCCTTTGCCTAATGCATCTCCCAGAATTGTCATTCTTTGGATAAAATTCCTTCCCCCTCTGCCTGTGTGGATCGAATCCAGAGCTCTCAGGACAGCCCCTCTTCTTCCAGACCTGAGGAGTTTGTGATGATCAGTACTGCAAGAGGGCCCTTCCTCCTGCTCTCACGTGAGACGGGCACTGAACGCTGTGCTGAATTCCTTGCAAACCCTCTCATCTCTCCGGGGATTCTTCCAGAATTTGGAAAACAATCACATGGAAATAGCATTCACCAGTGCAGTTTCAGAAAGCTTCCCTTCTGGCTGCTGTGTTTTCACTGCCTCCCCTCAGACCAAACGCTGTGGTTTGGGGTCTCTCTGCCCTTGCAAGGACGTCCCACAGCACAGCAAAAGGGATGTGGGCACACAAGAAAGCAGCAAAAACCCAACTGGCAGAGGGGCATTTGAGGTCTCTGCCAGCCTCCTTGGGCAGCTCCACCCAAATATAAACTCTGGAGGAGTTTCAGGTTTGCCTGCACGAACCCATGGCTCTCCATCTGTGCTTTCTGTGGAACTGTGAGAGGCAGGGAGAGCAGAAACGCTCAGAACAGTCTCGGGCACTGATGGGATGACTACTTTTAGACAAACCCAAATCAGTGGCCAAGGCAGAGCCCCAAAGTCTGGGGAATAATCCACCCCCTGCAAGCTGCAGGCTGTGCAGAGCCCACGCCTCAGGCTCAGGCAGGTGGGATTACAAATGCTGGTAAAAAAAGCTAAGCAAAGAAAGCAGATTGTATTTCCAGTGCTCACACACACTGGGCCCTCCTCAAAACTCCAAATGTCATCTGAGTCTCGTGGTCACCGCAGGAGCAGCACTTTAACCCACTCTGCATCCCAGTGTTTGCTCAGATCCCATTTCCAAACCGGGCTTGCTGCTGCCAGGAGCTCAGAGCTCTTTCCAACACTCTCCTCAAGAGCAGTTCACCCCCTCTCTGGCAACTGGGAAATAGCTTACTGTGGAAAATCCTCGTGATTTTTGTTTGTTAGCAGCTGTTGGATGACCCCTCCTCAGGGACATCCTGGATTGAAGGAGTATTTTCTGTGCCTTGCTTCACATTTGCTGCCTCCAAGCAGGCCTGGCTTGAGGACCCAATGAACCATCAGGGATTTCCTCAAGGTATAGGAGAAGTTGGGGTGGCAGCAGCTGAACCAAACCCTGATTCTGCTGTCAGGAAATGCAAGACAGCGAGAGGAGTCTCTGAACACGTCTGGCACGAGGCATCAGCCCTGTGTCACATTACTGACAGCAAACACCTTTCCCTGCTGGCTGCTGCCAGGGGCAGAACAGCACATCCTGCCTTGCCTTGGATGTTATCCAAACTCTTCCTTCTCAATGGAGAACTCCTGCTTCTCCAACAGGCAGTGTCCTTAGATTGAGTTTCGCCCTCACTGCACTGAGTTATGCAGCAGAAATTTTCTTCCTCTTCTTCTCAACCCTAGAGAGGCCTTCCCTTCTCTGTCCCCAGCGCTTCAGAACAGAGCCAGGCTGTGCTTGCAAATGGCTCATGAGAGCTTTAAAATGACCATGCCAGTGTGCTGCTTGGGCAAAGTGCAGTCAGAGATCGAGGAGAAAACACTGTCCAAAGGTTTTAACCATTTAAAACCCCATGAGTCCCTCAGGAGAGCACTCAGCCCATGACAACAGATAAAACCAGGAGCCACCAACAACATCAGAGCTTCCCATCTGCAGCCTACAGCCAGGCTTAGTGAAGACACCGGGACACCATCAGCTCCTGAGGGAGGGATGAGCTGCAGCTCCAGGGGAACAGAAAGTGCAATCAGGTCTTTGGGTCTGTCCTGTGCCTCTCCTCTCTCCTGCAGGAGGAACCCTCTCACCTACAAGTGGGTTTGCTCACACAGGTGATGGCAGTGCCAACTCTCTGGCCAAAATCCTTTCCACCACCAATTTCAGCAGAATCTCCACGCAGCCAAAGCTCAGACCTTCCTCCCCAAACAACCTCACACGGTTTTCGTACCTTCTGCAGCACCAGGAGCTGAAAGATGCCTCCCTAACCCGCAGATCAAAGGCTCTTCTACTCCTCTCTCCTGCTCTTTCTGGGAAGCTCAAATAACCCTAAACCTCACCAACAAGGGGGTCTTTCAGGGATGTCCCCTCTCTTGAGGAGAAGGGCAGAGCATCCCAGACCCAACCACCTTCCCCAAAGCTCCCAGCTGGTGCCACGGTGAAGGAGAAGGTCCTGGCTGCACCAGGAGACTTTCAGCCCCACGCTACCCCCAGGCAGCTCAGACATTCCTCTGGTCTCCTGAAATTTTACATCCCCACCCCTGCAGACCTTCAGCAGGACCTGGGGCACGTGCCCTGCACGTGGAGCTGCACCAGGAGTCAAGCCCCAGCCCCTGTGCCACCTCCCCGTGTCCACCAGCCACCACAGAAAGCTGCAGGGGACGTGACAGCTTCTGGCAAGGGTGACAAGCTTCTTGCCCAACCCCAGCTGAGCAGGTGTCCCCTCAGAGAAAGGCAAAGCAGAGCAAGGCAGGAGCAGCTGTTAGTACCTCTCTGCAGGAAAGAGGCCGTTCTCTGGATAATCCCTGATGGAGGAACAAAAGGACGGGAGACAAGGCATGAGGCAAGGAGGGGACGGGCTGGGGGGTCCAGCAGTGGGTACAACACCTCAAGGGGTGGAGGGGGAGGTCAGGGCAGTGCTGAGAGCTGTGGGCATCTGACCCACCTTGGGGAGCACCACGGAGGTTCAGGGGATATGGGATGGGGGCTTGGAGGCTGCAGTGAAATCCCAGTGGATGGAGGGGGCTCACCGTGCTGGGGAGCCCCACGGGGCAGCAGAGAAGGGGTTGGGTTGCCATGGGGCTGGGAGCTCGCCCCACAGCAGGAGACCTCGGCTGTGGGTGGAAGGAGGAATTGGTGTAACCAGCAGAGAGGAAAAGGAGTCCTTACCAGACCTCTTCTTTCCAGTGGGCTCCCTGAAAAAGAGAAGGAAGAGTGTCAGCAGAGCGAGGAGAGAGTTGGGGTGTTGGTCAAGTGACAAAGCCACCCAGGAAAGCACAGCTGTGCTGGCTCTGGTGGGGCCACTGACCTCCCTCAACCAGCTCATGTCTCCCTGGGCATCACCCACCCTTCAAACAGCCTCTTTTCATTTAGAAATTTAATGTTTTGTCCTTCCCTCAGTGAGCTTGGGTTGCTGGCCTGGCCTTGCAACTCCCACCGAGCCACTCGGTACCACCTCAGGCACTCATCCACGGAAGTATCAATAAAATTAAATAAAATGCAGCCAAGATGGAGTGGAAACAAACAGGACATTGTTACAGAAACTGGAGCCTGCTGAGTTCAGAGACTCAAAGACCTGAACGCCATGTTCCAGGTGCAGAGATCAACAGAGGAATCGATGGGACAGAGCATCCCAAAGATTTCTAAACAGAGGCAGCATTGCAGAGCTAAATCAGAGTTAATTAATAAGCCCAGTTAAAATTCCCCCAGTTCAGAGCTACGACAGGGAAGGGAGGCAAAGCAAGGCCAGATGAGCAGGCTGGAGATCAGCAGGTGGGAATGGCACCCTCGTGCTGATGGCAATAACTGGTGTTTTTCCCCTGCCTTCTGCTAAACCTATCGCTGTAACTCATCCCCTGCTTCCTTTCTCCGGCTGCTCCGTCTGGCTGAGGGGGCAAGGCAGGAGCTGCAGTTTCACTTTGCTGCTGGGATGTTGCTGGCAGGGACACAAAGAGCTGCAGGTCTGAAGAGCAGCAGCCCCGGCCCAACCACCTCAGAGGGGACAGGAGCTCAGACAAGACAGGAAACAGCAATAAAGCCCCGGCAGCATCTCCTCCTCCTCCTCGGATCCCTGTGGAGCAGAGAAGGGCAGCGGCAGAGCTCACATGCTCGGCTCCCTGGAAACTCCTGGCTCCAGAAGAAGAGAAGGAAAAGCCACTCTGCCTTGCACTGTGAATCTCATTTAGCTCCAGCCCCCCCCAGCACAGTTACAAGGCACCGATGCACAGCTGTGACTGGGGGACACCAACCAGCCCCACAGAGGTGGCAAAACCCAGGAATGGTTCTCCAGCTGCTTCCCAGAACTCTGAAGGCAAGGGCTCCTGTGTGACTGGAGCCTCACTTAAAGCTCTGAGCCAGCACCACAGGCTCAGTGGGCTCAGCTCAGCATCCTTCAAGAACCTCATAATCCCCTGAAAGGAAACTTTGACACATGGAGAACTCTTTAATAGCCCCCATGCCACGTTCTTTTTTTAGGAAAAGAGAGTCAGGTTTTCTCCAGCATCTTCTCTAGGCAGCATCCCTGGGGATCCAGGGATGGGAAGGAGTGAGATGGGGAGCACAGGGGTTCAGCAAAGTGAGCAGGTTGGAAGGTAAATTAAAAACAAATACAAAGGGGCTGCTTTTCAACAACCTGTAAGACAACTGTTAGACTACTCACTGCAGGATTCTGGGACACTGAAAGTCTTCGTGGACTTGCAGGGTCATAATTCAGGCAAGAAATGTTAATTAAAATTCATCAATTATAAACTCAGGTCTAAAGAAGAGTTGTTACAAGCTGGCTTGACTTTAAGCCCTTTCCTAAGGCACATTTGGTGGCTGCTGGGCCAGGCAGGTCCCTGAGCTGCAGGGAGGTGTCCCTGAGGTTGTCACACAGAAAAACCCACCTTGCAGTGGGACTCACAGGAGAAAAGCGCTCTCACACGTGGCTTTGGGGACCTCAGCACTGTCCCTGCTGCCACAGGCAGCTCGTGGAATAGGTGAAGGACTGGAGCACCAACAGGAGGAAAACAACTCCAGCTGCTGCAAACCCACATAGGAGCCACAGCAAATGAGACGGATCTGAGGTCAGCATTCCAAGAAAACATCCCCCTCGTATAAAAAAAACCCTCTCTTGTAAAAAAAAATATCCTTCTGTAATACAGTAATGCCACCGAAATAGCTGTCAGGAGGGGGCTCATCTCCTGAGCATTCAGCAAGCTTGGAGAGCTCTGCAGAATTTATGCAGGCGAGGAATGGGGTACAACAGAGCCCTTGTTTGGGAGAAGTGATGTTTAGCAAATGCTCCAGCAGCACTGAAAGGAGCTCCTGTCCCCACACTCCAGGGCCACTGCAGAGTCAGCCAAGCTGAGCCCTCGGGCTCAGAACCTGCCCTGGAAGCTCAGAAAAGCCAGTGCTCTGTCCAGGGACCTGGCACAAAGCAGATTTCTGCAGGAATTGGGTATTTCTGCCTGCTGTCACTCAGGAAAGACAGTTCTCAGCAGAAAGGGAAGGAGGAGGCTGCTTTGGAGCTGGGATCCAGCCCCAGCTCCTGGAGAATGTGCACGTAGGCATCAGGAGAACTGCAACCCAAACAGCTTGGTGTACAAGCTGTGATCTGTCTGCAGAGCAGGACACGACCCAAAAGCTACAAGCCAGCAAGGATCCTCATCCCAACTAACATCCATCAACTCATGGCTCTCTGGTTTACCAGCAAAAGCTCCTGGAGTGGCTTCCTACAGCTCCTCCATCCTAGAGCAGGGACAACGTTCAAAGCAACAACTTTTCTCAGTGTCTTATGCATGATGGGCTGCTCAGCTCCCAAAAAATCCCAATGAAAGATGCTTTTGATGGAAGAGGTTTCTTTCTCCCAGCCTGGGGTACATCCCATCCCCAGCCTCTGGGAACAGCACCACGACAGCCCCTTCCCCAGCACATCCCACTTGTGACTGTGGGCAGAGAATAAAGAACTACTTGGTAACATTAACAGCTTGTTAGTCATGAATATTAATCACTTATTAATGACTGTTAGGGCCTTGCTTCACTACAGGGTTAAGCTGGGCTCCTGCATGTCCCACAGCCGAAATTCAGCTGGAGGAGAGAGAGCAGCTGAATGCCTTGACTCAGCAGTGGCTCCATGCCCGGCCCTTCAGACTTCCCCAGCCTTATTCCAGCGACTCTGCTGCGGCTGCAAACAGCTCTGAACTGAAACAGGGTGGATGGGAGGTGAGGGGGGTGCACACAGCAGCTTCCCACCTCAGCAGCCCAGCATCCTGTGCTGGTCAGACCTGCTCAGAGGCGTGGGGAGCAGGAATTTGATGACTTTTCTTCTTTGAAGCTGCAGGGCTTCCATCCAACACTGAGGAGAAAAATCCCACATCCCCCAGATTGCTAACTTTCCAGAGATTTCTTTTTCCACAACCATTTATTTCTCTTCTTCTTCCCCCACCCCCTTCCCACTGCTCCTCACAAATTCTTCTGGATTCAGCCTCATTCTGACCCACCACCACTGGGCAGCCCTACGAGCTGGAAGCAGTGGAGTAATCCCAGTCCAGAGCTTGCTGGACAGGGATCCACATCACAAAAGGCACCAGTTGTCACTGCCAGTAGAAACCCTGCCACCTCCCTCTGCTCCCCTGTTTGATGTGGTCTCTCCAAGCAGGAGCACACAGGGAAGTTAGGGATGAGGAAAGAGGGGTTGGAGGAAGGGCTTCAGCTCCCTCTCCCACCCGCCAGCTGCTGAGGGCTCCTGTCCCAACTCCACTCCTGGCTGTGACATCCCCGCTGGAAGCAATGGTGGGAGGAGGAGGATAACGTCAGGATTTGACCCTTTTCCTCTCCACGGGACAGGCTGGGGCTTGGAGAGCAGGTGGGAGATCGGGAATGGCTGAGAGCCAGCAGTGACCTGTCTGTGTTGTTCAGCACGGGGCTGCTGAAGGGAGCTGCACTGCAGGAAAAGCAGGAGAGGCCTGGCTCAGCACAGGGAGAGCTCCAGCTCTGGGGAAAACAACACCACAGGGGCCTGGAGAGAAATGCAGGGGCTGTCCAACCTCCTCTTTCCATTCCCAAACACTGCCAGAACCAAGCACTGAATTCACCCTTTGCAGTTAAACCAGAGCTCCACAAAGTGCAGTTAAACCAGAATTCCACGAACTGCAGTTAAACCAGAATTCCATGAACTGCAGTTAAACCAGAGCTCCAGGAGCTGCAGTTAAACCAGAATTCCATGAACTGCAGTTAAACCAGAGCTCCAGGAGCTGCAGTTAAACCAGAATTCCATGAACTGCAGTTAAACCAGAGCTCCAAGAGCTGCAGCCAGCTGTGGCCACTGGCAGGGATTTGCCATCCTGGGCTGATGTGAGTTTGGGTGGACCCTCACCTGCACCCCAGACAGAACAAGCACAGGGTGGATCCAACAGCACTCACAGGCACGTCCCCTTCACTGCCACCAGCTGCCACCCTCATGGGCAGGGGGTGACCAGAGGTGCCAGCCAAGGGAAGGGACAGGGAGCAGGAAGGCTCCAGTGAGAGTGGCTGCCTGCCTTGGCACTGATCGTGCTGACCAGACCTTTTCCCCTCCCTCATTCCCACCTTTCAGCCATCCAGCACAAAAATCTGTCTTTCCCCTTCTTTTTTTCCTTTCCCCCACTCTGCTCATGGCCTGGCTCCCTTTCAAATTCCCGGAGCAAAGTATTTATCTGCTGGATGAAGGATGACATCCGGCCAAACCCCAGACACGCCATCACGTCTGATCCAGCCCAGCCGTCTCTCACGGCTCCCATCTCGTTATTGCTGAGCTGGCAGCATTCCAGGCCTCGGGAATGGGCTCCCAATCCCTCCAGAGGAGAGAGTCAAGGACTTTTATTAATTAGCATTTTGAATTGTAGCTAATAAATACCCCTCTGGCATTCGGAGTGGGATGGGGACACACAGCGGGGATGTCCTTGAGATGCTGTAGGGTTTGGCTGCTGGAGGCAAAGGGACAAGAGGCACCCACTGAGTCCCTCTGTGTGCTGTGAGCTTCAATCTCCTCCCTGGAGAGGAGCAGGCAGGAGAGGGAGCACGGCCACCACTGGATCCAGCATCACCCACTCACCCACCCAGCCCTGCAATGGCCAAAACTCACCAACACACAGAATTCTGCACCCAGGACCCTGTGGAGTGTCCCTGAGGATGGACCCCACCCCACAAAAACGTGCCTGGGGCTGGGCTCTGGGCCAGTCCCTTGTCTCTCGGACCCGAAGCAGGGAGGTGACAGGGGACTGGCACTGATGGCTGCAGGGAGGGAGGGCTGGGAGCTCCAGCTGCAAACACAGCAGCCCACAGGGCCGCCCCACTCAGCACCCAAAGGTTTCCCCACACACAGGAATGCTCTGGCCTCGTTTCTGGCTCAGCCTACAAGGCAGAATAAAGGTGAGGGGTGCGGGCGTGGGACCGAAGGCACCCTTCCATCCCCCTCATGCAGGCCCCAAAGATCCCTGCACAGGCAGTGCCCCACATCCTCAAACAGCTCCACCCTCGTGGTACCCCCTCTCTGATGTCCTTGCAAGCTGATCTTGTCCTGGTGTCCCTCGCTTGCCCCTGAGCTGAGCCTTCCCTGAGGGATGACCTTCCCTGAGGGATGACCCATGGGGCAGCAGGTTAAGTGGTGAGCAATAGCTGGGCAGGACAGATGAGAGCATCAGCGACAGCAAGCAATTAGTTAATGGGCTCTGAGGTTCTCAGACCAATCTCATCAGTGACCAGGAGCTGCAGGAGAAATGATGACAGGCCAAGCCAATAGAAACAGGAGCCAAAGGAGGAAAGCAGGGATGGGGGAAGGGGGAATTAAGAGAGGGAATGAAAATAATCAAAAAGCCAGGGAGAAGATGTAGTCCACACAAGCACGACGCTGAGCTGAAGACCTGACAGGCTCAGTCACTGCTCAGAGAAGAAAAACAAAATCCCTTTATCTACCTCCACACCCTTCCAATCAAGAACGATGTCAAATCAATTTATTGCCTTGCCCCTCACCATTAATCAGGCTTCCTCCACTGCTCAGGCTCTGCTGGAGCCGTGTCACATGCAGCAGGAAAAGGGAGAGCAGCAGAGCAGGACACGGAGGCGGCTGCTCAGATTTATCCTGCTCATGATTAGTAAGGGATGGGTGGCTCCTGGCCAGAGCAGCTCATAGTCACAAGACTTAGAACCACACAGAGTTGCGTAAGGCACGCAAGAGTCCCTGCAAACCTTCCTGGGTTTGCATGGAGAGGCTCTGGAGCGTTGTTATGGATGGGGCTCGTGGATATGGCTGCAGGAAAATGCCTTTCCAGCGAGGCAGAGGCTGCTGCAAATGCGTGAAGTGAGGCTGTTCGGGCTGATCATGTTCCTGAGAATGGTATGTGCAAGCAGAAAGAGGCTCAGGAGGAGACCAGCACCTCACGGGGTCCCAGAGAAGTGTTTCCATTTCCCCACTGGACAGATGTGTCCACACTGAGCTGCACAGCCTCTCCATGGAAGTCTCCAAATCCCAGACCTGTGACCCGTGATGGAATTGCTGATGAACAACAGGGTCGTGGATACCAGCAAGTTCAAGGCAGTTTGTGCTTCATCCCCATCCCAGTTCGTGTCTCACCACCATCCCAGCAGTGGCAGCCCCCCACCCCACTTACTCCTTGGGGGGGGTCAGGTCATCAGGCCGTGTCTCGAAGAACTGGAGCACCTCCTCGCACTGGGAGATGTAGGGAGGCAGCTGGATCAGAGCCTGAGGAGGAAACAGAGACAGCGGTGATGGGAAGCACCGAAACTGTGCAAGGAGCCCAGTGAGGACCCCTGGGAGTGCAGGGACCTGGGACGTGAGTGGCACCCATGGGGTTGCTGGCACAGGCTGGGGAGAACCACAGCAAACACTTCCACCCACCACCCATCACCGCTGCGGATCAGGACTAAAGGAGAACAAGCAGAGACTGCCCAGGCCCTGCTTAGCAGCTCCAGCCTTTTGGGCAGATGTTGTGTCAGAGGGTGAGAGCCACAGGGATGTCCATCCCAGCATCCAGCCTCCCAGCTCAGTTTTCCCAGCATGGAGCAGACATCCTTGGGAAAGGCTGGCCAGCACATCCCAAAAATGCTCCACTGGGCAATGGCAGCTTGGGAAGAGGCAGGGAGAGAAGCAAGGGAGGCAAAAGCATGGACAGCAGGGCTGGGAGGCTGCTCTGCTGCTGTACAATGGCAAGAGATGTAAAATTCCCTCTGCTTCTTTCCCTTCGAGGAAATCTGCTGCAAATAAGCTTCAGCAGTGGGACTTGCAGGGTGAGAGTGCCAGGCTGGAGGGCTAATGGAAAAAGGGAGCATTTAAAATCAGGGAGCAGAGCTGCAGCCAGACCTGGAGCAGATTTTTAACCAGTTTTGGGTGTAATTCCCCCTCCCCTCTGTTTGCTGCCCCAGCAGTCTGGTGACAGCAGTGTGGGCAAAGCAAACCTCCCCTCATTTCTCTACTGCAGACAAAGCCACAGCTGCAGAGCCTCGCGGTTACCACAGGCATCAGATGTGGCTCCTTATTGCCTCAAGTGCTGGCCCCAAAGCCCTTCCAGCCATCCAGCAGCCAGGCCCTCAGTGCCAGCACAGCAGACTGTTAGACCACTAATCATGGGCCAGATGTGAACAGGATCATGTGAGACACAGCAGAGAGAAAACCACTCCCTGCGTGGCTTTTGGGTCCAGGGAAGGGCTATTCAAATATCAGGTTTTGCATGGATGCCATTCCCATGTGGTACCACTCCCCCAGTTCCAGCATCCCATGATCTGAGCGATTTCCCCCGTGCCAAAGTCACTTGGATTTTGTGGCCTGGAGAAGGCTCTGTGCCCTCTGAAAGCAGGGGATGATCCCAGAGAGCAACCTGTGCTGGAAGGAGGAGAGACAAGGCCCACAGCTCGTTTCCCAGGACCTTTTGAAGGAAGCCCACCTAGAGCAGACTCTGCTGAGCCAAGCAGCCACCCTGCTGGCCATGGCCTACAGCAGCTGTGGCCACTACATCAAAAACAGTGGCACAAACAGCCTGAAGTCTGTCCCACCTCTGGCCCTGCCACCCAAAGCAGGGACCTGGGCAGGGCCATCAGGACACACCTTCAGCCCACGGTGTTGGAGCCACAGCAAAGTCACCTTTCCCATCCTGCTGCCTGCAGGCCTGAGGGGAAAAGCCATTCACCAAAGACAGGGAATCCTTGTTGGATTAAAATCCATTTTGCAGGCAGTGAGAAAGGATTATTCTCTAGCAGCAGTGTTTTTAGTGGGCTACCCAGTCTCTTTGGGGTAGAGCACCACCATTCCTTCATCAACCCCCCTCTAACACTTTCTCAAAATCCCTTGGGCAGGAGGCAGGCAGATCCCACACCACGAGAAAGACCAACAGATGTGGAAGACAAAGAGAATAAAGTGGAGAAATGGGAAGACATTTCAGGCCTCCTCTCCCTGTCCTTGTCATTCCCACGGCTGTTTGAAGTCTCATTCAGCAGCTCATTGCTCTAACCTGTTGCTCTGATTCCTTCGCTGCTTTTCCTGCACCTTATCCTAAATTGCCACGTTTTTCAGTACAACAGGAGCTGGAACAGAGCCCTTCAGCAGGAACACTGCCTTGTGAAAGCAGTGGTTCCCCCCCTTGCTCTTCCTCCCTGCTTCCACCCCAAATCTCACCCATCCTCTTTGCAGGGCTCTCCCAGAGAACGAAGACGCCCAACTTCCCTCAGAGGAGATGGCAATAAAGCAGAAACTTCCTTACACAGCTTTCTCCTGCTAATTCCTTGCTCGTTTTACATCCCTGCAGCCTCTGGTCAGTCCCACACCCAGCTCAGCTCAGCTGCTTTCCGGGTAAGCAGCAGCAGCTCAAGGCCAGGCAGGGAGAGCTCGGAGCTCCTCGGTGATGCATTAACGGAAGGAGCAGAGCACAGCTCCCTAAGTGGGCCATATAACATCAGCCATTACGTTCCAGTTGTTAAGTCAGATGGGTTCATTATATTTTATGCCACTAATGGCATCGTTCTGAAAGAAGCAGCTGCAGCATTTTATCACCGAGGGACGTTTTCTTCCCCAAAATTGAATTTACTGTCTGTGGAGCTGACACAGTTCAGTGGCTCGGCAGACAAGGGGCCAAGCACCGTCAGCTTCCCCCACGACAGCTCAGAGCACACCTTGTACCACGTCTCCATCACTCTGCCCTCACCTGCTGTCCTGGCCCGCAGTGTTCCTCATCTGCAGCTCCTCTGCAGAGCTGTCAAAATGCATTTCCTGATTCAGCCCCATCCTTGGAGTTGTTATTCCAGCCATGGCTGAGGCCCAAACCCCACAGCCTCTCCCACACCTCCCTCACCTAAGGGATGGGATGGATATTTTACCATTTTCCCATCTTGCCCCATGCGTTTTACTGTCTTTGCATGTATTTCCAACAACATTCAGACTGGATTTTTGAGGTACCAGTCCTACCTTGAGGCCATTCCATGGCTGCTGCAAGTACCACAGAATCACAGAATGAACTAGGTTGGAAAAGACCTTTGGGATCATCAAGTCTTTGACGTGACGAGATGTGACACACTCGATTTGATTTGTGTGAAAATAATTTGTCGTGGACTTCAGTATTTTGTTTCCCCTGCCAAAAAAAAAAATCTGCCCGTAAATCATAATTTCCCTTACACTTAAGCCCAGTTTTATATCCTCCAAGAGCATGGAGCAAATTGTCTCAGCCTTCTCTCTGTTCCAACAATTTTTTGAGGTACAAGTCATCTTACCCTGTGCAAATAACTGGTTTTTGTAACCAGTAACTGGAGTTTGCATCCCAGTTTGGAACCACCCCACCATCCTACAGCCTCAGGTGCTGCCTGCTATATAAAACAGGTCTTCTCCTAATAGATGGGAAAGGAAAGGGGAGCTGAGTCCTTCAAACCAAGTCCTGCATGCAACCACTTCACTCCAAACCTGCGGTGATGGACACAGCCAGGTCCTTTCCAGCCCTTCCAGAGCTGGTTCTGCTTTGCAGCTGAAGAAGGGACAGGAGGAGGGCAAAGCCCAGCAGCAGGGTGCAAACTGAAATGGAGCTGGGCACCTCTGCCCCCTCCAAGGCCAGGCCTCCAAACCCCCAGCATGAATCCCGAGGAGTGAAAAGGGAATCCGTGAATGGGTTTTAATCCAAAAAAAGGAATTGATGGTAGGGAATAACCCACACTGTCCCCGTGCTCCCAGCACTGGCACACCATGAGATGCTATCAGTCCATCAGGATTGAGCTGGATCAAGCTGGGATTGTCCTTGGTGGGTGTTGGAAGCCCCTCTTACCTTGCAGTACTCATCAATAGGGATCAGGCGCTTGACGGCGACGTCGCGGATGTGGCTCCGGCGGAAGAGGATCTTCCCTGAAACAGGAGACAAGGGCGGGTCAGCACAACCCCCACACACTCTTTGGAGTCACTCTGGTTCCCTGCACACCCTCTCCTTGCCAAAAGCCCCATATGCCCCCCCAAAAAACCCCATTTCCTCACACCGATGAAATACCTCGTCAGAACCAGGCACAGTTAAAGTGGCAAGGACGTTCCAGGAGAGAGAAGAGGAAACAATTCCCAGCAAACTGCATCCCTGTGGTCTTTGTGTGGCAAGGAGAGGAAACAGCCCCCATCAAAGCACGTGCCTGACCCCTCACAGTTTGCTGGGGTGGACAAAACCCCTGGCAAACACTGGGCTCGCCAGAGCAGGGCATCCCTTGTCCCATTGTCCAGGGCATCCAGGTCTAGTGTGGGCAGCAGCCAAGCCAGAGGGTTTTTCCCTGGGCAGCTCCTGGTCCTGGAAGCCACAGTGTTGGGACTGCAGCTCTGAGTCAGACCTATAGAATTTTCCTTCCTGTCTGGGGTTTATTTTTGTTCTTCATTAATGGGCTCCTCTTGCCACTCCGTTTCCTCCCCTCTGGCTTGTGGCACAGGCCTCTTTCCTTTGAAGCCTAATGAGTCCTAAATGCTTCAAGCTGCTCTCTCAGGGAACAGCTTCTCTGGCATTTAACGAGACAAAAGCCATTAGCAGACAGTGAAACAGATCCGTGATCAAAAGGGTTGGTACGTGGCAGGATTTCAGACCTCTTCCCAAAGCTCCAGGAACTGGCACTGCTCTGCAACACAGGCACCTGGAGAACTGTGGGTTGGGGGGGTGGGTGGTGATGAAGTTCCCTCAAGTTCCTCCTGACAGCTCCAATACCACAGGAAAGTGGTTTTTGTGCCTGCTTGGGTTTCCAATCCCACCCCTGAACCCAAGGAGAGCAACGTCCGTGGAATAACCCCTTCATTTATCAAAGAGGTCACCATGGGGCAACCCAGAAGCCAAACTCCCATCTCCCATCGCCAACACCATCCTTGCAAACCACGTGAGAGCAGGGAAAAAGCACTTGGAGAGTCACACCATGGCTTTGGTCCCTACTGTGGGTCTTCCCAGGAGCCCTGGAGTTGCTGAAGCCAGAGGTTGGGTGCTGCCAAGAACAGGACACAGGAAAATGGCCACATGATCATCACCATTTAAAATCCAGGGCTGGGTCGTTGATCCCAGTTTTAAATCCAGGGCTGGGTCACCCCCTGTGCTTCTCCCTGACTTGGCCAGGAGCTGGATCACGGGTGACCTGTGCAAGCTGCCAATGCATTTTTGGAACAGAGATGAACTAAAGCCAAGCCAACTTCAGCTTGCAAAGAGCACGAGCAAGAACCTTCTGGAGGAGCCAAATCTCCTCCCAGGCTCAGTTAATGCTTTGAAACAGGAGCACACAGTGAATCCACCCAGGGCCAGCTCCCTCCCTGCCCTGCAGTGAGAGGGATGGGGTCAGGCCAGCTCATCCCAGGATTGTTCCTCATTTCTGTGCCTTTGGCAGCAGGGCTGGGCCATTGCTGGTGGGAAATGCTCTGCTCTGCAGTGCAGTCCTTCTCAAAGCCCACCAAGAAGAGCCAAATCTGGCAGTCTTTGTGATACAGTGAAAAAAAAAAATCCCTCTCTACTCAATCTTTTTCGATTTTGAGGGTGAATACCCTGGGAGCAGGGAATTTGTCTGGAAAGACTGGGAACAGCACCCAGGCCGGAGCTCCATTCCTTGCCCTGAGCAATTATTTTCCATCTGACAAGAGAATGATCAAGTTTTCCCTTCCCATCAGCAATCCCAGGGTGTTTGCTGCTGAGGATTCTGCTTGAGTGATGATTTCTGAAAAGATGAATGGGTCACACCCGTTCTGTTGGCAGTGGTACGGAAAGGCTGTTTTGGTTCCAGGTCTGCCAAAATGAAATCACTGATGGGTGGGTAGGTTATAAATGGCTGAAATAATGAGCTCTGGGTGTGGGAATATTGAAATGTTTAACAAACATATGCTAGTGAGTAATAATAAAAAGAATACAGTTTGGGGGAATAAATTCATCACAAGTGATCTTAAATTAGCCCAGGCACGGAGTATATGAAGCAGCAGGAAATGCAGCTCCTCTCCCAGCTCGCTCTAGATCGAGTATTTTTCAACAAGGAAGTTCATTTTCTAACAAAAAGCTGATTTTAATCAAAATGCCTAATTAACATAATTGCAGGCCCTTCAGTGCTGCCAACTCCAGCAATATAAACCCTTGACTTGACAGGCAAGAGAGAGCAGGAAAGCACTTCCCTCCCAGAAGGGAAAGATGGGACACTTGCTGGGTCAGGGAGACGCAGCATTTCCCTGGGCACGTTCTCCTTGGGGCACACCTAAACCTGGGAACAGCAGCGCTGTCCAGTGGGGCTTTTCCCGTGGCCAAAACTGCGTAACTCGAGGGAAACCCAGGAGACTGAGGGTGCAGAGAGCACAGGAATAATGCTGCAGCTCCAGGGGATGGTTCCCCACCGCCTCATTCCGAGCACTCTCTGCCTGACGCTTTCTTGGCTGCTTCCAGACGTTGTAAGCATCCTCAGCCTGGTTCTGGAAGTGTCCAAGGCCATTGGGGCTTGGAGCCACCTGGGACAGTGGAAGGTGTCCCTGCCCATGGCAGGGGTGGAATGAGGTGCCCTTTAAGGTCCTTTCCAACCCAAGCCATCCCATGGCTCCATGATTCTAAACTCATTTCTCCCTTCCCAGCACCGCTCCTGCTGCAGGATGAGGAACACCAAGGACAAGCCATGTGAAGGGAGGCAGCTCTGCTGAGAATGGGGTTTTCCAGCAGCTGCAAAGGTCAGTGCTGCTGCAGGCTCCACTTGCCCAGCTCCTCTCTCTTGTCACAACTCCAGGACTCAGAAATAATTAGATTTTCTTATTTCCATAGATAACGTTATGCATGAGCAAGCGGAGCAGTGAGGCTCCCTCCCTGCTGGCACCAGGAATTCCCTCCACCAGGAAGAGTGGTAAATACACTCTTCACACAAACAAACAGAGCTCTGAGGGGACTGAACATTTATCACCCGGGAATGTGTCAAACACGTTGATTTTGGAGAAAGACGACTGAGATAAAGCACCAACACACAATGGCTGCCCTGGCTGTGCAAGCACCCACACTCCAGGACATGCTGCCTGCTTTTTGTGGACCTTAAAAACCTGTTCATCCCTACAAAGGAGAAGAGAAGCTCTACCAAAGGTATTCTGTCTGGCCACGAAAATTCCGCCAGTGCCAGAAAGGATCTGTTCTCCCAGGAGTGGAAGAACCAAACTCCTCTGTGGGTAATCAAGGCTGATTTGCTTTATCTGATTGACCCAGAGCAAAAAATTGATGGAGCAGCTCCAAAGAGGGGGCTGCCAAAAAATGCAGCGTGGCCCCCACTGCCTCAGGCCTTCATTGGGACTGAAAAGAGTCAGGGAATCTTGGGGGGAAAGCTGATAAGGAGTTTGGGGCTCCAGCAGTGTGAGACAGAGCAGGCAGGCCGCAGGAGGGGTTAACCTCTCCAAACAACCAAAAACAGGGAAACAGGGCTCTGCAAATTGTTCCCTCCTGTGGGAATCCTCCAGGCAGAGCTGGAGCTGTGCTGGGAGCAAGGAGCTGGGAAAAAAAAAAGGCAGAGGGACCTCAAGCAGCAAAATTGTGGAGGCTCCTCTGAAGCCAAAGGCTGGATCTGCAGCAAGCTGAGAACCCCAAACACGTCCCCCTGGCCCTGCCAGCTGTGAACCAAGCCAGGTATTCCAGAATTGGAAAAGCAGCTGTGCCTCCTGCTTTGCCCTGAAGGACTCCCCCCACTCTGCCCCCGCCCCACGGCCTCGGAAAGAATTCACTGCTCTGCACCTTTCAAATCACATCCAGACTTTCCCTGGCACGGGTTCCAAACTCGCTCCAAAAAGAAAAGCCAGCCCCAAATGTACACATAATTAATCCCAGCCCCTGGAGCAGCCAGCTATTCCTGGGATGGGGGATCAGGCATGGGAGATGGGGTTTCCAGGAGTCCTGTACTTGGCATCTGCTCTGGGCAGGGGTTCAGGATGGCCTGGGACTGCCCTCCCAACCTACTAGAGCAGAGGTCCCACCTCATTAGAGCAGAAAACAACAATTAGGACCCTTGCCCCTTCTCCAGCTCAGAGGAAGATGCAACAAGACTGGGGAAAATCAGGTACAACAGCTGGGAAATGGATGAGTTTTCCTCTACCTCCTTCACAGGGCCTTTGTGGGCAGCTGTGAGCGTCCCCACAGCTGTCCTGGGAGCAAAACCAGGGTGGCACTGATGCCCACACTGAGCAGGTTGGTGGGCTGGGAAGGGAGCAGAAAGGAAGCCTAATTCTGCTTTTAAAAATGACCTCCCCAAACCCCCTTTTCTCCTGCTCCCTTCTTGGGATTTCACTCTTGTCTGCAGCTAAATCTTCCTAAAAAGCAATTTTACAGCCAAAGTGAGCTCAGCCTCAGGCAACCCCTCCTTGCCGAGGCTCACGTTTCCAGCGAGGCAGGAAAACTGGCCAGGATCTGCTCCAGGCCGCTGGGGCTGCACGGAACTTGGAAGGCTCAGCTCTCCTTAGAAAAGCTGTTTCCTGAAGGATCTGGCACAGCCCTGCCCCGGCAGGCCTGGCTGAGCTCATTTGTTCTCCCAGCTCGTTCTTTCCTGGGGTCTCCACGCCGTCATCTCCCGGCCAGCAAGGGTGGAACCCTGGGGTGGATGTCCCAGCCGGGTGCTGGCAGGGCTCTGCGCCCTCTCCAGCTGCTCCAGAGCCGTTCCAGGGGCACAGCTGGTGCCAGGCACAGGCTGGGTGCTGCCACAGCTGCTCCAGGAGCCACCCCAGCACCACACGGAGCTCTGCCAGGGGCTCAAGGCCAGCTAAAAGAGCTCAAAGAGCACTTCAAACTCCCCTCTGTGGGAGCAGAGCTTTCCAGGCACAGGGCAGGAGCACTGCCAGGAAAATCCAAACCCCCACCGTGCCGTGCCATGGGGTGAACGTGGTGCCAACACCCAGAAAGGGACAAGCCCTGGCCCCAAAGCTCAAGTGTGACTGCTCTGCCTCGGAGGACCCACCTCTGTGGCTGCACTCCACAAGAGCTGCGTGGGCTGAAGGACTTGCACTCACGAAAGCCCCTTCTGACAGCATCAAAGACCTGCTTCAAGAGGCCACGGTCTCCAGAAATTTCCCATAAAAAGTCAAATCCTCAAAGGCAGCACTCACAAAACAGAGTTCCTGTGGGCTGGGTGTTGTAATGTGGGGCAACCCTGGAACTCTCTTCCCATTCCAGGAAACCAGCCCGACAGACAAACCCAGTGGCACCTTCTCAGGTCGTGGTGGTGACCCTGAGCTTGGGACACTTTGGGGTTTGCTAAGGTAGCCAGAGTTGCAGGAGGCATTTTTAAGAACTGCAGCGGTCACAGCGCCTGATGCTGCTCTGCAAGGGGCTTCCCAGAAAGCAGAGGCCTTGCAGGAAACCACTGCAGCCAAATCCCCCTTGGTAATGAAATTCAGATGCTCAAAATGGGATTAGGAACAAGCTCCAGTATTCCCAGAAGCTGAACACAATCAAACCCCCAGCAAGTCTTGGGACACAGAACCACATTTCTGCAGAAAAAAAAGTCCCAGGCTGCTTGACTGAGCTCACCTGGACAACACCCCTGGGCTGAAAGAGTTAAAAGTGGGGTTCAGCTGTAAAAGACTCGTTGTCATCTCAAACTGGGAAAGGCAAAGAACTGCTCCAGAAAGGAATCAGGCTCCAGTACAGCCAGCAAATACAAAAAGAGCCTTCCCTTACCCCCAGGTGAAATCCTCTTTCAGAAGCAGAGCTCGCACAGCCTCGCACTGGGGAGGTTCTGGCTCACGGAACTGCTCCAGGGAACTCCACCAGCTCCTGACTGCTCCAGGAGGAGCAGCAAAAGCACCACGATTCCCACTTCCAATAACACAACTTCCCTGAAGCAAGAGGGCTCCTGAAGCTGTCCCAGCCTTTCGTTTCCAGCAATTTCCACCCCCTTTTTTTCCCGCAGTGGAAATCCCAGTGACATTTCTGAGCAAAGGGAAACTATTTCAACACCAAGGAGAAACAAATACTGGTGAGTGTGAGCAGCAGAGCTCCGACCAGGCTTCCCTTCCAAAAATAGCAGCGTTTTGGTGGGAATTTTCTGCGAGTGCAGCACAGCCAAAGCATAAATCCAATTTTTCCAAGTGATGCCCTTTGCCAGTTTGGCTTTCACCTTTCCCTGCTGGCAGGAGCACTTGTACAGCAAGGGCTTTCCTGCTGTAACGTCAGGTGAGCTTTGCTTTTGCTGATGTTACAATGCCAGGACAAGGCAGAATCAGAAACCCAGAGCAGATTCCCCTGCTCAGAAAGGGGTGGAAATGATTTTTTTTTTCCTCACACCACTCAGCGAAAAAGCGAAGCCCACAAAAGCCTTTATGTTTCTAGAAGAGCCAGGAGGCAGAGCACAGCACAAAGGGCTGCACTAAACAGACCTGACAGCCACTGGAAGTGATTATGGTACCGTGACATTCCTAAATGTCCTCATTAGCTACTCGGGGCTGGGGGTAAAGACAGCTCTGTGGTCAAAGAGACTCCCCTCAGGCTGTTGGTTTTCCCAAAGGATATTAGGGATCCTTTTCCGCCCCACAGCAGCAGCCACCAGCAATCCCCCACACCACAGAGTGCCATGGATTATCCCATCTGTTCTTTGGGCATAAAACCCCTCGTGTTGGACATGTCAAGCCACAGAAATCCTGTCTTTGAGCAGCCAGCCCCAAACACCGCGGGAGGAAGCTGAGGCTGTCAGTCAGCTGGAATTCCATTGTTCTTTCCTTCTCTCTGGATGTCCCCTGGGACAGGGAAAGCAGCGTGGGAGCAGTTTGGGGCAGCCTCACACCACCCTCAGCCCTGTGCTGTGCCTGCGGCGTTCTTGGTCTTCCACTAAAGAATTCTGGAGGGCCAGAGAAATCCTGAGGGGTAGAACACTCACTGGGCACTCTGCTAACAAATAGAGAGGTTTTAAAGGACACACTGCAGGCCAAGCACTCAGGCTGTTCAGCAGATAAGAGCTGAACTACGTGTATGCTCGCACACAGGCTGGGAAAAAGCTCCTGCCGTGCCAAAACCAGCACGGATTTTGCTGGAGCCCCCTCTCCTACCTGGCAGAAAGGGGATGATCCTTTGCTTGGGGTCCTTCTGGCCTCCTTCCATCGGGAACTTGTCCAGCATCTGCATCTGGAAAAGGAAATGCAAGAGAGGTGATGAAAGGCAGGGATTAACACGAGGCCACTCTGCCCAGGAGGGGACGAAGCAGGAGAGGAGACAGAACATGCCCAGAGACCTCCAACCACTCCCCCCTTTGAAGGAAGGGGAGGGAGATGCAAACTCTCCCTTGGTTTCCCTAGGGCATGGATCTGAAGTGTCTCCCGGGATTTCTGCAGCTCACAAGTGCCTAGGGGGTATTTGAAGTGGGTCTGTCTGTCTCTGTTGGAGCTCTGTGCCTAAATAATTCAGCCTTTATGGGAGCACTGGAGACAACCTGCCCAGGAACTCTGCTGAGCACCTAGAAAGTCTCATCAACCCTGCACATGCAGTAGTTACACTTTTTTTCCTTGGATCTCAAAGACTGGGATAAAATTATTGAGGTTTGGAGCAGAGGGGGCAGGAGGAAGGAGGTATTTCCCCCTGCGTTTTGAGAATTGAAAACTCCCCCAAGACTCCCAAAGACAACAGGAAAACCAAAAGGAGCTCTCAGAGTGAAAACGAGAGAACTCAGAAGCAGGGTGGCACGGAGCACAACTGGGCTGTGTTCACAGCTGCTTCTCAAAACAGTTGGGAAGGGTTTGTACGGAGGAAAATGTCCCCAGACCTGGCACCAAGCAGGGACTGTGGTGACATAAGAGCAGCCCCAGGGAGGATTCGGCTCCCCCAGGCACTGCAGCCTCCCTGGGCATGCCAAGATCTCTTGTTCTTCCCTCAATCCACGAAAATCCAGGCTGCCACCACATCCCCCTAACTCTGTGAAACCCTCCTGTTGTGCTGTGGTGGAGAGGTGCCCCTGGCCCTGCTCTTCCTGCAGGGAAGAGCTCAGGAAAGCTTGGGACTGGGGAAGGGTGAGGAAAACGAGGCACGAATGCTGCACATCTGATTGTGGTTAAACAACACAATCCTGGAGGCACTGGAACCAATCCTGGAGGCACTGGAACCAGTCCTGGAGGCACTGGAACCAATCCTGGAGGCACTGGAAGCTTTCCCTGCCTCTGCTGGAGCCCCAGCTGAGGACCCCTCGCTCCCGGAGCACCGAGAGCCTCCAAGGCACGCACGGTGCAGGCTGTGCCTGTCCCAGCAGCACGTGCCTGGGCTGTGCCTCTGGCCAGATCCCTTCCCAGCCATGTGATCCCACCAAATCCATCCAGAACTCCAGCTCAGACCATCTCCATTTTCTTCTGCTGGGCTGCAAAGCAGCTGCTCAGCGTGGGGACCCTTTGCTCCAGCCCAACCCAGTGCCACCAGTACCACTCCAGTCGGACCAGACCTGCCTGGGCTGGCACCATTCAGCCTGGCAGTCACAAAATGCTCTTTTTTCTTGCTGGAAGGAGGGAAAGAGGTTGCAGAGTGCCTGGAGCACTCTCTGGCGCTCACAGGAAGAGGAGAAGGCAGGGGGGGTGATTCCATGGATCCCACCCAGCCTGGCTGCCACATCACAGCTCTGGAGGAGGCTGCAGCCAACACCAGCTCATCAGCTTTCCTGGGCATGAGCCTGTGGGAAGAACAGCTGGAAACCTCACTCCAAGGAAAACAAGCCCAGCGCTGGCTGTAACCACGGGAGGCAGTTTGGGATAGCAGATCCAGATCCACAGAAACCCAGCCTGGGGCTGAGGGTTCCTCCAGAGCACCACACACACGAAAAAGCACAAAACAGAGAGTGGAAAAGATCAGCTCCAGACCCAAGGGATGCCACCAGAGACAAGGAGAAGCCAGCTGGCAGGGCTCCAGGTTTTGAGGTTCCCTGTGTCCTCCCTGCTGCTGCTGATTGTGCAGGATGGGGATACAGCAGGGGCTGTCACGCTGCTCTTGCCAAGGAAAGCCTCCCTAGCTCTGGAAAAGGGATGGGAAAGGGGGAAAAGTGCAGCAACCCTACAAACCCTGGGGGAGGGACGCGCAGACAGGCACCAGAAGATGGTCTGCAGATTGCAGTGCCAAGTTTTCCTGGGAGAGCACCCTTCTCCCCAGCCATGCGGGGACAAGAGCTGTGGGAGGGGGGAGGTCGGCATGGGGACACTCCCACAAACCCTCCTTGCAGCAAAGGTGTCCCTCCCAGCTCCAAACAGGACTGCTCTCACCACATTCCCAGAAGGGCCACCCGAGATCCCGGGGACATGGGCAGACAGGGCAGGGGAGATGCAGACAGACACAAAACATGGGAGAGCACGGAGAGGCCAAGTCTCGCTCTCAGCAACGTGCTCAGCCAGCTCAGGAAGAAAAATGAAGGGAAAAAAAACATCCCCCAGCAACAATTAATCTATTGTTTCTCCCCTTCCAAGATTATTTTTAAGTATTTGTGACAGAAAGGAAAAAAAGAAAGATTGGAGTGGATGCAGTTTGAAGAATTTTGGTAGTTTTTAGGACATGGGAAGCTGTTGTATCCCACTTTTCACTGACCCCTTTGCAGCAGGGAGAGGGATCACAGCTTGCCAGGCCCTGGAGCCAGGACTGGGGCACAGAGCCCAAGTGGGGTATCCAGTCAGGCTCCCCACACCAGCGCAGGGCACTTTTATCCACATTTATCTCCACCACCAACTTATCTTATCAGTTCTCTGTTTTCCTTAGGAACCCAGGAATGTCTGGGCAGTGAGTCTGGAGTGAGGCAGACGGTGGGAACCCCCTGTCCCCATCCCGAGCTGTCCATTAACAGGATCATACAGGAAAAATAAACCAGGAAAACACCCGCAGGGATGGGCAGCCTTTGAAAAGCAGCTTCGTACCAGCAGCTCAGCAGAGCTGCTTCATCAACAGGAAACTCGTAAGATAATATCCTAATTGGACCAATTAGCAGTGCTGCAGGCTGCAGGGGATCCTGGGGAGAGGGGAATGTCCCTGCTCAGCAGGATTCCCGGGAAGCAGAGGGCTTTGCCCCAAAAAGAGCTGCTGCTGCAGTGCCAGAGGGGTTTGCACCACGCAGACAGGGTGACCCCAGAGATTTGGCTGCTGCAGGAGAGGGCCCCAGGTGTCACAGCCTGCAAGCAGGACATGTCACTTCCCAGCTGGAAAAAGCTTGGAGAAATCACTGCCAAAAACCCACAGCCTCAAGCTAAGTGCCAGCAGGTAATAAGGTGTGCCATGCTTTGCTTCTCCTCTGATCTCCACAGTGCAGTGGAAGGGTTTTTCCCTCTTTTCAAGAGGATTTGTTGAATGAGACAAGAGGAACAGGCAGGAACCGATGCCCAGAAAGTTCCACCTGCACAGGAGGCAGAAGTGCTGCCCTGGGCAGGGCCCGGCCCTGAGCAGAGCCCAGAGAGGCTGTGGAGTCTCGTCCCTGGGGATATTCCAGAGCCAACTGCACACATCCTGTGCCCTGTGCTCTGGGATGGCCCTGCTGGAGCAGGGAGGTGGCACCAGTGACCCACTGTGGTCCCTGCCAGCCTGACCCATCCCGGGATTCTGGGAT
This sequence comes from Aphelocoma coerulescens, assembly GCF_041296385.1. NCBI lineage: Eukaryota > Metazoa > Chordata > Aves > Passeriformes > Corvidae > Aphelocoma > Aphelocoma coerulescens. The sequence continues at coordinate 2,196,913 of NC_091027.1, read as the reverse complement.
TCGCTCTGCTTGACTGACAGAGGTTCAGCCTAAAACCACATTGCTCCTTTGTGGCCCAGTGAGAGAGAGCTGCCCTAATCCATGCCTCCAGCAGCCAGGCCTATTATCCAGAGCAGAGCAGCCAGCTTTTGACACCACTTGAAGGGAAAAGGGGAAAAAAAAAAAAAAAGTTCAACAAAAGACTTCCCAGTCTGGCTGAGCGTGGTGGCAGAATCACAAGAGACTCTTTGTGAGAAGGACACAGCCCTGTCGAGGGAAGGCAGGAACAGCACGAGCAGTAGCCTGCCACGGAGGAGAGATGAGCCTGAGCCAAGCTGCTCTCATCCCACACTCCCCAGCTCCCCATGGGCCCCATCCCTGGTGAGCAGGGAACGCCACAGGCAGCCAGGCACACCCCGTGTGTCCCTGTCCCTGCGGAGCGAGCTCCAGAGGGGACACTCCTGGGCACTGCTCTCCCTGACCCCACGTGCCCAGCTGGCCATCAGCCAGGCAAGCAGAGCCCTACTCCAGACTGCAGTCACCAGCATCCCACTGATCCCCAGATGAGGCGGAACAGGGACGCAGGTCCTGCCATCCCTGCCAGCGTGGGAGCACCCGGCCCCAGAGGGACAGGATGAGGGGCACAGTGCCCCGCTGAGAACCAGGGACTCCTCAAAGTGCTCCTGCAGATCAAAGCACTGGAATCAGCTGGTTTGTGAAAGCTCTGCCAAGCAATAGTCTGGGAAAGAGACATCTGGCAGCAGCTCACAGGCTACTGATGTTTAGTCTCTCTGTGATCCTACAAGAGGCACATTCCCTGCATCCTCAAGGGCTGTCTGAACAAATGGGGGGGTGACAAAAAACCCACAGCAGCCCAGAAGATAAAAGGATTAACAAGGAGCAAGAGCAGATCCCAAAAGCGGGATGCCAGTGCTGGGGCAGCACATAATTCCCATTCCATGGCCAAGGCGAGCTGGGTGTTCACAGCGTGAGGCGTTCAAGTGCATTTCACACATCACCAGGAGAGGCAACCCCAGCTCCCCCAGCACGAGGAAATGGCATCACAGAGGCAGGATTGTGAAAAGCCTCATGGAAAACTTGAAGCATCGCTCAGCAATCAACAAATAAAGAATTAACTGAGGTGGGAGGGAAAATGAAAGGGCCACACAAATCGTCAGCGGCTGCCACCACAGGAGAAGTTTCCTATGAAGTCACAGGAAGCATTAGGCACACACTGGTGTCTGGGAATAGCTCCTGGCATGGGGAGCAGTGGGGCTGGGCAGGACACACCCTACACCCGTGGGGACCCCAGGACTGAGCCACCACCAGCTCTGTGTGACCCCATAAAGCACGTGGAACAAACCCAGGGAGCTGAGGGGGCTCCACCTGCACTCGGGGGCTCTGAGGATGTGGCAGCTTCGCATCTCCAGGTCAGGTCTGAGGACAGTGGTCTCCAAAAGCAGCTGGGCAAAAAGCTTCCACTGCCCAGGGCAGGAAATGGTTCCTGCCTGAGCACTCAGAGTTCCACAGAATCAGAGTGGTTTGGGTTGGGAGGGACCTTAAAATCATCCCATCCTACCCCTGCCATGGGCAGGGACACCTTCCACTATCCCAGGCGGCTCCAAGCCCCGTCCAACCTGGCCTTGGGCACTTCCAGGGATCCAGGGGCAGCCACAGCTGCTCTGGGCACCCTGTGCCAGGGCCTGCCCACCCTCACAGGGAGGAATGTCTTCCCAATATCCCATCTAACCCTGCTGTCTGTGAGTTTGAAGCCATTCCATTCATGTCAAGTCCTGGAAGTCACCTTTCTCATGCCACTACTCTCCTAATCCATTTTCCACCTAATTTCTGATACTTGCAGCCTCTATTTGGCATTGGGGTGGCAGGGCCCAGGCTGCAGGGACGAGCACAGCAAGGAGCAGAGCACGAACACCCCAAAGCACCAACCCTGAACCCATAACCTCACCCAGCTGTGGGGAGTGACTGCTGCTGGAGACGTGCTCAGGGACAGAGCAGCAATACCCGGCAGTTCCTCTTCCCCCTCGCAGCCCTGGGAACATCCCTGCAGCACAGCTGGGGCTGTGTCACACAGGATGTGCCCCTGGAAACAGCCTTGGGAAGAGCTGGTGCCAAAACCCACAGAACCACCACCAGAGCCATCGCCGGAGACGTCACGGCCGTCGGGAAAGCTGCACGGATGAGTCGTATTCATCCCCATCCTCCCCTCCAGCATCCCAAAACATCCCAAAATGGCACCTTCCCAAATGCTGGGAAGACTGGGAATACATAAGATTTTCGTTTCTGTTGTGGAAATGGAAACACTGGAGAAAGACCAACAAATCTGCCCCATTTCATGTGAGGCCGGGGCAGGACAGGGGCAGCAGGGCTGTGCCCACATCCTCCACCAGATCGAGTTTCACACCTCACACGGTGCTTCACACCCAGAGCCAACCCCACCAAAGCGTTTCAGGGTCACAGAGAGACTCCAGAACCTCAGCATGACCTGTGCCCAGCTCCTCCTCCAAACAGCTCCTGATCGGATTCCTCCTCCACCCCTCCCTTCCCCAAACACTCCCCTCCTCAAGATGAGCAGCAGCAGACCGGTGTGCATTCCTTCCCTGAAATTAATACCGAGTTTTAAACCTGTGGCAGGCCCAAACATGATGAGGCAGAGGAGGAGGCAGCGTCTGAGCTGAGCAAAAGCTGCAGCCCCAACCCTCCCCAGTGGGAGGGCACTGCTGGTCAGGACCAGCAGCCTCATGATCTTCTTGCATCACACGTGTTGCTAACCATCTATTTTCCCCACTGTTCCTTCCCCAAACACAACCCCCATGTTCCAAGTCAGCAGAAAAGCCGACATTGAGAGATTTTTGCCTCCACACGAGGGAGGATTTCATGGTTTGGGTTCACGGTGGGGCCACCAAGAGCAGCTCCAGGGCAATGCACGGGTGCAGAAGGAGGCACTGCCGTCCTGAGGGGTCTCAACCCTCTTTTCAACACCCGAACTCCTCGCTGAGGGAGGCATTTCTCAAAGTCTGCTATAACAACCCATCTTCTTCCTCTCCCAAAATGCCAAGTACCAGCCCATGGCTGATGGTGAAGGATCAGCTTGCAGAGGAAAATGGGAGCACAAGGAATTCTCCCCAGGTTGCACAACAGCACCTTGAATATTGAAAAATACCTGGTTTGGCTAATTTAATGTGATGTCAGCACTGAGAAATGGCATCCAAGTGAAACCCTAAATGTTCAGTCAAAGGCAGTATTGAAACAATAAATTCACCTCCCTTAATTACGCCTCCCCAGCCTCATCCCCAGGATCTGATTTCCACTCTGCCAGGTGAAGAGAGCCACAAACCCCAGTTATAATTCAGTGATTCAGCCCTCCTGCAAAGGCCTCGAGATGTGGTCCCAGCGAGGCAGAAAGGCTCAGGGAGGTGGAGTTGTGACAGGGAAGATGCTGGGTGTCCTCGTGCCACCAGAGATCATTTCTGATGTGGTTATTGCTCACTCTGCCATCCCAGAAAACACCAGAACATGGAAGTCACCACAACAGGGTGCAGAGCAGCATGCTGGGGGTGGGAAGATGAGCAGAAGGGGTGCCATGAATCCAGGAAAACCCTGGAGTCAGCATGGCCCCACAGAGCCCTGCAGCATCCACCCACTTGGCACCACCTCACGTTTTCCCCTCTCCATTTTCTGGCTACAAGCTGTGAGTCACAGAGGAAGGGCAGATCCTGATCTCTTCCCCGCCCCAGCAGGTCTCCCCTAATCCAGCTGATGGATCCAGCCTTCCTCCTACCCAGGAAAAGTCTGTGCTGCGTGACAGTGATGGGCATGAGGAGACAGGCAAGCCTCAGGGCATGCTGGATAATGGGAAAAACGTGCAAGGGAAGCGAGGAAAAATGAGCGTCACTTCCTGGATGGAGCGAAACAAGAGGTTAAATTGTTCCCCTGTGCCCAGGCCCCCCAGGAGATCTTTGCAGAGGTCCACAGCCCTTTGCCAAGGGACCCCAAAGTGCCAGAAATCCCTCACCAAAAGCACCTCCAGCAGCCAGCACAGGAGCAGTGATTTACAGCAGCCTGTGAGAGCCTGATGTCATCCACTGAAAGGGATGGGCAAGGCGTGAGGAATCAGGAGTGGGGGGAACACCTTGTCCCTTCAGCTTCATCACCTTCCCCTGCAGGGGCAGCACAAGCCCAGCTCTCATTCCTCTCTCCCACTCCCCATCCAAGTGCACAGATCCACTTCTTGGCTACCCAGGGTGTGTGGGTGGTGCTCCCAGCAGTCTGTGCTGTACCAGAAGGATTTAACAACAGAAACAGGTCCTGGGCATTTCACTGAAAATCCCCCACTCTGAGACACAGCACTCCTTCACACTGATTTACTGCTCCCCATCCTCAGCTTCTCCCCAGGCAGCATCCATCAGCTTGAAACGGGTTCATTTGGGATCCAGGGCTGCTGCCACATGATATAAATTGCAGGTCTTTCCACCAGCACAGTGGGCTGTGTTAGATTGATTAAAAGCACACAGGGATGCTGGGGCTCACGTCAGTCCAGACCCACAAAACCTCATCAAAACCCCCTGGCACAGGCAGGCACCTCCTCAGGGACAGAGGGCAGGACAGGGGCCACCAGGGCCCTGGCAGGAAGGAGGCAGCTGAATTTCCAGAGCTTTTCCAGTGAGTAGCTGGGGAGTGGAAGGGCATCAGCTCACCCCTGACTCAGGGAGAGAGGAAACAGGAAAACCTTTAACCACTGCATTATCCAAAAACTCCCCAAAAAATCCACACTGGATTGTCAGCACAGGACCTCATCTCCATCCCCAGGGGATGGAACTTTTATCCTTCCCATCTTTTGGCTCCACGGGTTTCACTCAGGCTCCCTCCGGGATCAGACGCTGCGATGTGCCAGGATGTCCTTCCCACAGGGCTGGGAGTGCTGTCTCCTGCAGCTGCTCCACCAAGTTTCCAGAGGGAAGGAGAGCAGAGGTGCCAAGAGGGATGAATGAACAGAGGGCAGGCTCAGGAGCCAGCCCTCCTTTGCCTTGGGTGCATCTGGGAACAAGGGACCACCCGATGGGAGCAGGCGGAGATGGACTCACAACAAACCAAAGCTACACTCGGAGCAAAAGGAAAGGGAGATCAGCTTGGAATAAAACAAGAGCCATGGAGTGCTGCTCCCAGCCTGGAATGAGCCAAGAGCCATGGAGTGCTGCTCCCAGCACTGCTCGAGACAGGTTTCAGCTCCCAGAACCGACGGTGATTCCTCCTGCGGCCGTGCTGCCCAGCACCGCTGCACGTCCCGGGTGTGCTCTGGCCTGGGAATGCTCATCCAGCACCGCTCCAGGGAGCACAGGCTGCTGATTCCCAGGGGCAGGCACAGCTTTGAGCTGCCAGGCACAGAAGGGGGTGCCAGCTCCAGCCCATGCTGAGTCCCTGACCTGCCCCGGCGCTGGCACGCTCGGGAATGCGCCGGCTGCTGCTGCCAAAGGCTGGAACGCTATAAATGGGAGACATTTGGAGAGAGAAAACATTAAGGAGCCAACTTTTAACTAGGCTGAAGTGCATTGGGCTGTGCATGTTCTTTGTGGAGGGAGAGAGGAGGAGAATGGTGAAGGTCTTTTGACGCACTGCTGGAAAAACAGCGGCTGCTCCCTCTGCAAACAGAGGGAGCCCTCATTTAATGGGAAGTGTTTCTCCTCCTCCCGAGTTCCAGGATGGGAATTCACTATTCCTGCACTTCTGCATGTGGTGGTTAAGCTCGTGGCTCTGGGTGCAGCCTGGGCACAGAGGACAAAGCAGTTGCTGGTGCTTTGTAGCAGGAACCTCGCTGGAGGAAGCTCTGGGTTTTTCCCTGTCCTGCCTTTCCTGATCCAACTGCCTGAGATTGAGATCCTGCTGATTTATTTTTGTGGGAGGGTGAAACCACAAAGATCATTGCACACACAACTGCTCAGAATTTTGCTGAACTCCATAAACCCTGGAGAAAAAAAACAAAACAACAAAACCAAAAGAAATCCCCAAAGTGTTGAAATAAGATTCCTGTTACGAAAGAGCTCTCGAGAGAGCCCTGTTTACCATCCCTGGATACAAAAAACCATCCAGCTCCTGCAGCCACAGCCTGGCTGAGCTGCCTCAGGGCTTTTCCATCAAAGAGGCCGGCCCAGAACAGGCATGACCCAGGAGAGGGGTGAATCCAGGCTGGCATTCCCACCTGGAGGCACTTTACTCAGCACGGCTGTTCTTTGCTCTCCACATCGGGAGGATTAAGATAACACTCACTTCACCTTTGAATAACACTCACTTCACCTTTGAGAACTCCTGCCAGGAGCCCGGGTTAAATAATGGAGGAGGAGGAGGAAAAAATGGAGGAGGAAGAGAAGAAGACAGAGGAAGGCAAGCACTGAGCTGCCAGTAATGGAAGCAAGAGGCTCATTTTAATTTTTCAAGCCTCCAACTGCCTGAAACAAGCTGATGAGAACAATTCCTCTTTGTGTGCCAGCTCCAGTCTTCAGAGCCCATTAAATGTGGTGGATTATTGAAAACCTCTCTGAATCCCCGAGACACAGACCTTCCCCTCTCCCTGGCGCCTGTGAGGAGGTGAGGAACCCCCTCCAGAAGGAGCAGTCTCCCTTCCACACGGAGCTGACAGGCACAGACCACTGCCTGCTGCCAGCTTTCTCATGGAAGTAGGCACCACTTCAACAGACTATTTATTTTTTGGTGTTCCACACAAAGCTGTTGGCCCCAGGGCCGCAGGACTCTCTCCAAGATGACACAGCTCCAGGTGGGTCAAAGCTGGGAGTTTCCAGCTAAGAACCTGCAGGATTTGTTAAACATATGGACAAACAAGAGCACTGGGAAACACACACTGGATGCACAGACAGACAGGAATGGGAGAGAGAGCCAGAGCCAGTTTTAACGTTGCTTCCAATTCCCAGTTTTTCTGTCCCTGAATTGTGCAGCGAGCACGTTGAGCCCAGCCTATGTCGTGTCTTCAGCCCTGGTCTTAAAATTGAAGCTCTGTGCAAAGAAGTGGCCACAGAACATCACCCTCTGCTGCAGCTTCAGCTGGGACAAGGACTGAAGGAAAGGGTTTTGACCTTCCTAAAGGTCAAGACTTGTCCCAAAGAGGGGCATCCCTGAAACGTGCCAGGGGGCAGCCGGGGGGTCAGGCTCTGCTCCCAGGGAACAGGGACAGGAGGAGAGGGAACGGCCTCAGGCTGGGCCAGGGCAGGCTCAGGGTGGACAGCAGCAGGAATTTCCCCATGGAAAGGGTGCTCAGGCCTTGGCAGGGGCTGCCCAGGGAGGTTTGGAGTGCCCATCCCTGGAGGTGCCCAAGGAAGGGCTGGAGGTGGCACTCAGAGCTCTGGGCTGGGGACAAGGTGGGGATGGGGCACAGGCTGGACTTGGTGGGCTCGGAGATCTTTTCCAACCTCAGTAATTCTGGGATTCTGAGAATGTGGCTGCAGCCAAAAGGCAGAGGATGCCGAGGACATGGAGTGGGGCTCCATGGGGGGCTGGCAAGAGCAGGAAAGGTGTGAAAGGATTGGATTTAGGATGTTTTAGGAGTGCAGCAAGACAACAGTGGCTCTCGGTCACATGAAGACCTGAAGTGACTGCCAGCCATGCCTGATGAGCTCAGAATGACAAAGGGGGGAAAAAATGTTTCTTTTTGGGGGTTTCCATGAGAAACCACAAAAGACCAGCCAGAATCCGTTCTCTAACCAGCAGTGCCACTCCTTGCAGCCAAGGGTTTCAAGAGGATCTTTCCAAGGAACTCATCAGGCTCCTCCCAAGTGGTGCATCCCACGCGATCCAAGTGACTCCCACAGTCACTCCATGGCTTTTCCATTTCTGGCAGGGCTGGAAGCATCTCCCAGGCAGGATCAGAGCCTGATCCTCTCTCTCTGGCCACCACAGAAGCCACTCCCATGTCTGATCACCACCCTCCATGCCAGCTGACATTCCCAGCATCCCTGCCAGCCCCAATTAGTGTCCTGGATACAGCTGGCATCCCTGCAAGCATCAATCCCGTTCCCTTTATTTCTTAGGAACAGCATCCATCTGCTCCCAGCAGCTCACATCTGGAACAGTGAGCGTTGTGAAAGAGCCTCAGTGCTATTTGAAGGAAATTATTCCTCCAGAAAAGAGATTTATGCAGAACCGAATTTAGGACTCAGAGTTACAAATTTACTACAAATCCTACAGTTACACCACGTTTTAAACTTCAGAATTACAATTTTATCTTCCTTCCTTCCTTCCTTCCTACTCTCATGTAAATTGCCATGTGACAGAAAGCATTCATGGAGAACACAAGGAGGGGAGGCAGAGGATCTGCACAGCAAAACCCCTCCTGAGCACTGCCCAGCTCACTGAGCTCCTGCAAGGAGCAGGAGGTGGAGCTGACCCTCGGCTTAAGAATTCTCATCCCAATTTCAGCACCTGGAATGGCAGCCCCGGAGCAGGAAAAGGCACGACCTGAGCACTTCCCAAGGGATGGGAGCCACCACTTCATCGGCTCAAACTGCTGGCCTGGGTTCAGGAGGAAGCAGCCAGTGCCTCACACTGAGCCCAATTCAGGAGCGAGTGTTGGGCACCAGCCCCGAGAGGAGGTGACAGCCCCCTGTGGGACAGTGACTGGCCCCTGGTGTGGCCCAAGGAATGGAAAGAGGTAATTAGGGAAAAAGAGGAGGTCCTGCCACCCTTGGAAGAGAAAGGCAGGGTGGAAAGGCTGCTGCAGCTATGAGCTGGAAGCCTGGAATTCTGCAGGACAGGGTCAGGTTTGGGTACCAAGGACAGGAAACTGAAGAGCTCTGCAAGCCCACAGTGCCCAGGCAAAGCCTCAAATGCTCCTGGCCAGAATCTGTGGCATCACTGTGGCCAGCAAGGTGGCTTTTGACACTCCTCATTCCAGCACAGGGAACGAAGCCGCTCTGATGTCTCCAAGGCAAAGGAATTTCCCCATGGAAAGGGTGCTCAGGCCTTGGCAGGGGCTGCCCAGGGAGGTTTGGAGTGCCCATCCCTGGAGGTGCCCAAGGAAGGGCTGGAGGTGGCACTCAGAGCTCTGGGCTGGGGACAAGGTGGGGATGGGGCACTGCTGGGACTCTGATCTTGGAGCTCTTTTCCAGCCTCAAGGATTCTGTGGAGTCAGAGCCCAGCAGACTCCAGGCTTCACTCCTGGTTCAGTGTGTGTTTGCAGTGTCCTTCCTGCCTGCCTGGGGAGGGGAGGACACTTTGCCCCGTGGCTCTGCTGTCAGCGCTGAGCGTGCTCGTGTTTTCCTTGGCCCTGCTCCTGAAATAATTGTTTAACCACGATGGAAGGTGACAAGTGATTTTAGCTGCGGATTCCCCACTGGGAATATCAGGAGAAACTCCCCAGCCACTCACGTGCTGAGCTGCAGCACCTCCTCAGCCCAGGCTCAGCCCCACCAAGCTCTTCTCTCCCACTTGGATCCAGAAGCTTCCATGTCCCTGACAAGGAACAGCCACTGACAGCCAAGGAGGGTGCACCAACCTTCACCCAAATGCAGCCAGAGCTGCTCTTGAACAAACAAACCCTGCTCAGCCTCTGACAGGAGCATGGGAAGTGCAGCCAGAACCACTGGGAACACTGTTAAATGAACAAATATCCCGACCCAAACATGCCGTACTGGGATTGCTCAAGGCTGTGAGGATGGATAAATCTGGATGGATTTTCCTTGGATAACATGACAGACAGATTCTTGACACACAGATCACCTGCGACTCAAGTTTCCAGTTCTTCCTCCAGCACATCAAAAAGATCATCAGAACTGGACCTAGGAAAAATATTTTCCCCTCTTGCTTTTTTCAGAAGCAGCTGAACCATTTCAGTCCCTCACTTCTTTTGTGAGGGCTTGTGTGGAATTTTTCTTGTTTTTTTTTTTTTTTTTTTTTTTTTTAAATAACCAGAGGCACGAATAATTTCCAGCACGGAAAACTTCTGCCTAAAGAGCTAAAATTGGCATGGAATCATCCAAGAGTCACACAAGAAAGGCCTCCAGCAATGGCAACAGTCAGTGCTACCAAGCCTACCTAGAGCATTTTTTTCCACTGTGCTCAGAGGATCTGTTTCACTCCTCGCCTCTCAATCCAATTTCCACTGTCCTGCACCACAAGTTTAAAATAAGGACACCAGGAAGCATGTGTGATAAGGGGGAAGGAAGAGGAAAACCACAGCTTCTTTCATTCTTTCAACAGAGCCAAAAAGGAGTGGTTCTTCTTATTTTTTTTTAAGAAAAATCTGCAGGGGAGCAGCGAAAGAGGGGAGATCTCTGCTTTAAACTTTCCCACCTCCACCATGACATATACATACATCTATCTATAAAATATACGTATTTATAAAGTATTCCTGCATCTAGAGGTGCTCCGGGGTGTTTTGCAGAGCCTCTGGCTCCAGTGACGACGTTTTCCATCTCAGGAGCGTGCACAGCTCCAGCCAGGATGGAGGGGAGGGAGAGAGGGAGCACAGCCACGATTCCCCACATTCCTTCCCCAGCCCAGGGACACAGCACAGCTGGAGGCACAAAAACCCCAAACAAAAACCCCAAAAGGCCGTGCCCCCCTTGCAGCAGACAACAGAACGAGCTTGGCCACCACCGTGGAGCACCAGAGAAGACGAGATGCTGCAGAGAAGGAAGCACGAGTTCCATTTCCTTCCAACCCTGGCTGCTGCCCAACAGCTGTTCCTTGTTTATTTACTTTAATATTTCCTTGGTTACACAAGCAGCTGCACACAGCTTAACCCCTGCCTGGGCCACCCTACCTGGGGCTGGGGCTGTGTGGCAGCAGCGCAGGGCAGGGCAGGGATGCTGCCAAAGCTGGTGAGCTCATGGTCACAGCCACAGCTCTGCTGAAGGTGTCCTGCTGGGCAGGGGACAGGGCACCACTGATGGCAGTGAGCAGCATCTGCCCCGATCCCAGACTTTGGAGAAGCCAGCTGAAGCTGGGAAAGCCATCTGCGTTCCCCAGGGCTCGCTCTGCTGGGCAGGCTGTAATTTCAGCAGTGTTTGTGTCTGCATGCGGAGCTCTCAGGAAAGGCTTTCTCCTTCCCCTTTGGAATGCAGCCCACAGCGATGCTCAGCCTCCCATGAGAGGGTTCTGGGGGCACAGGGTGCCCAGCTCCTCCCCTGGTGCCACAAACAGCCCAGGAAGGGCATTCCAATGGCCCCTCTGGCAGCTGCTGCCAGTCCAGAGATCCCTTTGTGCGCTTTCTTTTCTCTTCTGCACAGAGCCTGTTCCAGCAGCTCGGTTTGCGTTCTGGCTCATAAAGCCCAGCCAGACCCCTTGGCTCATCTCCACCAAGGAGGAGGTAGAAAACACCCTTTGCCTGCTCACCCAGAGCACTGGTTTGGGTTTTCTGCAGCCCAGCCCACCCCAACTGCCTTTCCAGTCTCCTCCCTCCCGCTTCCATTCTCCTCCTGGCTCCCTCCTGCACCAGGAGGGAAATAAGTCACAGAACCATGGAATGGCCTGGGTTGGAAGGGATCTTACAGATCACTTTGTTACAACCCCCTGCCATGGGCAGGGACATCTTCTACCACACCAGCTTGCCCACAGCTCCATCCAGCCTCTTCTGGGACACTTCCAGGGATGGAGCAGCCACAGCTTCTCTGAACACCCTGTGCCAGGGCCTCAGCACCCTCACAGGTGAGGAATTTTTTCCCAATATCTGATCTAAACCCACTGTCCCTCAGTTTGAAGCCATTCCCCCTTATCCTGTCACTTCATGCTCTTGTAAAAAAATCCCTCTCCATCTTTCTTGTTGGCTCCTCCAGGTATCAAAGCAGCTGCTGCCAGCTGCCCTCTGGGCTGCCAGGGGGAGCGGGCACTTCCCCAGGCCCTGCTCCAGGGAATCGAGTTGTTTTCCAGTGGCAGCCCTGACTTGCTGTGACAGCAGCTGGGAAAGCCACAGGAATGGAATTTGGACCTAACTCTAACAAAATCCTCCCCCAAAGCAAACAACTCCCCCCCCCAATAAAACCCCCAGCAACTGCAGAGATAAAGCAGAACCCAGCTGCTCAGGTGACCTCAGCCTTTCATCCTCCCCAGCCAAACCCCCAGGAACTGGAGGATTCCCTACCTGCAGGTCAAAGAACTTGCTGTACCGCCGGTAAATGACCTCCGTGGCTCCATTGGACCAGGTGACCTTGATGATGTAGACCTGGAAGGGACAGAGGGACAAATCAGAGAGAGGGGACCCAAAAAGCCCCACCACAACCCAAAAATCCGCCAGTGCAGCCCCCACGGCTGGGTGACAACCGTGGGAACACTTCAGATCACTTCAGCAACACCACAACATAGGCAAGCCTAAATTATTGAGCCCCACTGCTGCAGCTTAACCAAATGGTTATTTCTAGTGGTGAATGAGCTCTGTGGCCCTAAAGAGGGGCACACATTGAACGTGAAATGACATTTCAGTGTAAAAACACAGCACAGAGCCCTCCAGACACAGGAGCTAAGAACTAAACCTTGGATATCCCACCTACAGTTGCAGGTGTTGAGATCCCAGGGCAGCACCTGCACCAGCCTGGCCCCTGGGACTGCAAGAGCTCAAGCCCCCAGGGTTTGAAACTCCACCTGTTTTGCCATGAGCAGCTCCGAGGTTTGGGTTTCTTACACTTGCTGGGGTGCAAATCCCCCTCCTGATCCTAAAAACGCCCCACAATCAACCCTATTCATTGCAGGTTATTCACAGACCCCATGACCAGGCTTTAACTGGTGAGGAGTGCAAAACAAAGCACCAAACCCAGCCCATTTCGTCATTAATTCTTCCTTGAAAGACAACAAGCAAATCACAGAATGAGGCAATTACTGCTCTGATGTCCTCCCTTGTTTTTCACGCAGAGCAGAGATAACCCTTGATGAGGTGCCAGTGCAACACCCAAAACATACAGATCTCAAATTGATAACAGACTGGCTGAGCAGAACCACGGGGATTTTTTTTTTCTCTCCTAACTCAAGTGCGTATTTCCACCAGAAATTCAAGTATCAGTTCCCTGAAGAAGGACCAAAACATGCAGACGCCCAGGTGAAGGGACCTGCTGGAACTTCTGCCGGCAGAATCAAGCATGAAGGCTCTTAAATGCTGATGGTTTAGTATTGAAAACAGAATCCCTCAGGAGTTCCACGAGGTTTTTCCAACTGAGATGCCCGTTTTCCCAGGTTCTGGAAATGTGACCAACATCCTAAACCCATATCCACACTCAAACACCAGGAGTCTCACGTGGATAGCTCAACACTCAATTATTTGAGTTGATCAAACCTGCTCCAGTCCTGTACTGAAAATCTACCTCAAATCTCGCTCTGCTGTTCAGAGGGTGGACACAGCCTGAGCCACCGAGGTGAGGACACTCCTGAGGGGTGACAAACTCTTCCCACTGGAATCGCTTCCAAATTAAGGGGGAAAACGAGGCAGCGAGAGGGATCAAGTTCTTATTGCCAAAATAAAGAACGAATTTCCTTACTTTCAAACCAGTAATTCAAGGCCCACTTTTGTTGAACTCGGGTTGGGTTGAAAGGGAGCTTAAAGATCATTTAAATTACACTCCCTGCCATTGCAGGGACACCTTCCACTGTCCCAGGGTGCTCCAAGCCCCAATGTCCAGCCTGGCCTTGGGCACTGCCAGGGATCCAGGGGCAGCCACAGCTGCTCTGGGCACCCTGTGGTGCTTCTTCCTCACCACCCTCACAGGGGAGAATCCCTTCCCAATATCCCGTCTAAACCCACTCTCTCAGCCTGAAGCCATTCCCTGCTCTGCTTTCCTTCACAAACTCTGATTTTGAGATGAAGGACCTGCACTTCCCCCGTATGAACACAGGGAAGACAGATGGATTCTCCAAGCCAACATCTGCTCCAGCTGGGGAGGCCTGGAAGGACCACACTGTGCTCCAGGGGAGGCTGCACCCCACCAGAAAACCAAGGGTTAACCCGATGTTAACACACGTTCAAACTCCTTTACCCTCTCCCCAGGACTTGCTGCTGGGCCAGCATGAGCTCATGTGGGCTGGAAGCTCAGCTGATATCCCAGTTTTCTTACCAGTCCACAGCACTCCTCGGGGTTATATCACCGCTGGCAGCCTGCCTGGAGAGAGCCTTCCACTGGGGCAGCAGGAGGAGCCAACTTTTCCTCCTTGTTTATTCCTATCCTGCCTTTATTTGGAGTCAACAGCTTATTAGACTGGGATTTTAATCAGGATATGGATATACTCGAGCCAAAATAATTCCGAGCTCTTCAGGGTAACAAAGCCACGAGGTCCGAGGGCACACCAAGCTTCCTTGTGCCCTTTGCAGCAGAGGGAAGGAGCGTTTCTCCTCAGTGCTGAGCTCACTGGTGTTTTGCTGGAAGGCACAGCTCCCAGGAGTCAGGAGAGCAGTTTCTTGCACAGCCCTTTCCAGCAGCAGAGAGGTCTCCAGGGTTATCTCCTCAACCGACTTAGGGAAGGCAGAGAAGATGGGGAAGCCCACGGGAACGGGAGCTCCTCAGTATCCATAAAACCTGGGGAAAGCCAATTTCCTCTCTGCTTGTGGATATTCCTTGTCCTTCCAACAGCCTCATCCCACCAGATCTTGGTCTCTGCCACTACCTGATCCAGTCCCTGCTGGCCCAGGAATAAAACACCCACTGGAAAATACAACTCTGGTGCTCTCCTCACCCAACAACGACGGTGCAGGTTTGGAAAGGGATGAACAGTGCCCTCAGCCACCCAGCGAGGCCTTCCAGAGGGACTGGACATGGGTCCTACAGACCCACAAATCCCTTCCTCAGGTGCTTTTGGGATGATCCAACTTCCCGTGATCAAGACAGCTTTAAAACCATTGCACTCGGTCCGAAGTTTCCCCTCCTGTCCTGGTACTGCACCATGTCCTGCCAGGAGCAGCCCCCATGAAGCAGCAACCTCGATAGCCCAAATTTTGTCCCAGTAGGAGCCATCCCATCGGCTGCCCCCCCAGCCCTGCAGAGGCTGCTCTGGGAAGAGGCTTTTTCCCAGCCCACGTGGGGGTGAGGACATGTGGAAGCAGTTACTGCACGGGTCTTCTCCAGCTCTGACCTCCACGGCCCTTCGGAGACATCGCACGGAGAAACCACCACAGGGCTTTTCTGTGGAGAGGGGATCTCCCCGGGCTGCAGCTGGCACAGCTCTGGGGTGTGCCCCCACAGGGATGGGGGCTGGCACTTGGATCCTGCTCCAGGGATTCCTGAGGGATGGGGAGCCGAGGGGATGGCAGGGAGGGGTGGCCGGATCCAGGCAGGGGGCTCAGGGCCCCTGGCCAAAATCAACAGCTGAGCTGTCCAAATCCCAAATATCCAAATATCTACAGCCCTTCCCGGGCCAGCTGTGGGGTCTGCAGCAGGGAAGGGAAGGAGCTGAGTCGGTGAGAGCCAGGAATGGTGGCTCCCCTTCCTCCTTCCCTCTGGAAAGGACACCTGACCCTTCTCCCAGCCCTGAGAGCCTCCAGTTCTGGGAGGTACAGAAGCCACAGGGACAATTTTTGAGGTGCAGGTGGATCTTGTTTCATGCCAGGTCAGAGGAGCGTTTCTCATGACCACCAAACCCTCTCCATGCTCCCGTCCCTTGGAGGGCAGAAATGGAACAGATCCTTCACAGAAAATGGAAACTTGCAGGTGCAAAAGGCCGAATACAACAGACTCCACTGGGATTGGGCTCCCAGACTCCTTGGGATTCCCAAACTCCCTACGTTACAAGGAAATGATCACAAACCACCTACTTAAAAATGACCACTTGAGAAGTGTGACATCAGGACCACCAACCACTGCCCGAGGTTCTCCTGGTCACACTAAATGCCCTAAATGGAAACATAATGTGGAAAGAGGCCCCGGGGATCCCTGGGGTGCCTTCCCAGTGGGCACCACGAGCTTGGTCCCTTCCATCATCTCCCAGCATCTGTCACTGCTGTCCCCTCCCCAGCAGCTCTCTCAGAGGGAGAAGGGGCCAGTGGAAAATGGGGCTGAAAACCTTTGGATGGGAAGTGTCAGAAAAACGACAGTTTGCTACACGAAATGTGAACGGCACCTGGCCAACCGTGACAGAGCTGTCAGGGGGAGCTCCCGGGGGCAACGCGCTGGCAGCTCATGGCAGGAGAGAGCCACGGGGAGATCCAGGACATCCCTCCTGGGCAGGAGGGCAGCCCAGGCAGGGAGGGAGCTCCTGGGAGGCTTCAGGAGCCAGCTCAGACACATCCAGAGCCATGGGAGTCACGGGGACAGAGGGGATGAGAAGCCAGTGCGAAAAGGGCAGCCAGAGATTTCATCTTTTTCCCTTTCTTTTCCTCTTGAAGAAATGAAGCAGCAAGCCCTGGGAGCAGTCAGCCACCAGAAGGACTTTTCCAGGGGCTGCTGGAGAGCCCTGGTGCTGCACACAGCAGTGGCTCCTGGCAACTTCCACTGCTCAAAGGGACCCAGGGCTCCGGAGCCATTCCTAAATCCTTGGTCTTGCTCTTCCCGAAAAGGCACAAAGTCCCACACAACAGGATGGGGAGGGAGAGGAGCTGATTCAAACTGCTGACTTGAGGCAAGGAAATTAAGAACAGATACTGGAAAAAAAAATAAAACAACAGAACCAGTTTCCCGTTCTTAAACACGAGGCCGTGTGACCTCGCAGAAGAATCACTTCTGGACTCCTTGCATAAACACACCAGGACAAGCTGGGAAGCAGCCTGGGCTGCTTAAATGGGAGCAGGAAAAAGGCAGAGTGAAGGTGAGGAAAACCTAGAGCTGCAGCTTTGGCTTCTCTCCTCCTACAGGAGTGTCCCAAAGTTTTGCAAGGAGATTTATTTGCAAGGCATCCTGGCTGGGGGACACACACAGAAAGCCCACAGAGAGATGGCAGCTGCCTGGGAACTCTGCCTGGCACCCAGCTGAACCAGGCAGCAAGGCCACCCCAAGCTCAGCACCATCCAGCTCTGTCAGATGGAGCCCAGGAGCAGCTCAGCCATCCCAAGGGTGGCTCTCCCAGCACGGCAGAGCCTTCCCTGGGGGCTCTGCAGCGATCCTGGCGCTTCCCTGGCATCCCTGTGCCCAGAGCCCCTGCACACAGACATGGGCAGGGTGGAAAGAAATGCCACGGTCACTTGCAAAGACACCTCCACGGGAATGCAGGGACACCAGAGAAGGTCCCCAGCCTCCAGCAGAGCTCCTGCAGCAGCTCCAGACATAACAGCCTCCAGCGGGGGCAGAGCTGTCTGCAGAGCTGTTTCCAAAGGCTTGGAGCCTGTGTGGTCTCGGGTCCAGGGAGACTCTGCACAATAAACCTCTCTGTGGAAAACTCCACATATTTAAAGCATCTTTCACCAGCAAAGGGGAAAAGCGTCAGTCAAAAGCATCAGGCTTTTGATTTCACCCACGATACCCCGACCCTGAAACGAGGGGAGATGTGAGAGCCTCACCCTCCCTTCGTCACCGCACGAGTAACCCAAAGGGGCAGAGAAACCAAAGGAGCTGAGCAATCCAGCCAAGCCAGAGCGGGTTTAATATAGAAAAGGGAGTGGGAAATTGTAAGAGGAAAAGAAAAAAAAAAAAAAAAAGGAGGGAGGTGGCTGGAAACAAAGAAAGTTCTTGGCACCACGCTGCTGTGCTTGGCCCCTCTCCATCAGCCTTCACTGCCGCAGGCTGCAGGGCTGGGGAGGGGAGATGGGGGCTCCTGTGCCATGGGATGCCAGAGCTTGGAGCAGGAGAGGGAGAGCCAGCTCCCAGCTCAGTGAGCAGACAGCTTGTGAGCCCCTCACTGCTGCTTTGTGGCTGGGGAACTGGGAGAAGGGTGATGCTGGCTGAGCCGGCCCTGGGGAAGGCACGGAGAAGGCATTGCGGCTACCGGGCACCAGGGATGCTGCCACGGGCCCTCTGGCAAAGGGGAGGCAGAAGCAGCAAGGCAGAGCTGCAGGGGGCTGGGTGACTGGGATGGAGCAGCAGCAGGGCAGGCAAACCTTCATCACCACCCAAACCAGCCTGACCCAGGACTGCAAAGCAGCCGCCTCCCCTCGCTCCAGTTCATCCCTTTGATTTGTACCCTCTTCCCACCCACTGCTGTACAGCCTGACAGGGCACAGCATGGCCTGAGCACACCGCCAGCACTGCTGGGATGGAAAGGGCACACACACAAGGCTGTGCCAAAGGCAGGGACCCCAAGGACAGCCCAGCAGGGCTGGCTCAGACCCCTCAGTTACAACAAAAGCACCTGCCCGTCTGCCCCCGGTCACACTGAAGGTCACACGTATGGATTCTTCTGTTTCCTATTTCCCACTGCGGCATGAAACAGCCGGAAGACAGAGATACCCTCCAAAGCTGAGCTGTGGGGGAGCAAGGTCAGAGAGCTGGGGGCAGGCAGAGGCCAGGGATGGCCCCAGTGCTGTGGCTCACTGCTGGAATCGAGTGTGAGCATCAGCTTCCCACACGGAGCTGCTTCCACCTCAGCAGACATGAGCCAGGCAGGACTTGGCCCTTCCACATTCAAGGTTTTCAACAGCCTTGAGTAACGTGACTGGGGAAGAGAAACAAAGGAGAATTTGAGTTGGAGGGCTGGTTTTCATCCACAAAGCTAAGAGTGCTCCATTAAACCCCAACTCTGCCAAGGTGAGGAGGTGAGGAGGAAAAACTGGTGAGCTCTGGGGAGAAGAGCAGGGCCAGGCAGGAGGACAGGGCAAAATTCCTACCACACTCCCTGCCTGTGGCCTGCCTCGCTGGGACAGCATCATGCAGCTGACAGGAAACGGGATGAGGCAAGGCACAACCACAGGATACAGCAGCAAAACACCACTAAGGATGCTGAGAAAGCCCTCAAATCTTTAGAGGCCACCAAGAGTCAGACTGCAGCTTCCCCCTGGCTCTCTTTCATTCCTAGTTTGGTTATCTGGGGACACGACACTGCATGGATTTCACACTACTCATGCCAACCTCCTCCTGCCTCACTCAGCTCCTCCGGCTGCCCACAGGACATTCCCACCATACCAAGGGCATGGTCACCCTTCCCGTGGAGACAGCACAGGGGGAGTCATCCCCTGATGCCCCTTTGAAGCCAGAATGATTCACAAAGGCAGAAATAACACCGAAAATCCAGGGGAATAACTCAGCTGTACCAGGTGACACCGTGCCAGGTGCCCACCGAGCTCTGCTCCAGCTGAGGCACCACAAAACACCGTCCATGGGGCATGAGTTCCTCAGAAACACCTTCAGCTCTACAAATATAAGGCAGCAAGGAACCACTGAGGCTGTAGATTGGCAGCTCTGTCCTCTTGTCATTCAAACACTCCATAATCAGTTCCAGATAAGAAATGGGGCTGGGCTGGACGAGGAATGAAACCACAAACGGCCCCACCGTGACAAGGAACAGAAAACCCTAACTCTAACCTCCCATCATGGCACAGATTCCACATCAAAAATGTAACCCCTTCACTTTTTGAAGGTGGTTCTCCTCAAATTTGTTTTAAAATACCTGTAGATCCCATCAACCAGATTCCACCACGCACTGTTAATTACTTTCACAACGAAGCTGCCACAGATGAGGTCTTCACCTTGTGGGAAGTTTTGCCATCTTGCTCACTGGGCTTGCGAAATAAATGCTGCACACTTTTAAATTTCCCCTTTTCATGGATACATGGAGGCTGGGAGTGAGAACATAACCCAGCTTTCCCATTAAATGAACCCACCCAAACAGCATGCTGCTCTCTCTTTCCTGCTGAATGGATATATTGGATTTTGGATGGTGCTCCAGAACAACTATTTAAACCTGTGTGGCTATGGAAATGTTCCTGGTAGGCAGAAATGGAGACGGGATTCAAAGGCATTGCTATTAACACGTACAAACACACACATTGCAGCTGTATCAGAACAAAATATCCTGAAGCTTGCCCAAGGGAAAGAAAACCACCCAAATCTGGATTTAGTAGGAAAAAGCTTTATTTTAAGGCTTCTACTCGAGAATAACAAACACAACACTATAAAAAGGTCCCCCGTGAAGTCCTTTAAAGGAAAATCCAGTCTGTGTCAACTATGGCTTTGTTTTGGGTCTTTTCTGAATAAACATTCATTTATCAGAGACTTGGCCAGACCAGAGAAATGACAGTCTGCTACTCTGTCTCTCACAATGATTATTTTTAAACTTTACTCTTGGACTTTGCCTTCTCAGATTTGCAGGATGGCCCCGGAGGCCTCGCTGGCAGCATCCCTGAACTGTGATCACTTCACATAGGATTGGATGGGAAATGTTACTGAAAATGTTACCTCAGCCACTGCCTGAAGGATGGAGTCGCCTTTTTCCTTGGATAATGGGCTGCCAAGAGCCAGAGCATCCTGCAACCAACACCTGCACAAGGATTTCTCACTGCCTCAGGTAATGCCCATGAAAAAAAGCTTTAAAACACAAGTGGAGTTAGAGGGCACAGGGCTGTGCTTGGGTCCCCAGCTGAACCCCAAAACTCAGCTCAGCACCTGTAGCCAGCTACCCAAATCCTGCCCAGCACCTTGCTGGGTCCTTGCCCTGCCGTTTGGGGAAATATTGTGCCTCCTGCTTCATAGCAGAGCTGCAAAAAACCAGCTTTTTGTCTCAGGCAATGCAATTCTTTTCATATCAATTACCCAGGTGAAAGGCAAACCACAGCAGCCTGAATAGAGCCAGCTCTCCCCACTGCAGGTGCAACAAGGACGTTGAAACACTGGCTTGATCTCACTTTTCTGGGAAAGTGGAATTCATAACTTTGTTCTGTGGCCTCACACGAGCGACACAAGCGCACCTTTGTCCAGCAGAGAGAAGCCTCCACCTGATGCAGAGGAGCCCAAGCAGGGCAGGTCATCACAGGAGCAACAGGAGGAAAAGCCAGCGTGCTCCTCCAGCCTCCCCAGGGACAGGAGAGCTGCCTCAGGGACGGAGCAGAGCACATCTGTGCTCACAGAAGGAAGGCAGAGGGCAAAGGTTTTACACGGACACTTGGTGGTGGCCTCGGATTCACACTGTGCCACCAGCCACTGCCTACAGATGATTCAGCCATGATTTGCTGCTTCTCCCTCTCTTCGCAGGAGGAGGAAGGGGAAGAAAAAAAAAAAAAGGTTTTGGTTTCATATAATTAACTGGCTTTGTGAATCCGCCTGGTTCTATTGATTCCTCCAGCAAGGCGAGCGCTCCCATTCACTCCAGCGCTGCTCGGGGGATGCAGCTGCCTGCAGGCTGCCGGCCCCTCCCTGGGCTCAGCCCTCTGCGAGCCACGCTGGCTCCCGCTGCTGGAATTCGGTCCAAGACAAGTCCAGGGAAAGGCTGGAGGCAGAGGGAAAGGCTGGAGGCAGAGGGACCCGCTGAGGAGGCCGAACGGCCGGGCTGCACAGCTGTCACGGACCGTGAGCAGCCGCCTTCTCCCACCGCTCCCGGAGCTCCGGTGTCCCCACCCATGGCCCCGCCATCCAGCTCTCTGCTCAGAAAACATCGCTGTCCCAGTTTTCCAGCCTCACAGGGATTATTTGTGCTATGCCCAACTCCACCCGACTTCTCCATGACGGGCGGAGGGCGAGCAGGGACAGCGCACAAAGCAGATCGTGCGCGGCACTCGGGGTGCGTGGCCCAGCCGTGGGGACACCGCTGCTGAGGCGCACAGGAGGGGCTGAAGGGAGAGCAGAGGAGCTGCCACAGACCATCCCAGCCCGGCCTCGTTACGGGACCTGACGGCGAAGCCCCGGATCCGCCAAGACAAACAGCAGCGCACAAAGCTCCGCACGTACGCGCTGCTCCGGAGCGGGGGGCACGGCACAGCCGCGATGAGTAAGGCCGGGATGGACACGGCAGGAAAAGGGCACATCTGGAGCCGGCGCCAGGCTCAGCCAGGGCTGATAAAGCTCCAGGCCAGGGCGGCAGGAAGAAGGGGTGATAAGGAGGTGGGTGGCAGCAGCCACGCCGCATCCCTGATGCAAGGAGAGACCCCTCTGCCCTCCCCTCCTGGAGCTGGCTGCCCTCGGCTTTCCTCCAATTGTTGCTCATTGCCACAGACCAGCCGAGGGCACCTGGAGAAGCCCTTGATCTCCCAGGAGCTCTGAAAGCCTGGCTCTTCTGACAACAGACTCCAGGCAGAGCAAACACCACATCCGCACAACCCAAATGTGCCACGAACAGTGTGTCACTGGGTCACCCCGGTCTAAGGCAAAACGGGAGGGAAGAACATTTTGGTCTTTGTTTTACGGCTGTTACCAAGATCCACCCACAAGCTCTCCACGGGTGCCTGGAAACACACCAAAGTTTAAATCATAAAAAAAAAAAAAAAAAGAAAAGAAAAGAAAAAAAAAAGAAAACCACCTTCAAAAATAGCCAAACCCACAACAGTTTGGAAGATGCCCCGGAGCACGCAGGAAGGCGCTGGGCAGGATGCAGGGGACACGAGGGATCCTTCCTAGGGACCGAGCACTACCCAGGGAGCAGAAAGCAGGAGCCGGGTGGTCCCTTCCCCCGGGACTCTGCGACCAACAGGTCCCACAGCCCCGGTGCCAAGGCACTGACGCGGGGACGCTTTCGCCCGTGGCCGCTGCCCGATGCGCGCAACCCCCGCCCGCATCCCCCGGGCATCCCCCGCGGGTCGGCACCGGGAGCGGCGTCTGGGGGGCAGCGGCGGAGCATCCCCACGCTGGCAGGGGGCACCGCGGGACCCCCACGGGACACCAGTGAGAAGCACTCCCGGCAGCGCTGCCGCCCTCCTCCTCCTCCTCCGTCCTCCCTTCCCGGAGCTCCGCGCGGGAGCGGGGCCGGCAGCGCCCGGCCTTTGTTCGCCCAGGGCCGGGCTGGGGCACTCACATAGTGCTTGTTGGGGATGCGCCGCTTCTGCACGTCCAGCACCTTCACCTCGGCGATGCTCCGCCTGGGCATCGCCGCCGCCGTGCCCCTCACACCGCGGGGAGCGGGGACGCTCTGGCGCTCGCCGCCGGGACCGGAGGCTGCAGCGCGGCCGAGCCTCCCCGCGCCGCCCGCTCCGGGGGCGGGAGGCGGCCCCGGCCCGGCCCGGCCTATCCCGGCCGGCGGGGCGGCCCCACCGCCGCCCGCTTAAAGGGGCGGCCGGCACCGAGCGTCCCTCGGTGCGTCCGCTCCGCGTCCGAGCTCAGCGCCGGAGGAGAGAAATGTTTCAGAGGGCGCAGCGCCCGCCGGTCCCTCCCGGGGAGAGGTCCCGGCTTGCCCCGCTTGCGCTCCGCTACCTCGTGTTGGTTCTGCACCCCCGCTCTTGTCCCGCCACAACAGCCCCAAGGCGGCCGTGGGTTGGCCGCCAGCAGCCGCATCCCTAAAGGATGCAGGGGATGAGCAGGGAAAGGTCTGTCTTGGTCAGACAGGCAGAGCTGCCTTGGCCAGGACAAGCCGCATACCTGCGTGGAGAGACTGTGTACAAGGGCGTGTAGCGACAGGAAGGGGGAATGGCTCCGAACTGAGAGTAGATTAAGATTGGATATCAGGAAGGAATTCTTTACCGTGAGGCACTGGCACAGGTTGTCCAGGGAAGTTCCATCCCTGGAAGTGTCCGCGGCCAGGTTAGACGGGGCTTGGAGCAACCTGAGATAGCAGGAGGTGTCCCTGCCCATGGAATGGGATGATTTTTAAGGTCCCTTCCAACCCAAACCAGTCCATGATTCTATCCCTGTGAGCCAGGAGCTGACCAACCACACCCACCTCTGCTCCTGGCACTCCCTCCTTGTGCCACACTCTGTGCCCAGCTGTGCCCTTGTGCCAGCAGAGGAGCCGGGGCAGTGACCAGGCACTTCTCTACATCAGCACTTACCCGTGGCCTCCGTCTTCCCAGCAGCTCCTCAACACGTGGCATAACCACAGCTCTCTCCCCCGTTGGGCTTTTAATTACATTATAAAGTTACTCAAGGCTTACACTGGCAGGTCATTAGTTTTCATATGAATTTAATTTAATCATAAACAACTCATCTCACTCCTTAGCGGCTCCTTAAATGTGGCTCTTTTTAATACTAGTAACTTTGCTACAGCCACCCCAGAGAATTAATGGAGGTGCCGGCAGGTTGCCAGTGCTTTACTGCCCCTCCCCAAGGGCTCGTCTTCATCTCGTCTTCATCCTCCTCCCCCTCAGCCAAGCCCCAGACCACAGTGCCCCTGCAGAGGTGGCTGCAGGAAGGTTGCTGGGTTGTCTGAAGGGGACATCAGGCCACTGGTGACCTCCCTGCTGCCTGCTGGGGTGCAGACACAGCACTGGGTTCCTTGTGGACCAGCTGCACATCACCCGCACCCCTGCCCCAGTCATCGCTCCTCGGCCAGACGTGGAGGGCGTGGAGATGACCTGTGGAATCCTCCCTCCCTTCTGTCATTCTGACATTCATGTGGGATGCTGGAGCTGGACCTGGAAGTGCTCATCAAGAGCCTGGGATAGCACCAGCATCTGGAACTGCAGCTGTTGTGTGGAATGCCCAAGCCGGAGCAGAGGGAGTTTTACTGTTTTCAAAAGCCCCAAAAGATGCACAAATCCTCCAAAGGATGGTGAGGAAAACATCCAAAGCTGCTGCTAAGAGAGGGAGTGTACACTGAGATGTGGAGCAACGGAGAAAGCAGATTAAGAGAGGAATAAAACAATTTCTGGTCTTCACATGCTGAAAAGAAAAATTAAGGTAGAGAAGCAGTTCAGCATCAGCATGGCCTTCCCCCCTGAGCTGCTGAAGTGATTCCATCACTCCTGGCCCCCGGCAGCACCAGGCACTGGCTGGCAGCTAATGAGCACCCAGGAACAAGCAGGGCTTGGAGAGAATCACAGCTCAGGCTGCAAAATGGCTCCTGTGTTTAATTAACAAGTCTAATGAGGGCTGTTGAGAGGAGAGGAGAGTGGCTCTGCATGCTGCCCACATCACCTCCCCAGGGAGAAACTCTGGGAAGCGACTGTGGAGAGGCAGAGCCTGCCTTGGGCCTTGCTGTGCCTTGGTCATTTATCAAGGAATCTGTCAAGGATTTACTAAAGGAGTCCAAATGAGGGGCTTGTGAGTGACCTGGGAGTCCTGTCCCCGGCCCACACCCCTGGGGATGCTGTGCAGGACAGCAGAGATGTGGCAGCAGCACATCCCACAGTAAGGTTGGGTGGTACAGGTGCAACTGAGGGGAGTTTCAGGATTAACACATCATCCCCTGCTGCCCTAACCAGAGGCTGAAGCTTCATGAAGCCAGATAAAATAACATAACTGTAATAAAATAACTACACAGGAGAGGTCACGACCTATACAAGAGTCAGGAACGTGCGCTCTCCCCCGTGTCTGTCAGGGTCAGCTGAGAGATTTAAAGCAAGAGGGCAAATGACTTCTGAGGAGCCACCCCTCAGCTCGGGTGTACAAATGGGTTTCTGCCCAGCTCTAAGTGGACTGCAGCTGTTTGGGCACAGCTGGGCAGTCCCTGAGGTCTGCCTGGTGTCAGGGAGGGAAGGGAATGAGAAAGCAGTGCCCCACCATCAGCCCTGAGCTGCAGAGGGAACGCTGTCTGCAGCCGTCCTGGCATGGAGAGCCCGCTGCTGCTGCTCACTTCTCAGTTTTAGAACTGGGAGGCTGTGCCAGGTGACTGAATGTCCTGGTCCTCCCTGTGTACTGAACAAATGCATCCATTTTCCCTGAGCCACCTCACAGAGATCAGTCAAAAATTCTGCTCCCACCCCTACAGGGGACAAATCCCTGCAGCTGAAGCCCAGCACGGCAGAGCTGGGACCACACCAGGGGTGGATGTCACTGATTCCCAGCTGCCACCAGGGATGATTTTCCACTGCTGTGACCCCTGAATTGCAGGGTTTAGGTGCCACCCATCACAGCCAGGCTGGCAGCAGGCAGCACCCAGCCTGCCCAGGGAGAACAGAACCCATGCAGGGCACATGCTCAGCCCTGAGGACAATGCAAGAAAAGTCCTGAAACCCCGAGGAGAAGCAGAGATCTGGTGGAGGGGGTGCCACAGAGAGTGAAAACCCAGGGAAAAGAGCGAGAGAGCCTTTCAGGAGCTCCAGGGTTGTGCCATCTAGTGAGCGAGAGGAAGAGCAGCAAACGTCCAGCCCCTGCCAGCCTGGAAATCGGGTCCAGAGCAGCCCAGGATGGGCTGCCAGGGCAGTGTGCCCCCGAAATCCAGCCCCATCCCGGCCAGGAGAGGAGCAACAACAACCACCAGCAGCAAGACAGGGCCAGCACCTCCGGGGAGGTTCGGATTGCTCAAGCCCTGGGGAGTTCGGCATCTGGAGAATAAAGCAGGGGCCAGGGCAGCAGGAGCACAGCAGCCTTTGGCTTCAGAGGGTGTGGATGATTTTCAAGGACTCCTGCAGAGACAAAGGGAGCACAGATGCAGCCATGGGAGGAAAGCACTCAGGCACAAGCCCCAGGACTCTCCCTGCCTGCCCTGCTTTTGTTTCCCCCAGAGAGCTCCATCAGCTCGAACTGCAAAAGCCCTTGGGCAGCCCAGAGGAGTTTGGAGCCCAGATGTGACAGGACATGAGCCACAGGGAATGCTGCAGCTGCTGCAGCACCAGGAACTCCTCAGGGCTGTCAGGTCTGTTTTTAAAAATTAGGAAAGATTTTTACTTTTGCTCTGTTTTCAGCACAGCATTGGGACAAAATGGGAGTTAGCAGTTATTTCTGGAATATACAGTACTTATAAATGTATGTTGAATCCTCATGGTTGAAGCTTCCCTCAGGCACTGCCAAGGACATGCAGATGAAGTTAAATATTCCCAAATCTCCTGCTTCACTGGGATACACTGAGTGAGACCAGTGCAGTCCTGGTACACATAAACAAAATGATTAATTACGTGTCCTCAGCTACTCCATTCCTTACTGTCTTGTGGAGCAAGGAGACAGGAACCCTCAGGCTTTGCTCATCCTTCTCTCTCTGCTCATTTAAAACCTCACCACCAACAACTTCCAGTCCCAATTCCATCTCCTTTTCAGCACCTCACCTGAACTCACGTCCTGCACTTTTCCCTGGAGTGGACACTGCCAGGAAGGTCACTTCCTGCCTGAAATCCAAGGTTAAATTGGCAGCTTCTGGCACAACCTTCCAAAAATCAGGGCAAACCCACACCAGCTCCATGGGCTCGTGTCAAAGCTGCCCGAATTTAATGTGGTGCATCCTTGAGAGAAATCCATGAGACCGGCAGGTGAAAAGCTCTGAGCAGGGAACAAAGGCCAGGTGGGCTCCGTGGTGGGTTACAGAGGTGGTGGGAGCTTTTGTGAGCAGCCCAAGGGAGGAGGCAGAGATCTCCCCCTGCACTGACAGGGCAAAACACGATTTGTATCCTGGTCCTACAACACACCCCAAGTTCTCCTGAGCAGAGGAGAGCGTGCGAGGAGACAGGGAGGCATCCCTAGGACCTCTTTGTCCCACAAAAACACGGGAACTGCGGCTTTTGTCTGAGATTCCTGTCAAAGCCAGGCCAGCTGATTGGAAAGGAAGAACAATCCACGCAGACATGCTTTGCACTCAGGGTGCAATACTCACTCCTCACCAAGCAGGGTCAGCCCAGCACCGTCGGAACACGCGCTGAAGCCATCCAGGGAACGGCTGCTCCGCTTTCAGCTCCACCAGAACTGCAGCCTGTCCCTGCCCCTGAGCAGCAGGAGAGGCTCCAGCTCAGTTGGAAAGAACTGGAGGTTCAGCCTTGCAAAGTTCAAATGCCAGCAGTTTCCCTAAGTCAGTAGAATCCAGACCAAAAGCAAAGCTGATCTGAGGGCACAGCTGGCAACCAGGCACAAAATCAGACCCATGCCCAGGTTTCCGAGTGTTACTTTATTAGAGAGGTCTTTACATCAGAGTGGTGGCCCCACTGGCGATATTTTACAAAATATTAAAAAAAACCCCTTTTTATTCAAAGCCACATGTTTTAAAATGGTGTCCCCCCCAAAAAAAAAGCAAGCTGGGTTTAATAGTGGTTCCTTCTGATCAGGGAACAACAAAAACATCCTCTTTTGAAAGGAGGGGAAATGATAACCACGCTGTAAACGTGACAATCAGATGATGTGCTCCCCTTCTAGGAGAGGGACACGGTCCTGGAGCCCTGGCACACCTAGGCAGGAACACTAAACAGGAAAAGGAGTGGACAGAACCATTTCTACCTCCATCAGCAAGGCTGTGTTGCCCTCTCCAAGATGAAAATCAGCTGGACTGGAGGAAGGGACAACTGATTTACCATGGGGGCATTGCATCAGCTTTGAGAGCCCCCAGAAATAGCTCCTCCTCATGGCTGCAGGATGTCCAGAGAGGGACGATGCTCCCTGGGCTGGTGGAGAAGGCACCAGAGGCAGCAATGCCCTTCAGCTGAAGGAGGAATGTGGTGACAGAGTGCTGCAGGACAGCTCTGCAGGCCCCTTCAGGGACAGGCACTGGGCTCTGATTCCTGTGACACAATTTCATAGAACAGCTCCAGCCTGACCCCAACAGGACCAGGATCAGAACCACTGGGGCTGCTGTAACACATTCCTAACGTGATTAAAAGTCCCCACTCAGCCCCTTGTCCCATTTAGGAACATCCCTCTGCATTCATCAACCTTACATCAGTTCCCAACCTGGCATTATCACATCTCAAAGGCACAATCCACACTTTGGAGATGGGGCAGGAACCTTCCTATGCTCATTAACAGAGACATCACTGCTGTGAAATCAGAGGAAACCTGGACTGGCCCAAAGAGACAGAGTCTTGCTAGCTTGCAGGAAGCTTATAAATATGGATCAGGAGCTCTAAATGGGTAGGAAATGCCCACCCCAGGTACAGAGTTAAAGACCTGGGGGCTGCCTCCTCCAGCCCAGTACCTAGAAGTGAGGCACATCACATCCCACCTTTCTCTGAAATGCCAGTATATCAACAGAGGAGACTTGAAAATAACAACTTTTTCTTATATATATATTTTTTTTTTTTTAAGCAGAAATATTTTTTTCTTGCTTGAGAAAAAGGCCTAGAACAAACAATGTTGTCCAGAGAAAAACCTAAGTGCTGCCTTACACCTTTGGGTTGTGTAAAGAGGAAGGTGCTGCCAGTGAGGTCCCTGACCCCCTCCCCAGCTCTGTGCTCCGAGTCCCACCCAGCAGCTCAGCCAAGCCCTGCCTTGTGCAGGGGGACGGGACAGAAAGGACAGAAAGGACAGAGGACCTGCTCTGCCACTCTGTCCACGACTCCCAGCCCGGAGAACCATCCAAAAAGCTGTGGCACATCACAAGGAGATGAGCCATCAGTGGACAAAGAGATGCCGGGAGCAACGAGCCCCCTTTGCATCTCTTCCCTTTGCATCTCTTCCCTTGTTTCGCCACTCCTTTACTCCTCCCAGCCGATGCTCTGCAGCCATAACCCGCTGGCCAGGCTGGCTGAGCCACACAGCCCCAACACAGAAAGGACTTAAAAACCAGTCTCAAGCACCTGTGTGATCCTGAGAGCTCTGGCACGAACACCCTTCACCCTCCACTCATCCCAAAGGCACATGACAGTGACAGACCCTTCACCGTGTCACCGCGGGACCGAGCGCCGTCCCCAACCTCCCCTCTGCACCTGCCCTTACATTTCCTCAAGGACCAGAGCCTGCAGCCAGCTGGACACTTTAATCACCCCAGAATCCTGCTAACACAGTGTTAGCTCAGTGCCAGAGGGGCTGTGGTCACGGCAAAGGAACAGCAGAAGCATCTTTGGGAGGACATCGAGTCCGTTTCTGCATAGTCTGTGTGGGGAGGAGGGGGAAAGAAAAAACCCAGCCCTCCCTAGGCAAAAAACCCCAAATCACTGTCTGTCTGTGGCAAAAAAGGGCCCTGTGGAGAGGAGAAAGCCTGAGGTGAGTGTTGAGGGCCTCAAGGCCAAGGTGAGTTTAAGACAATGCCAAAGCTGCTCTGCCCCAGGCCAGGCCTTACAAAGGACTGGGACAGGAGCAGCCACGGAGGAGAGAGGGGGTGACAGCCCTGCCCTGAGGGGCTGTTCCTCCTGATCACAGTGGTCACTGCTCCAGTCCGAGCTGACAAACCCAGTGAGCACCAGGCTCAGCCAGGAGGGAGGCATCCAGCCAACAGTGCAAGTACGATCCAGAGAGGGCCCTGCCCCCATTCCCAGCCTGGAGCTCCTGGGAAAGCCACCCCAACTTCCCGTCAGCATTCCCTCAGCGCAGAGGCCACGTTTATCCCAGGCAGAGCGAGGGGACAGGAGGGTGCTGTGGTAAGAAGGGGCTGCTGAGAGGATCTTCCAAGTCCAAGTCACCCCCCTGCAGCCCAGGAGGACACAGCCAGTACCAGCTGGTGGCCTGCCAGGCATTACAAGCTCTCTGAGGAGCTGAAGGGGACGAACTTGGCGTGTTTGGTCGGGGACACTGGCATCTGTCCATCGGCCTCCTCGCTCAGCTTGAAGAACATCTCCTGCTCACGCTTCTTCTGGTTCAGCTCATCCTCCAGGGCCTTAAGCAAAGAGAACAACACAAGAGCTGTGTTTGAGGTTGTCCTGGAGCTATGGGCACTGTCCCCTCCTGCCAGCCAGCCAGGACACCCTGCTCACATCACACTCAGCAGGCCCCACCTTCTTCCGTGGCCTCAGCTTGTCTCGCCACTCCTTCATGTGCTGGTTGTGGTTCTCATCCAGGGACTTCAGCTTCTGGGTTTCGTGCTCGATCAGGAGGTGACACTTCTCATTCTAAAAGCACATCAGCAAACACAACACCCATCAAGCAGCTGGAACTGCGCATCCAGTGGTCAAACAGGATTTGTCTTGGCCAGAGACATTCAGAGCTCTGAGCTCCACGTTTAGACACGGCAACAAAAGCCTCTCAAGGCAAGAGCAAGGGGACATCAACTCAGTGACAGCCCTCTGCAGCCTCTTCTCAAGAGGTTGAGACCTGCACAGGCAGCTCTGGGAGACCAAGCCATGAGGGATGAGTACCTGCAGATGCTGGAGCTCGTTGGTGTTGCTCTCACACTGGGCCTGCATGTCCTTCATCTGCGACTCGTGCTTCTGCTGCTGGTGCAGCCGCTCTGCCTTCTGCCTCTTCTCCTCCTGCAGAGCAAACTGGGGGAGAGAAAAGCAGGGGCCCGTGTAGGCAGCATTGCCCTGGTCCCTGGGGCTGGCTGAGAGACCAGCCCAGCTTCCATTGTTACACAGGAAAGAAGGAAAAGCCCCGAGGATGCTTCCCAAGACAAGCCACGCTGGAGACAGCGCTAAAAACCACGCGTGATGCCACAAAACAGAGCCCTTTAACCCAGCAGTGGGTTAAAATCTGGAAATATCCGCATTTTCCCAAATTCCCTTCTCCCACCAAGCCAAGCCTCAACTCCTGGTGCCTTTTGAGGCCCTGACCTGTTTGATCTTCTCCCTCTGCTCGGCAGCGCTGCCGCTGGAGTGGATGTGGAGGCTCTTCTTGTACATGGCCATGCGTGTCTTGCCCTCGCTGCGCTGGATTTTGGGCAGCCGGGCCCTCTCCTGCTGCTGCCGGACCTTCAGCTGCTCCAGCATGCGCTGGTTGTAGCGCTGCATTTGCTCCCTTTCCTGCAGACAGACAGGGGTCAGAGGAGCAGGGACACCTCTCCAGAGTCCTGGGGAGAACAGAGAGAGCTGGAGAGCAGATTTGGGACTAGCGTGGAAGTGGCCGGTGACACTCCGGAGGGACAAGAGGGGGTGGCAAGGACTGAACATGCTGTGAAAGAAGGGGCTGGAAGTGCCAGTCTGCACTCCCCGCTCTGGGAACCAACCATGGTAAATCCTGGGCAGTGGCAGATTTCCAGAAAAGCGCCCCAAAATTCCCAACTTCTTGCACATCAAATGCACACAACACAAAGCAAGGCAGCTTTATTGCCTTCCTGCCACCAGCTTTAATCTGGTCCTTTTTCACCAATAATGACCAAGCCCTTTAACTCCCAGCCTACCCTTCCCCCCTTACAGCCTGGAAGGGAAAGCCCCAGGGACACCTGGACACTTTGCTGACCCCCACCAGTGTGGGAAGGTGCAAAGCCTTCACCTTCTCGTGCTTCCGGAGCAACTCATGCCTCTGGAGGAAATACTGGTCCTTCAGCTGCTGCTTGACAAGCTGGTGTTTCTCCTGCTGCTGACGCTCTTCCAGATCCCAGATGCAAGCTTCCCGGTCTGTGGGGAGGAGAAGGAGCAGGAGATAACCCACCCTGGCCTCTCAGCTTGGTCACACAAAGTGTCCCGAGCTCAAGAGACCTCTGTGCACACAAACAGTGCAGCAGATGTTGGGGCGGATCATTCACCTCCTGTTTTCCAAGAGAAATTGGTTGCAAACCATATTGGAGCCTGATTTCTTGCAATTATGAAGCCTAATTGGTTCATATTTGTAAAGCACTTTGAAGATAAAAGCACTAAGTATTATTATTGCTAAACATTTAGACAGGACCTGGCAAGGCTGGTTTTTTCCACATCCCATCCTGCCAGCTTGTAACCCTGTCACAGCATCTGCTGTGTGGGAAGAGCCAGGGCTGGATAAACCCATGGTTACAGCATTCCCTCCCCTCCCTCACAGCCTTTGCCACCCACCTCTCATGAGCTGCTGCTTCTTGTTGAGGCACTCACGCTCCTTGTCGCAGATCTCTTTTTTGTTCTGGGCAGTGATGTTCTTCATGGCCTGCTCCAGGTCCTCCTTCTGCTTGGCCAAAAACTCCTGTTCCTGTTAAAAACCAGCAGTGCCACCATGAGCCCTCCTCCTGCTGCAGCTTGGAAAGCAGCTGCTGGCGTTTCAGAACCTGCCAGTCCCTCAGCAGCAGGGATGCTTCCATCTACTGCACACTTCCCAATCCTGGGATTGGGGGATCTGCCCTGAGCCTCACCATGGTTTGTTTTTTCTGGGTGAAGTCGTCCATCTTTGCCTTCAGGTTCCCCTTGCGCTGTTGTCGTGGCAGCTTCTCGACCTCGTTCTTGACCTGTGGGGAGGGAAATGAGATTTCCCTGCAGATGACTGTAGGTGAGGAACAACCCCACCTCGTGCCACTGAACAGCTCAGGAATCACCCAAAAGCAAGAGTTTCCCCACGAAACACCAACTGCTTTCCTCTCAAGTTCTGCCACGAGAAATGCTGAAGCTTCCTGGGAAGAAGGAGCTGCAGGGAAGCAGCTTCCCTCCCTCCTATCCCCTTTTTTACCTCCTTCTTCATCTGCTTGAGCTGCTCCAGGAACCTGGCGTGGTCCCGCTCCTGCTCCAGGCGGATGCGCTTGGCCTCCTCGCGCCGGCGCAGGGAGTGCTCCTGTTCCATCCTCTCGATCTGCTGCTTCTGCTGCCGCTCCAGGTTCTCCAGTTCCGTGTCATAGAACTTCTTCTTTGCCTGGCCGGGAAGGCAACAAAGGAAACAGGTCAGCCTCAGGCTCCTCTCTGCTTCACTGCCTTCCAAAAGTTAAAAAGGAAAAGGGAAAAGAGAAAAAAAAGGGGTTGCTCCTGCTTGGATTGAGCCTCTTTACAGAGGAGGGAAACTTCCAACCAACACCTCACAAGGTTTGAAGCTCTCTGCTCCAACAGTGCCCTGGAAGGAGAAGATCTTTAAGGTCCCTTCCAACCCAAACCATTCTGTGATTAACTTCCAAATGATTCTCCTTCCACAGAAGCTGCCTGTGGAGGGACCAAGTGTGTGAGCCCAGTTTATTCAATTTACACTCAAAGCCTTGCCAGATTTCTTGCTGTCACACTCAGGCCGTGCTGCTTTCTTGTTCAAAGGGGCTTTTCTCCCTGTGAATTACAACAGCACTATAAACTGTTTCTCACAGTAGCCATGAACAGACATGAAAGAAAAGATCATTAAAGAGAGAAAGTCCAGAACAACCCTCCCCCTGTTACACCCTGCCAAGCAAAGGCTGC
This sequence comes from Aphelocoma coerulescens, assembly GCF_041296385.1. Classification (NCBI taxonomy): domain Eukaryota; kingdom Metazoa; phylum Chordata; class Aves; order Passeriformes; family Corvidae; genus Aphelocoma; species Aphelocoma coerulescens. The sequence continues at coordinate 2,163,150 of NC_091027.1, read as the reverse complement.
CCGTGCTTCCCAAGCTGCAGGGGCCTTGATGCCCACAAAACCTCCACCCTCCATCCATGCTTCAAATCCCAAAGGGGTTCCTCAGCAGTCCTGTGATGCCCAAGGTTGTCACAACCCGGAGAGCAGCCCCCTGTGTGAGGAGCTGGGTTCCCAGCTGATTCCCAGGGGTTTTCCCTGCCCTCGTACCATCATTTCCTGCTCGAAGCGCCGCAGCATCTGCTCCAGCTGCAGCTGGTGTTTGCTGTTCAGCTGGGCCTGGTTCCTGTGCTCCTCCTTCTGCAGGAGACGCAGCTCCCGCAGCTCCTGGCGCCTGCAGAGGGGCAGGGGGACAGAGGAATGCAGAGTCAGGCAAGGTCGGAGGGATGGGATGGGATGGGATGGGCAGAGATGGTGACAGCCACAGGCAGAGCATCTCAGCAGGGAGTGGAAGCAGCACCTCCATCCCACAGCACCCTGCCCTGCCTTTGAGCACAGACAGGAGGGAGATCCCAGCTGCCTGATGTGCTCCCGGGCGCTGGGACACTGCAGGAAGCAGGATGCTACTTCTGGGAACTGCTGGAAAACCATCAGCTTCCACAGGTAAGGCCCGTCAGCATCCACAGCTTCTCAAACAAGCCCTGGCAAAGCTTTTGAAGTGATTCTGCAGGCACTGGTGTCCCCCAGCACCCCCAAATACCCATTGTGCTGGGTTAGTGCTCAGTGGTCCTCAAATCCCAACTCAAGCCAAGCTGGACTGCTCTGGACCAGCCCCTGTGCTCCACATCCACTCTTACTCACTCCTGGGGGGCAGAAAGGGCAGTTTTCCCAAATTCTGACCCATCTATCACAACATTGCATCGCTCCCCTCATCCAGCTCACCAGCAAATGAGCTCTGCAATGAGCTTTCACATAAATCTGATATTGGGGCCGAGGAATAAGGCAGCCACAGGGACACAAAGTGCTTAGGACAAATTATCCTCTCAGGGAGTCCCCGAGAGCAGCACCAGGGAGCCTGGAACTGGGCATCAAATGAAACAATTTGTATTTTAATTATTTTAAGGGCCTTTTCATTTCAGTGCTATAAACTGCAGCTCCTCTTTCTGAGAGTAAGTCAGGGAGGTTTGAAAGCTGCAAGAGGAGTCATCGAGGAGGGAGGATACACCCATGAATATCAAATGATGCTCCAGGAGTTTACGGCTCCCTTGGCCTTTCTGTTAATGAAGTCTGAGGGGATGCGAGAACAAAAGGAAGAGGAGCCTCTCCAGAAGATTTCTGAGCTCATTTCCATTGAGCCAGGCATCCCCAGCCCTGGGGACACATTCAGGGATTCCCAGAGGACAGAGCCAGACACAGCAAAGCTCCCCTTGTCAGAGTCTTGCTGCATCTTGAGCTGCATCCCTCCTTCCCCTGTCCAAGTGGGACCAAGACAGGGCACAAGAGGACTTTAGGTCACTCCTGGATTAGCTCACAGAGAGGAAAGCCCTGCCCTCCCTCTACCCCAGTGCTCCCACTTGCCTGAGGAACCTCATTTCTTCATCCTTCTTCTCATCCTCGCTGATGATCTTGGAGGTGGTGACGCTCACCTCCACCCCGTCCACCACGAATTTGCGGGTGCGTTTCAGGGTCTTCTTGTGCATCCGGGAATCCTGGGGTGGGCAGGGAGGAAAGGAGGGGCCTGTGAAGCAGCTCCCCAGGGCTGCAACAGCTGGAGCCCTCAGAGCAATTTTAATAATCCACATGGAGCACAACCTGTCAGTGAATTTGGAGATCCAGCCTGGCCACCACAGCACAGAGCTGCAGGACTTCCACCCTGAAGAAACCTGACCCACCTGCCAAAGACCCTTCCTCACCATGATCTAACATGGCTTACTCCCTGAAAAACCCAAAAAACTCCTTTCCCCCTCTAAAGGACCAACTCAGAGAGCAATTCCGTGTGTGGCATCGCATTCCTCCTCCTCCTTCTCCTCACTGTCCTGAGAAAGGTCGTGAGGAGGGGGAAATTCCTGTGCAGGAGCATCACATTTCCAATCATTAGGGATTGCAGGCTCCTGTGGGGGATGGTGGCTCTCCAGCTCACAGCAGGAGGTGGGGAAAGTTTTGCCAGGAAAGGTTTTTGGGCACGTTTCTGTGCCGGGAAGTTCTCACTCATGCAGGCAATGTGATAAAGATCTTGTGCAACACATCCCCCTGCCCCCTCAAGTCACAACATTTCTTCTCCTGGAGCTCAGCAAATACCATTCCAGTTATTCTGCCTCTTCCTCTAAGCCATGCTGACCTGGTCAGCTCCAGGTCCCAAGCATTCCCAGCCTCCAGGAAGCTTTAGCAAAAGCCAGGAAGCCTGGGAGGTCTTTGTGCAGTCCCTGCTGACACAAACCAGGCCAGATGTAGGGCACGTTGGGAAAACTGAGAGAGGCACAAGCCCAGATGAACTTTTTCCCGGGGCCAGGTGTCCTAGAGAAGAGCAGCAGAGTGATGGGCTATGGATAAGGTTTAGAAGTCACTTTTGGGGCTTCACACTTGAGCAAGGACAAGTCAGGCTCGTGGCGTGGTTACTTCACACAAAATAGCCACAAGGCATCAGACTTCCCCTCGATTTCAGTGGTGTGGGACAGCAGAGGACACGAGAACCTGCAGCAGCTCCACCAAGAGCTTCTCCTTCACTTGAGGACATTCCACGTCCCCCTGGCACAGCTCAACCCAGCTGTAAATTCTGTGCTGGCCTGATCCCAGCCGGGACAGGCAACATGGCAAACAAACCCTGGAAAGCTTTCCCTAGGGAAGGGATCCTCCCTGCTCTGTGTCCTCCAGCACCCTCTGGCACCACTCTCACCTTGAGGGAGATGGAGCCGCTCTCCCTGCTGAGGGACAGGTCAGCAGACAGGGAGATGGTGAGGTCCATGCTCTCAGAGGCCGAAGTGCTGCCGGAATCCGAGTCCCCTTTGGAGCGGCTGCCGGGGAACGGCCCCGGGGGATCCAGGATTCCATTGGGCAGCTTCTCCTCGCTGAAGTTCTCCAGGAGAACACTCTCTGGTCGCTCCACGATGCTCTTCCTCTCCCCAAGGCTCTTCCTCTCCCCAAGGCTCTTCCTCTCCTCCCTGCCCGGCCTGGGCTCCTTGCTCTCCTCCGTGGAGTTACCCAAATGTCCAGGCTGCAGGATGATGTCCGGCTTGTCCTGGGTGGCCGAGCTGGTGAGGGGTTTTGTGGAGTGGTTGCTCTCCACTTTGCCATTGTCACTGCTCATCCCTTTATCCGAGACTTTGTCACTCTGGCCATCTGTGGTGTCCTTGCCAGTTCCCACGGAGCCGTTCACAGCGCTGGGCAAGGAGGAGTCCGGAGGTTTCTCCCCATCAAAACTCAGCTGGCTCGCCTCGGAGGGGTCCCTCTTGTGCTTCCCAGGGGGCTGCAAACACAGGGAAGGGAAATGTTGGGTTTGGCACCACCACTCAACACAACTGCAGGGGCTACAAGGCCCTTCTTCAGAGCAAAGTCACCCACAGCTAAAGAGTTATCGGGAGGAAGTTTCCCTTTTGGGACATCTGCCCTGGGATATTTCCATGCTTCTCCAGGTTTGTGGCCCCAAGGACTGTGGATCCTGGGTGGAAGGAAGGGGAGCTATGAAAAACTCCAGAACCTGCAAATGCTGAAGAGGCAGCTGAGGAATTTGCACACCAAACTCCTTTTCCCAAGGCTAACTCCACTATGGATGAGCCACTTCCCTTTGTGACAGAGGAGGGAGGTCGAGACATGTCCCCAGGCAGCTCTGAGACGTCCCCTTCCAAGAGCCAAGCTCAGGGGCAGATCTGCCCGGCTCCCTCCTTGGGCTGGTAGTCTGTCCCCTTTGCTTCCACTCCAGCTTCTCCAGCCTGCATCAGGGCTTATTTTCCTTTCTTTTCTCCCTTTTCCTTTTGTTTTTTAGCCACTCTTCACCAGCCCCTCCTGCGAGCGGGCACTGGGCCACCCGCCAGCACCATTGTTTCTCCATGCCCTTGGCAGCCACCAAAACCCAGCCCCTCCCTGGCTGAGCAACCACTTCCCCTCCACCTGATGTGGTCCAGAACAGCTTTTGGAGCCTGGAAAAGCTGCCAGGCTCTTTCCCCCAGCACAGCCACACTGGTGAAGCTGCTCACCGAGGCGGACTCCAAGGAATCATCCTCCTCTGCTTCATCCCGGCTCTCCTCGATCTCCTCCATCACCTCAGCCTTGGCCTCGGCCACCAGCTCCCGCAGGGCCCTGTTGCTGGTGACCTTGCTGACGAAGGGATGCTGAAAACCGAGCACAGTGAACTGTGTGAGGTGGCCAAAACCACACCTTGTGAGCTCAAGGACGACTTTTGGCTTTCAAAGACCTGAGGGTGTGGTTCTTTCCAGTGCCACCGGGATTAAACCCCAGAGGAATTCCCAGGAGAGACGCTGGTGCTGAGGTTAAGGGCACACTCTGCACACAGATGCTCCCCAAAGCTGCTTTATGGCAGCAGCCCCCCCCCCAAAAAAGCAGCAGCATTTAAACAAGGGGACATCTGCCCACAAAATGTCACCAGGAGCAGTCTGCAGGGTCCCTGGGAGCAAACAGAGCCTGGGGGAAGGTTTAATTGGAACGGGGCTGGAATCACTCAGCGCTCACAGCGGGGTGTTGGTGCTGAGCTGCAGCAAAAGGCCGGGGAGTCCCTGGGGTGTGTGCCCCAGCACACAGCGAGGGCGTGCACTCAGCAGGGAACAGCAGCTCCCAGGCTTTTGCTCTGCTTTTGGGAAGGGGCAGGAGGAAAGGAACTGAATTTCAATCAGGGCTAACCAGGTACAGCCCGAGCTGGCTGCCACATGGGCGCTTTCAGGCAGCAGGAGCTGTTTCTATCCCAGATGGTGTCCACAGGGGCCCTGCGGTTTGCTCCAAAGGGAAAAACACTGCTGATCTTTTCCAGAGTTTCAGTGACTGAAAAGTGCCATGAACTGTCTAAATAATAATCTGAAACCAGTCTGGGGCTGGTGCTGGTCCCTACCTCCAGCAGCTGGGCAGCACTGGGCCGGGTCTCTGGGTTCTTGTCCAGCGCCTTCTTCAGGAAGTCTCTGAACTCCAGGGACCTTCAAACACAGGTGGTGGTGAGAAACTCAGCAGAGGAAAGGCTTCAAATGGCACAGGGGTCAGCTTGATCCCTTAGCAGATTCTGTCCCAGCTTGCAACTGGCCATAAAGAGCATTTTTCTCTCATGGAAAACCCTGTGCTCAGTCACTCCAATTATTTGTAAGAGAATCATCCACAGGGCCGGGTCAGGGACCAGGTTTTGCTTTTACCTGTGATGGCAACAGATGGTGAGGACTGAACCCCGGCCCCTGTGCCCCAGGGCCAAGACAGAGATGGGGAGGACACAGCAGGAGCTGCTTGGGGGCAAGGAGCCATCCCCACAGGCCCAGTGGGAAAGGGTGAAGGACCCTGCTGTGAAGGACCAGGAACCCCATAGGAGGGCACCCTCAGCCTGCAAAGAGCAGCTCTGAGCTCCAGAGTGCGTCCCTGATGTCACTCCTGGCTTCTGAGCAACTCCAGAGGCAGCATTCCCACCCTGCTCGCTGCCTGCACTGCTGGGGCTATGCTGGGACTCCAGTGCTCTGCCAGTGATTTGCTGCTGGCAGGCCTGCAGCAGGTTTTATGATTTATAAAGAAATAAATTAATGAATGAAACAAACAAACAAATAAATAAATAAATAAATTATAAAAAATAACTGGCTTGTTTCCTTTTACATGCAGAAGTGGCTTTCCAGAATTCGGGGAGAGCAGTTCTGGAGCTCTTGGCCATCTCCACCTTTAGAGAAAAATCTGCCTTTCATACCCACAGGATGTTTTGAGAACAGCCAAGGGGTCACCCCTGGTTTTGGGGGGGCTGGGGGTGAGCAGTAGCTCTCCCTGTGCTGTTCAGTGTGAGCATCCTGACTTAGCCAGCAGTGCCTCCCCAGCCCCTTGCACACAGCTGGGCCTGGAATACAGCTAAAATCCTACTCAAATTCAGCAAAACTGCTAAAAACGACTGTTTTTTCTCGGTGTGTGAGCTGGGAGCTGCTCCCCGTGCTGCCCCAAGCCCCCCTCACCATTTGGAAGGGCAGCTGAGCGTGGGGGGGTCGGACTTGGCGATCTTCAGCAGGACCCTCATGGGGTTGAGCTCGTGGTGGGGTGGCTCAATCTGGGCCATCTCGATCAGGGTGATCCCCAGGGACCAGATGTCGGCCTTGTAGTCGTAGGGAGTGTCCTTCATGGTCTCACACATCACCACCTCCGGGGCCATCCTGCGAAGGGCAGAGCAGGGCGGGGGTGACGCCGCTGCCACCCAGCGCGAGCCTGGCAGCAGCAATTAAACGCTTCAAGTAATCCCCAGCGCTGCAAAAACCCAGCTTTTCCCCCCAGCTCCGGGCTTCAGAAGCAGCAGCATCTTTTCCAAGGGGTGCAACCCCTCCCTCCTTCACAGAGCAGCCGAGACAGCCCCTGGAAACCCCCAGGCCGTTGACATCTGGCGCGGATGTTGCTCCAGAGCATCAATTAATCCCTGAGGTTCCATTGCTTCAGCGAGTCAGGTGATTTAGAGGTTGTGTTGCTGGGGCAGAGACTCATTCCCATGTGCTTGGAGTGCCTTCAAAGCCCATCCCGCCCCCGGGGTGGGGGAGCAGGGAGAGCACACTCGTGTGTCCCTCGCACCGTGACCCCTGTGCTGGCTCTGTGGCACCACACAGAGCTCCCACACCACTGAGGCTGCTCACAGCTCTGCTCAGGCAAGGAAAAACCTTGGAAATGGCCAAGAATCCTCATAAAAATCCTCCCACCCTAAGGCACCGTGGTCCAACACACCCCAGAGCTGTCAGACCCCGCTGATTTTCAGGAGCCAAGCTCCTCGTGAGCACAGGATTTCTCAGCAAGCAGAGACTCACCAGTAAGGGGTCCCGATGAAGGAATCTCGCTTCTGCAAGGTTTTCATGTTCCTGGCAGACACTCCAAAGTCAGCTGCAAAGAGCAGTAACATTAGAGGCCAGAGGAAAACTGAAAAACCCTTCTGAGTTAGCACACTTGGCTGAGACACAGACTAGGGAGCAAACACACACTGAAGGCAAGAACGTGATACCACGGGCCGTGTCCTCCGAGCTGAGCATCAGGAATGGAACTTGGTTTGGGGTCCATGACCCCCAGGATTTTCCTCTCCCTTTATAAAACAGGCCAAACCTGACACATCTAGGAGGAAGCTGAGCTCTTTTCTGCAAATAAAAGCAGCTCCATGGCAGATTTCAGGGCTTATTTCCTAGCAAAAAGCCTGATTTTAGAGCAGAAAAACCAAAGTGCTGTTACATTCCTCCACAGCAGATTTCAGGGCTTATTTCCTAGCAAAAAGCCCAATTTTAGAGCAGAAAAACCCTAGTGCTGTTCCATTCCTTCTCTCCCCTCCAGCCACTGCGAGATGCCTCTCCCTGATTTTGCCCCTTCTGTAGAGAGCAGCTGAAGTCAACCCAAATCAAACTGGTCAGACCTGCAGAGGGTACCGAGCCCACTCCAGCTGGGTTTGCTCTCCAGGACAGCCCTGCTGGCAGCTGGAGGAGCTGTCACCCACCTGCAGCCTGAGCTCAGGGTGTCCCTGCCTGGGGGTCACCCTCGGGGCAGTTTGTGCAGATAAATGGGTGCTCTCCTCCCCTGGCAGGTCGCTGGGTGCCAATTTAACTCCAAACCAGAGCAAGCTGGCAAAGCAACCCTTTGGCAGAAGTCCCCCTGTCACCACCAAACCTGCTGTGGAGATAAGAGGAATTCTTCCAGCTCCCAGCACTGCCAACTGGCACCCTGCACAGGATGCTCAGCAGGCCAAAACGCACAGGAATCGGGTTCAGAGAGGGATTAAACAAACTCGGGGAAGAAAAAAATCCATCGGGGACCTGAGCGTGGCTGTGGTTTGGGGGCTCAGCACAGCACACAGCTCCGTTTGCCTTCTGTGGAACAAAACCTTCCCCTCGCTGCCCTGCTGCTCCCCTCAGGCAGCAACGAGCATCCCTCAATCCCAACACACTCGGGGACATCCAACCCCTAGGATCCAGCTCCAGCTGTCCTTGGTGGAGCACGGAGTGCTGCTAGGGCCTCACCGAGCTTGATGTCCCCATCCTGGGTGAGGAGCACGTTCCCAGCCTTCAGGTCCCTGTGGATGATCCTTTTGCTGTGCAGGTAGTGGAGAGCTTCCAACATCTGGCGACAAATCACCTGGATCTGGGGTTCAGTCAGGCCCCGGTCCAGCTCTGTGGGGAGGGACAGGGATGTTAAACAGGACAGGGACAAAGTGATGCTCCAGCTGAGCAGCAGGAAGGCCCAGGTTACCCAGCAGAGCATGGCAAAGCCTCTGTCCCTGTGTCAGAGCAGCAGGAGACGATGGAAATCAGCTTGTTAAGGTGATTTATTCCCCAAGCCAGCACTTGCTGCAGAATTTCCACCTCTTGGAGCTGCTGGCTCACAGCTCCCTCCTGGGAATGTGCAGCTGAGGCCCTGGAACAGTGGATGAGGGGGACGAGGAGGGGGAGCCAGAAATGCTCGGGATGGGGTCTGAACTGCAAAATCCCTGACAATTTGGGAACACAAACAAGCTGGGTGTGAGAGGAGGGAGAGGAACTGGGCTGCAGGACAGCAGGGTCAGACACAGGCATGAACATCAGCAGCTCTCATTCCCCAGGGAACTGGGGAACTAGGGAGTTATCCCTGCTGTGGGGATGCAGTGGAGCCCCCTAACCATCACCAGGGACACACCACTTCCCAAAGGAACAGGATTTAAACGCTCTGAGCTGGTTTTTTGGGTAGCACCAGTTCTTACTCCGTGTGTCCCAGAGTCCAAGGAGTGTTTGGACACTCTTAGGCACAAGATGGGATTTTTGGGGCTGTCCTGTGCAGGGTCAGGAGCTGGATTTTATGGGTTCCTTCCAGCTCAGGATGTTCTGTGATTCTGTGATTCTATTCCTGGTGCTCGCAGGGACACGCAGGCACTGGTGTGACCTCCCTGCTGAGCTCTGCTGGGCCACTCCACCACCCCAGAGCGCCTTCCGAGGCCACAGCTCTGCAAAGCATCACCCTTCCAGATGGTCAGCATCTCCTGAGCTGCCTTCCCTCCCTCGGCAAGGCCTCTGCAGTGCAGATCCCTCCTCCAGCAAAGCAGAGCAGGGCTCAGACAGCACCAGATGGGGCTGATGGAGGGACCCCAGCCACTGGGACAGATGTTTGTCCAGAGAAAGGATCTTAACCACAGCCTGGGGGTGCTGGGTCAGTCACGTTGTTCCTCCTTTCCTCACCAAGATCTCCCCTGCACTGGGAGAAGCTGATGATTTTCACTCTCCATGGATTTTTTGGCAAAGGGAGTTGCAGTGGGCCACGGGTTTTGTACATTTTTGAGGGGCAAACCCCAGCTGCTGGTGGGGTTGGGGAGATGGAACAGGCAGCATTCAGCAACTCTGAATTTACTAATTCTGGGAGCATTCCTGAGCTCCAGCTCCTCCTGGCTCTCGCTCAGGGGTCACAGGGCTACAGCCAGGCCACTCTCTCATGGTTTTCTGTGCTGCCCTTGCCAGATCCTCTAGAGAGGACCCACAAATACTCAGGAGCATTTTCATGTCCCAAGAGATGGGTAAAAAACCCCTCCTGTTGAGGTTTTCCATGGACAAGGCATCACTCCCTGCAGCACTTCAGGAAAGGTATTTTTTCATGCCGTGACTTGGACCCGCTTTAAAGAAATTCCCTAAAGGAGGGCCGAGGTTTCAGGGCTGAGTCAAAGATGATAAATTGGGTTCCTGGAAATAAAAAGAAAGCGAGGCCTTTGGAAAGATCAGGGCTGACAGGGAATAACCCCCGGGGGAGAGAGAAGTGGCTCTGTCCCAGGGCTCCGGGCAAGGTGATGTCAGAGCATCTCATTGCTGCGCAGAGGGGATGTCACCCCCCGGGTCCATCCACAGAGGGGCTGAGGCTCCAGCCAGGGCTGTTTTGGGGTACATCCCCACAGCCCTGCTCCCAGCAGCTCTCTCTGCGTGGAAGGGAGGAGTTTAGAAAGGGATTGCTGCACAGTGCAGTTTATGAGAGCTCTGCTGCCTCACCAGATGACTGATACCGTAGGGAGGAGTCAGCACGAAGATCTGGGGACAGTCATCGTGACAGGCACCCAGCTTAAACATCTCAGCCCTGCTGCCCTTCCCGGGGAGCTGTGGGAACGGGACCCCAAGCACCCAGTGCTCCCAGCAGATAAAATATTTCAATTCAGCTTTCCCCTGCAGCCAGGCTCTCCCTGCTCCCCGTGCCTTGTGATCTGCTGATCCCAGCAGCATTTAAATCATAAAAGGACATTCAGGTAGCTCCAAAACCACCCTAGGGCGGCCACACCTTTTGCTCAGGGTATGAAAACAGGCGAACGCCTGGGAGAGAAAGGGCAGCTGTGGCACCCATGCCTGCCATCTGTCTGAGGGCTGCTCCTGGGGTGGTGCCAGGAGGCTGGAAATGCCCTGTGGGCATCGCCCCGGGCACAGGGCAGAGCTGCACTCACCCAGCATCGTGGCATCCACGGCCCCGCCGGGGCAGAACTCGATCATGATCTGGGGGAACAAAAAGAGAGGGTTAAAGCCAGGCTGTGCCTCACCGGGGAAGGGGAAACAAAAGCTGCGTTTGCTTCCCTGCGTGGCAAAGCTGCCCCTCAGCCCCACCCGGCGGTTGGCAGCTCCCCAGGACACATCCCTTGGGCACTCCAAGGATCGCCGAGCCCCGGGGTCAGATGCCACACTCTGCCCACCTCCCAGGGACCCTGCCGTGGCTGTGACCCCCCAGCAGCCCCGCACCCGACGCCCACCCCAGCAGCAGCTTCAGGATTTCCAGCTGCCCCGGTCTGCATCCCTTCCCGCTGCCTTTGGGAGCAGCCCTGCCAGCAGGATGGGATAACTGTCATAGCTGGGAGCTGACGTGGCTGAAGGCATCAGGCAGGATTTTCCCTGCCAAATGAGGGACGGGGAGGGCTCTCGTGTCTTTAGGGTGGTTGGTTGGGTTTTTTTTAACTATTTTTATTTCCCCGCATTGCTCAGTAGTTCATTGCTCTCTTCTTTGGAGCAACTTGAGGGGAAATTGTGTCAATAGAGAGGGTGAGCACGTTCACCAGACTCTGCCATTTCTCTCCAGGGATTTGCAGAGCCCTGGCAGCCCCACGCATCTGCTTGCCTGCTCCCTGCCATCCCTCCCGGCTGTCCCCAGCACCTCAGGGATGCAGCTCCTCTCCCCTCAGCTCTGCAGTCACCCAGAGCCGCCCCGGTGCCGGCCTCAATTCCCCGCTCCCCTCGGGGGCTGCTCAGATAAACTGATTACAGTTTCAAGCAGCCGGGGATCACAAGGGCCAAGAGATGCTTCACCTCTCCGACAAGCTCTTCTCCTTGCCGAGGTGACACAGGGCAGCATTCCAGAGTGGTGAATTGCCAGAGTTTACTCCGAGGACAGCGCCTGAGCCGTGTTTACCAGCTCAGCTCTCTAAACCCATCAAGAGGGGGCCACGCTACTCAAAGCAGCTCCAAGCTCTGGCCCAGGAGCTGAGGGGAGAAGGTTCAAACTCCCTCTTTCCTGTGGTTTGATCCTGCAGCTCCAGGAAAGCCACATCCCACCCTTCAGCTCCTCTGCAATCAAGGGATATGCAGTTACCACCGGGTGGGAGACAGCTGCTTTGTCCTGGAGCAGGAGCTGGGATGCAGCAAAGCTGGAATTGCTCTGTGGGAATCAGCCCAGGTCCAAGGAGTCGGAGAAGGGGACAAACTGAGGTGACAAACCCAGGAAAGGAGTGGCAGAGGCACCATCAGAGGAGAATAACCAGGGGCCAGGGCTGGGGGAGCGTTTGAAACAGGCAGGTGGAAAGGAGCAATGTGGGAAAACAATTGAACAATTCCCAAATCAGGAGAACCAAAACACGTGGCACAGATCCAAGCAAGAGCCTGGCAGCAGAGCACCAGTGGGACATATCAACACTTTCCTTGTTGTTTAATAACTTGAACCAGAGCATCAGCAGCTCACCGAGCAAATGGAAAAGCAGGAATTGCCTCCTGCCACGGTCCCCCCCAGGCAGGGAACTGCCCTGTGCCCCATCATCACCCCAAACAGCTCAGGGAGGCTCATTTCAACCCCTTGTCTTTGTGGTGCTCCTCCTCACGTTTATCAGAGCAGACTGAAACCACCGGTGGCCACCAGCCCTTCCCGGGCTCCTCAGAGCGAACCCCACAAAATTCCAGTCAGGTTTGCAGGCTGGCAATGAGAAAATCCAGGAAATCAGTCCCTCTGAAGCAGCGTGACCCTGTGGGTTTATCCAGGCACAGCAGGCTGCAGCTGGGCACCGGGAATACGGGAAACACGGAAAACTTCAAAACAGGCGTTTTCAACACGGGCAGAGATGCCAAAGGATAATGATGGGTGTGGCCAGATGGTCCGAGCAGCTAAAAAAATAACGAGCTCGTTTCGGGCCAGAAAATCCTATTTAAACAAACACAGCCGGCAATCTCCCAGATCATCCTCCAAGCACACTTCCTTCCAGGAGCAGGGCCAGCCTGGAAAACGTTTTGCCATCGAGGCAGTGGGAAGGCAGGGCTGGTGACATCAGCATCTGTGTGTGCGAGCTGGGAGCACCCACACCTCCTCCTGCTGCTGCTCGGGGTCCGGGAGCCCTGTGGGGTGTGCAGGGAGCAGCCTGGAGCAAACATCCTGTCCATAATGATTTCCTCTGCACAAGAAATGCAGGGACTTCCTCACCCAAGGCTGCTGGGGGCACGCAGAGTTCCTGTGCCACATCAAAGCTGCTACAAATCCCAGGGATCACACACCAGCAGCGTTTTAGTTTCCAGTTACAAGCGCATAAAACTCACCGGTGGCTCCATCTCTGAGTTACCTGAGCAACACAACGCAGCCACAGCCAGAGCCCCCAGCTCCAAAATCACAGCCAAGGAACTCACCAGCCCCTGGGCTCACTCCCAGCTCCAAGGGATGCTCTGGCTGCACACACAGGAACAGATTTGTGCAGCTGGGTTGAAAGAGAAAGGAGTTTGCTCTCACTGCCTCTGGAAACCTTTGTGATTAAAAGTTTTAGTAAAAAAGGCCCTTTTCTCCTACACCTTTAACAAAACAAAAATGCAGAGGTGTGCATGCAGACACCACAAAATCTTTCCTTTTCAAAAAAACCTTTGCAACGGGCAGCATTAAATTTAAATTTGAAAGCGAAAGTCCGCTCAAGTTAAAGGGATTTGCTGGCCACCTCGATTTTTCCCATGGCTCATCCTAATCCTGGCCTAATCACAGCAGCATCTGGAAGCATTTTGGGTCTGACCAAGCAGGACCAGCAACTCCTGCCCAGGTACCAAGGTGCCCCCAGGTGGCACCGAGTCCTGGCTCCTCCTCCCATGCTGGGCAGGACAGCCCCTGCCTCCCGGGTGTGTCTGAACTCCTGGAACTTTCTATAAGGCTGAAGAAAACCAACAAACCACACACAAAAAGCTTATCTCGAAAGATAATATCACCAAACACTGCCCAGTCACCAGGCGTGGAACAGCTGATGGCCCTGAGCGGGGTTTGAAGCCCAGTTAAGAGGGGAGGACGCGCCCTCAGCCCGGCTCTTACTCACCCGGCTGGCACTCAGAGGGCAGTGCCCACCAACCCTTCCCTGGCAGCACGGCAGAAAGGGACAGGAGGGCGGAAAACAAAAGCCATCAGCTGGGAAAGCTGGGGGCAGCTCCTGCCAGGGGCACCCCTGGGTGCCAGGCACTTCCCACGGGCACCGGAGGCCACCAGGTCCCCTCAGGACAGAGCAGCCCTTGGCTGGCAGCCCAGTGGCTGCCAAGGCACCCGAGGTGACGGCTGCCTGCAGCTTTCCCTGGGACTTTGCTGCTTGTGCAGGGCATGTTGAGGAGTTTGGGGTCACAGAGGTGCTCCAGAGCTCCCAGGGCCATTCCTGTGTGGGGACACCGCGACAAGAACTGCAGCCACCGTGGGCATCAGCACCGGCACCGTGCCCCCAGCATCCTCCTGCCCCCAGACCCACCCTGCCTGGCCCAGACACTGCAGCAGAACCGAAACACCTTGGCAATTTCCTCCCCTGATCTGCAGCAGAGGGGTTCACGTTGTTTTTGTGAGCAGCTGCCAGAACCCACAGCATCCTGCTGCCACAGCCACCTCCGGCACCCACGTGTGGCCTCGCGGCTCTGCCACGTGTCCGGGGCAGCTCGGAGGTGTCCTTGTCACCCACAGCGGAAAGCACCCCCCAGCACAGCCTCATGCTGGCACAGAGGGGCTGGGGAGATAAGAAAAATAAATTTGATAAAGGAAACGGTGCTCCACTTGCAGAGGGAGCTGCGGAAGGAAATGCTGTCGGGTTCCCTCCTTGCCACCCATCACACCAGGTCCACCTTCCCTCTCTCCAGAGTGCGGAGTTGGCACAAAGTTCCTGAGGGTTTGCTGCTGTTGGCAGCAGTCATTTCCACCTGGGTGTTCTCCAAGCATGGCAAAGGAGCGGGTGTGTCACCAGGCACGCTCAGCAGCTGAGGATTCAGTCCTGCTCCACGTGGAGCTGACACTGCAGGGACAGCACAGCGGATCCCTGGGCTGAGCTGGGATGGAGGGGCAGGAGCGAGGAGCCAGATGTGCCCACGTGGGTGCCCCAGCAGGGCTGTCTTGGCACCACCACCCACTTACAGCAAAAGCAGATGAAATACAGCAAAACCAGCAGCTCCCATGGTCCAGAGGGGCAGGAATCCTTCACATTCAGCAAAAACACAACCAAGGGAAAAGGGAAAGAGCCAGAGCGAGCTGGGGGCCTTGGCTGCCTCTGGCTGTGCTGGTGCTGCAGACAGGGATGAGCTGCCCAGTGTGAGGGTGGCAGTGAGAGAGGCACAGAACAGTTACAGGGACTCCCAGCTACAGAACCTCCCTGCTCCAGGTGCTGGCCTGGCCTTCTCCAGGCTGCCTGGCCCTGCCCTCACCCTGCCTGTGGTCCATCTGCTGAGTCAGCACTGCTGTGAGCTGAATCCCACCCTTCCATCATGTCCAGGCGATGGACACTTCTTCCAAAGCTGCCTCATTTGGGAGGCAGCAGGTTGTGAGGGAACAAGGGTGAATTTTACACAGCTGCTTTTTAGCCAGCAGCCCCTGCTTTTCCACAGGGGGATTGCCCGAAGGGGCAAGTCTGAATCCTCCTCCTGCTGCAGTGAAACTCGTGGCTGGGAGGCAAGAAGCCACCGAGGCAGCAGCACATGGCAGCATCACCTCAGTGCAAACCCACGGGGCACGTCCCCCTGGCTGGGTTTCAACAGAGGAGTGCATTGAGCAACAGAGCAGCTGCAGAGCCCTTCCCCACCCTGCCCTGTCATCAGTGCAGGGACAGGGCTGTCCCTCCCAGAGAACCCCTGGAAAACATTTGCCAAGCTCCCTGTGCTGCCAGTGATGAAGATGAAGGTTTTGGTCATGAAATCGGATGCCCCCCTTCCTCTTCCAGGCACCAGCCTGGTGCCTTCCTCCTGTTCCCCTGTCCCTGCACAGCAAACACAGGCAGGACCCCTCACACCACTCCTGGCCATACAGGAGGAGCCCCACATAGGAACAGCCCCCCACTCCAAAATATTCCCTGGCTTTGGCACAGGGTTTCCCTTCGGTGCAATGAGCCCAGGACAGGACTCAAAAGCCCACACAGGATGGGAATACTGCCCTGGATCACAGGTGGTGCTGAGAAGCTGCAGGAAATGGTCCAGACCTGTCCATGAGCAACAGAGGAGTCACAGCAAGGCCAGTCCCTGCTCCCAGCACTGGGGTAACACCCCAGGCCAGACAGGCTCCTTCCCCAGCCCTGCAGGAGCAGGGGGATGCTGAGAGCCCAGACAGTCTCCAGAACTTTTGGTCTTGACTCAGAGGCAGAGCAGACTGAGCAAGCCCAGGAGATCATCCTCCTGCAGCCCTCAGGCCTGGCTTGAGCAATGCAGGAGCTTCCCAGCCCTGTTACCCACAGTGGCTGCTGAATTCCAGCTTTCCCACCCAGCTCCTCAGCATCAGTGGCACCCAGCAGCTTCCCTCTCTACTGCCAAGTCCCACAACACAGATGCTGTGGAAAAGAAAGGGCAGAGGCAGCAGCTGGCTCTGTTCTCAAACTCTGCACATCACCACGGCACTGAGAGGACTCTGGTCAGGAGCACCAGGAGCCAATATCCACACAAATCCCATGGAGGGGATGATCCTGGCCCAGCAACACTGGCTGCAGCAAACACAGAGCACAGCACAAAACACAGGTGGTCATTTGTCCAAAAGCTGCCCAGATAAACGATGGACACAGACTTGAGGCACCATGCTGAGGCCACTCTGAGCCAGAGGCCCAGTCCTACACACAGAGTGGCCACTGGGACACAGGCAGCAATCTCCTGTGTCCTCCAAGATTCCAGCACCTTCTCCACAGCCCAGCTACGGCCTGGATATGTGAACAGCTCATGTCCAGCCCCACGTATCTGTCAGGGATTTCACCTGCTCCCAACACCTCCAAACACCTGGGTCACTTGGCTCCATCTCCTGTTCCTCCAAGCCCATCACAGTTCCAGCAAAACCTCTGGATGCATTTCTACTTCCCAGGACTGAGAAAGAGGCTTCAGCTTCTGAGTGACACAGGCACCAGAGACAGAGCCATTCCTCACTCGTGGAAAGAACACAGGGATATATTTAGGCACAGGAACCACATTTAGTGAGGGTCGAGAGCCACATCCTTTATCTGTGTGACATCTGAACCCAAGGTTCTGGTGGTTAGCAGTGAAGCTGCGCTGTCCTGGTGGCTGCAGGAGGAGGCAGGATAAGGAACACGGGATCAGAACTTCCAGGAGCAGATCAGAGTGGGATCAGACCTTCTGGGAGCCGCTCCCTCTCCCCTCACAGCACAGGGGTGTGCAGGACCACGGGGGGTGGATTTGGGGAGCACCACCTTGGCTTTTAAAGCCCATTTGGTCACATCTCCTCCCTGCCTCCCGGTCAGGCTGTGCTGGAGCAGCTCTGGCTGAGCCTCCCCGTTATCTCCCCAGCCTTCCCCGCTCCGACCAAAGTCCAAGGATTCAGTTTACATTACAGAGCGGAGGGAGGAGGTGGATCACATTCCTACACCCACTTCCCTTGGCACCTTCCCCACCAGCCTCCTGCCCAATGCTCTTCACCCCACACACGCCAAAAGGCTGGGGGAAAACGATGCCAAAGGGATGGGAGAAAACGGGGAGCAGATTCCACCAGTGCTGCTCATAAACCACCAGATGGGCTCACCCAGAGCAAGGCTGAGCTGCTCCTGCTCTTTGCTGGGGCCTGAACACAGGGCAAGGCACAAAACCCTTCCCAGCCTCATTCCTAGAGCCCTACCAGGCCAGAGCAGCATCAAGACAAAAGGGGATAACACCCAAGAGCTGCCAGGACCCGCAAAAGCCACCAGCTCCTGCTGCAGCTGGCCCTCAGCACCCACCAGAGAGGGCACAAAACAATCCAGAAGCCACCAAAAGCCTCTTGGCTGGCCCAGAGCAGCACAAATGTCAAAAGCTGGCCTGACACGGCAAGTATGCTGTAGGTGGAAGTGAAATAATTCACTCTCTGTAAGAGAGGGCTCCGAGCTTGCCAATTTTCCCTCACGGACAAGGACACCATTCAGAGACTTTAAATATAATAAACCTTTTCTGCCCCCTTTTCTGGACAAAATAACCTACAGAGAAAAATATCTGAAATCAGAAATGAAAAAAGGCTGTCCCCCATAAGGGATGGGGGGGAGATGGTGCAGGGCAGGAAACGAGGAACACAAAGTTTAGGGAGTTTCAGAGCAGGAAAACTTTATGGAGAGCAAAGTCAATACTCCTGGCGAAGTGCAGAGCTCCCTGCTGATCTTAAGGAAACTGGGGATGAGTTCTTCACATTTAAATCACTGCAAGATGACAAAATATTTCCTTGGACTGCCCCCCATAGTGGGCAGAAATATTCCCATGCCTACTGCAATTTTGGGAGAACACATTAAAACTCCTTTGAGTTCAACCAAAATGGTTTTGATGTTGCAAAAAGCATCTTTTGCTGCTTGGAGGGCTGTGAGTGGGATCCCTTTTCTCACCAAGTTATCAGCATTTTGAGGCCACTGAGTTCACTTTGCTACGGGATGGGAAGCAAAACTCCAAGAATCATTTCAAACATAAATAGCAAAAAGGAAGAAGTTGCTGCTTCAGTGGGAAGATTCCCCAACCTCAAGTGCCCCGAGACTGTGTCAGCATCTAAAAGAGATGATGCATTTCAGAAGGCCAAAGCTCACTGGGAGAGCTGGAGTTTGACCCAGGACAAGTTTCCCGGTGTCTTTTATTAAGTCAGCAGTTCCAGCACAGCCCCAAAGCCTCACCTGGCCACGGGGACAATTCAGTGAAGGGGTGGCAAAGGGCTTGAAAAGCTTTCCACTCCTGCCTGGCATCTCCCTAGAAACAACTATCAGTCCTAATCATCCCCAGATTCCCAGCACGAGGTGCCTGGATCCATCACACAAGCTGAGTGTTGCCGTTTAACAGTTTCAGTGAGGGCTTTGAAGTCAATGGATCACTCCAGGCCATGAGGTCTGCAAAAGGACATCCCTCCCTCCCTCCAAAGGACAACTTTCAGGCTATATCTGAAACAGAATAAAGTTTAAACCTGCAAGCTATCCCTCATTGCAGGGTTTAGGCTGAAGTTGGGTTTCAAGGCACTGTCTCCTGTGCACAGGGAGTTCATAAATATTCCTTTATATGCAAACACTGCTCCTTAGCATTCCCTTGGAGATCCAGCCAAGTGGGAACGTGGCTTATTGCAATGCAGTCCTAAACAAAGTTTTCGAGTGCTTTGAAAACTGATTTGCCTATAAGGCTTCTTGTCTGCTCTGCTTTTCTTTTCACGGAACTCCGGCCTCCTGTTACAACCCTGGACTGGGATTCAGCACCCAGGACTTATTCCCAAGTGCCATTTACCCCCTGGGGAAACTTTAGGCAAATCCCTGTCTGTGCCTCCACTCTCAGAGCCAGGATAATGACACCAGGTCTTTTATAAAGCATTCCAGGGTGTTCAGATGACAAGGCTGTGCAATCACAAGGAATTATTATGGCTTCAATAACCTCTTCATGCAACGTTATCCTGTGCAAAGGGTTGCAGACAAAGGCTTCTGTTCTGCTTTGGGTTGTCATGTTGGTACCTGTAGGAGCACTCTTGAACTCGGCTGGGCTGTGGCAATTCTCCTGATACATAAATCAGTTTGGGGAGTTGCTAAAAGTCATCCGGTTTCCATCTGTTTTAAGGGAAACCCCCCCAGTTTTACCCAGAATAGGATTTAGAGTGACTTGCCAGGGGGCTGAGTGCTAAAGCTCACGTTCACAGCACGGAGTGCACTCGTGGAACCTGCAGCCCAGATTTCCAGCTGAAGAAGATTTAGCCCTCCAGGTCTTTGGGAATGGCCAGGCAGAGAGAAGGGAAGGAGGATGTCACCCAAATCTCTGATCCACAGCATCCCAGCTGGCAAAGACACAGTCCCAAAGTTGGAGCAGAAGTGACCATCAACTGCAATTACACTACTCTGAACAGCAAATTGCTGACCCTGAAAATGCAGGGAAGTGCCAAAAAACCATTGGGCTCCATCACTTTTTCCACTTTGCAGCTCTGGCCAAGATGAGGGGCTGCCCCTCAGGACAGGGAGAGGACACTGTGACATCCCTGCCTCTCTCCCAGCTCCAAGCAATGCCATGTCCCGATGTGTGCTGATATCTGCCCACACCTGCTCCTCTCCTACCCACCCTGCTGAAGTTCCTGGGGGTGTTTTGCTGTTCTGCCCAAATTCTGGACTGGTAGGAATTTGGAAACCGGTCCAGCAAACCCCACCCCCACACTGGTTTTCCCAGTGGGGCCGATCCTGCGGCAGCTCCCGAGTGCCGGAGCCCTGCGTGTCCCAGGGAACAGCCAGGGCTGGGAGGGATTGGGATTTATGTTCCTGCAGCTGGGGCAAGGAGGAAGGGAAAGGACTGTTGTTCCTCTAGGACGCTGGGGAGCTGTTTAATAAAGTTTGGGATCACTTTGTTTTCCTGGGTTTTCCCTCGGCTGCGTCTGACTCCCGCGAGCTGCAAACAACAAAGTTCAAGAACTTCTGGGGGAAGTTTGGGACAAAGCGCCAAGAGCAGGAGGCCAAGTAGGAAGGGCTGCAGCTCTGCTGCCAAGTGGAGTTTTTAAGGGACACAAAGAGCCATGGGATTCCTCAGGGACAGAGGGCTGAGCCCTGCTCGGGTCCAGCACTCACACAAATGGCTCCCCACAGGCATCCAGCCAAGCTCAGGCTGCTCACCCTGCAAGACATCCCTGCAAGCTGTGCTAACCTCCCTTTGCTAAGGAAAGCTGCGGGGAACCTGATCCTGCTATCTGCTCTTCTGTTTGTTTTAAAGAAAAGGTATTGCCAACCTCCGAGCACGGAACGCTGCAGATGCTTTACATAGCCCAGCAGTCGAGTGCATGGGATAATGAGCGCTGCTTTATGCTACAGGATTTTCAAGAATGCCCAAATCTCCAGTCAACATCCATATCAAAGGGGGAGCAATCCCAAAAGTCCCCGGCTGAACAGGTCAGGGCCTGCCCACAGAAAATGCAAAGGGCTTTTTTTAAGGCGAGTACAAAGAGCAGCACAGAGCCGGTGTCTCTGTGCCAGCTGTAGGAGTTTGTACCCACACAGAGGAAACCCTAAGCTGATTAAATGAACCATTCCCCGAACGGCCCAGCCAGGCAGGGTTACCTGCACGGTGCAGCAATCCCTGCTTTGATCTCCAGGAAACGGCTGTTTATTCAAAAACCCGTTTGCCATGGCAACCGTGGGGCAGAGAAAAGGAGGGAGGGGGAGAGAATTCCCCAGGGCTTCCCTGGAAAAGTTGTCCCATCACCAGCAAAGTGGTTCAGCACTGGGGCCAAATGATGTTTTAATTAATTTCCAGAGAATCCTGCAGCTCAGTGCTGGAGCATCTCGACAGGTTCCTGGGTTTCCTGCCCTGCTGCCATCCTGTTGGGATGTCTGGACACAGCCACCATCCCCCGGGAACAGAGGTTTCCTGCAGGGAAGTTCAAGTTCTTCTCAGCAAACAAAACTCTCCTCCCTGCTCATCTTATCACTGCTCTGGCTGCGGGAGGAGACACTCGGAAACAGCAGAGGGATTCAGCAGCAGCAGATCAAAAGTTCCTCCCTTCCTCTGAGGTCTCAGTCTTTTTGTTGTTGTTGTTTTGGAAGGGGGAAAAAAAAAAAAACCAACCCCAAACATGCAGCCCTCGAGAGGGACACAAAACACAAGAGCTGTTGTTTTTCTTTCCCACGTTGTAATAATTATCAGTGAAAAATCTGTTCAAAGCAAGCAAAGGCCATTTTAGTCCCGTTCCTCAGCCACAAATAGCTTTAAAAAGTCCATTTTTAAAGCTGTGTTATATTGGGTGAGGGGGATTTGCTTCTGTGTTTCCAAGTCCTGCATCACACTGCAGGAAAAGAGACTTTGAAATGTGTCCCAGCCACAAGGACTCAAACCAAACCCTTTTTTTAAAAAAGTAGGAGATTCTCAGCTTTCATTTGGTGCCCCCATTTCCAGCAGCTGGGATTTATGCAAAAGAACATGAAATGCCACGGGGCTTGTAATAAAAATAAAATAAAATCCTGAAAGCTCCCACCAGGGCAGTTTTGCAGCTTCTCTGGGCTGTTTGCAAGCAGCACAAGACTTCTTGGCCTCTGCCACGAGCAAAGAAAAGGAGATGGAGGGGGATGGAATGAGATAGGAGCTGCTGGCAGGGCACAGCCTCTCTGCAGAGGATTTATTTGCCAAGAAAGTTCATGCTGGATGCTGTTACCCCACCAGTTTTATTCCTGGGGACTCACTGGGGGTCTCCAAACCCTTGCTCACAGTGGGCTTTGCTCCATCCCACACAAGAACTGGGGTTTTCCTCCTTTTATACCTGATGCCAGTCAGGTATAAAACCCAGAGGGATTCTCTGGTTTGTGCTTTCCTTTCAGTGCTGTGGATTTCCGAGCAGCTGCTGGAGGATGAGCCACTTCCCCTTGCACAGAAAGGGCTTTTGCCCCATAAATATTTCATGTCCCCTGCTGGCTGCTGGAGCACAGAGCCAGAGCCTGGCATAGGAGCCACGGGGACCTGACACAGCTCAGGGGGATGAGGACCCACCACGAGGGCGAGGTTTGCTCCCACATTTTCCTTGTTAATTCAAGGAAAGAACAGCCAGACTGATTTAGGAAGAGTCCCTTCGGGCCGAGCCTGCTTGTGGCACTGAGCTGTGAATTATTCAAGAGCCATCCAGGGGGCTGGGCACATCTGGACCTGCTCACTTGGAATATTCTCTTTCCACGCTGGGCTGTGAGGAGCAAGGAAGCCACAGTGGGTTCCTGACCAGACAGGCACCCCCAGAAGTTTTAGCCAGAACCACTCAGAGCCAAGAGCACAGCAGAAGCCAGGCACCCACCATGCAAATGATCCAGGAAAATGCTGGTTCAAACAACTGCACAGACAGAGCCGGGGATGGGATATGGGCAGAACAATAAAAGCTGGTGTTTATATTTGGATGCAAATTCTCCCCAGCAGCACCGGTCACCAAGAAAAGGAAGCTTTTGACCCTAGGGAAAACCTGGTAGGGACCAAAAGCCTTGCAGAAGTAAAACAGCCTGGCTTAGTGACCCCCCTCCAAGCCAGGAAAACACTGGAGCATTAACAAAACCAGCCTGAGCAATGAAATGCAAATGCTACTCCAATCATTAAATAAAGAGAAGGATCCTGCTCCCAGAACAATGGCCGGGGCTGTAACTGGATTTGAGAGAATCCCAGCTCCTGGCCTTGTGGGAGAGCTCAGACAGGAGGCTCTTGTTGCAGTGGTTCCAGAGAGGCTGTTTAATTTTAGTAGGTCGGCGAGCACTTGACATCACAAAGCAGTCCCTGGACAAAGCAGAGCCAAGGAACTCTGCAATCCGTTTTCCCTCCAGGAAGGAAGGCAAAGCTTCCTACAGCAGGGAGGAGGTGGAAGAGGGAAGGGGAGGGGGCTGACATTTGAGAGAAGGAACAAGGCCCACGTGGAGGATGCAGGAGAGCAGGGAGGTAAAACCAGGCAGATGAAGCAGCCTCACCTCTCACCCCGGCTCAGGGTGTGTTTGCCTTTTTACTTTAGGCCAGACTAATCCTGGCTGCAGTTGCAATCCATCCAAATCCCAAGTCCCCTCCTAGGAGGGATGTTTGTCCTTCCCTTCCTTAGCAGGGTACGTATTTACTTTGTTCTTTAACATAGAATCCATCCAAAATACCAACTGGACAACTCAGCTCCCCCAAGAGCAGAAAACAGAGCAGAAACTCTCCAGCCCTCCAAGCCGGGTGTCCCAGAGAACTTGGGGGCTTTCTCCACGGATTTTTAAATAAGAAAACACGTGCTGACGTTGCAAAAGGTGCTGCTGAACCAGCCCAATGAAACATCCCTCTCCTGCACTGCTCAGGCCAGGAATGAACCAGACAGGGGCTGTGTTATCCCTGCTCAGCCCTCGGCACCACAGGCAGGGATCGGCGGCTCCAACAGCTCAGCTCACACAAGTGCAAGTCCCCAAAGCTGAGATCTCTTCTTTAACTCTATTAAATTTACTCAGGGAGGCCACAAAGGTATCTGAGACATGAAAAACAGGAAGGAAGAAGTACCACAGCTGCTGAACGCACCCTTTGCTACTCTCCTGACTTCCTGCAGTTAAAGGAGGAGCAGATGAACTGGCCGAGGAGATGGGTTTGGAAATCCTCCTGTTCACCTGATTTCCACACTCCTGACACAGGCACAGAGTTGAGTATCCAAGGGCTCATTCCCTCAGCCTCTCCATCCCCTGCACAGCACAGCAAGGTGCCTTTCACGCTCAGCTTCCCCTGTTCCAGGCACTCCGAGAAAACAGCAGGCAGGGAAATAAAAAATAATAAATAAACCTGCCAGGCTAGGGGAGAGAGCTGCAGGAACCTGCTGTTCCAGCCCTTGCACCAACCCACTCGATTGCATTTTATGTCCCTGCACCTCCACAGCCACGGGAAATGGAGCTCTTGCCATCAGGTGCCTCTGCATTACAAGTGCTGAGCCAGAAATTAGCCCCAAATCCAAAAAATCCATTGGAAGAGTTACCCTTCCAGCTGATGTTGTAAAAGGGGGGATTTAAAGGAGAGAGGAACTTATTGGTGATGCTTTTTCTACCTTTACGAACCCTAAATGGTGGAAAAAACACAGTTTCAGCTTCCCTGTGAAGATCCCTTGGCCTTCCCTTGGGTATTTACGAGCAGCTTTAGTTAGAGGAGAGTTTGGTCATAAAGACAGCGGGGAAAATCCAGGCCCTGATCCCACAGTGACTCATTGCTGATGTTCAAGCAGCTCCAGAGCTCACCATGATCAGCCCCCTCCTGTGAGCAGAGTGAGGATGTCACAGGTCCCTCCTGGGGCCAGCCCTTACCCAGAGTTTGCTGTCCCAGTAGAAGGCTCCCAGCAGTTTGACGATGTGGGGGTGGTCACAGGTGGCCAGGATCTCAATCTCCACCATGTAATCCTCCAGCTCATCCTCACTCTTGGTCTCGATGACCTTGGCAGCTGCCAAAGCACCCGTTTCCTTGTTCTTGGCCTGCAAGACAAAACCAGGGTGATCCAGGGAAAGTGAGGAGAGGCAGGAGCACAAAATTCCTGCTGCTCCAATTCCTGCCAGGGTCCACTGGCCCCAGCAGTAAAACCAGGAGGGAAACTTGCAGAGGCATTTCAGCTTCCTAAAGCTGCCCACAGCTTCGCAGAGTGGCTGGATCCTCCTTCCTCCCTCCAGGCTCCAAAGCCCACACCACTTCCCATCACAGGGACATGGAAACTTTTAGGAAAGAAGATGGATCCTGTTGCTTGGATTTCCCCATGTTTGCATGGGGAAAAAAAAAAAAAGGAAGCAAGGAAACCTCAAAGTGTAGAACTTTTCTGATGATACCACAGGTGAATTACTAGAAATCCTAAATATGCAGATAAGACAACCAAGACCTGTCTGAGGGTGGAGCCAGGGTGGGGGTCGGGCTCTGCTCCCAGGGAACAGCCTCAAGCTGGGCCAGGGGAGGCTCAGGGTGGACAGCAGCAGGAATTTCCCCATGGAAAGGGTGCTCAGGCCTTGGCAGGGGCTGCCCAGGGAGGTTTGGAGTGCCCATCCCTGGAGGTGCCCAAGGAAGGGCTGGAGGTGGCACTCAGAGCTCTGGGCTGGGGACAAGGTGGGGATGGGGCCCAGGCTGGACTCGATGATGTTGAAAGTCTTTTCCAAACTCAAGGATTCTGTGACTTTGTAAAATTCACAGTCCAGCTGCACCAGGAGATGTGTCACACGTGGGAGAGGGGTGAGACAGGAGCTGCTGACTCAGGAGCATCCTGACATTCCCAGAAGTTCATTGAGTCAGCAGATGACGGCACAGGATTCCCTCCAGCTCACCCCCTGCTCCCCACTGACACAATTCCAGCTCCTCCCCCATTTTCCTTCCATCACACCCAGGCTGCCTCTCCTGCAGGGAAACAAATCCCTCTGTGGATGGAATCCCTGGAGGAGCCGGCCAAGCTCTGCTTGTGACCTTTCTTCCCTCTCTCCAGTTTACATCTCCGTGTTTGGAAAACCTACGGGGGAGCTTTCAGGAGGATTAACTCCTGCTGCAAACACCACAAGCCCCCTCTGAACAGCTTCACACAGCTTGGGTGACACTATAACCGTGTGCCAAGGGACAGGCTGGGGAGGGGAGGAAGGAATACTGGGAAAGCAGAGCGAGGAAAATGAGGGATCCCTGAGTCTCTGCTGTGTTTTGAAGCCTTGCTGCATTCCAGGAGCTGGCAGGGACAGCTGTGTCCTTACCACAGGGGACAAATCCATTTCCATCTGGGCTCGCTGCCCTAACGCAGGACAGCAGCTCCCGCTGGTTTCAGGAGAAATTAGGGGGTTTCTGTAGCTCAGCTTGGTTGGGTTGTCACCAAGCTGCCACCAGACGCTCTCACACAGAGAGAGATGTGGAAGGAGCTCAGGGAGAAGCACAGCCCTTCCAACGGGAGCCAGAAGTGCCCCACTGTGTTTGCTCTGCACTTACGGGGCTGGGAGAGCTCCAGGGAGGGGAAGTAAATATTGTGAGAAGAGGTGGGGCTTCCCTTGGAGCTTTGCTTCCCACCGGTGGGGGCCCTGCCAGCTCAGCCCCTGCAGGATGCTGGGGCCCAGCAGGCACCTGGAAAAATCCAGGAGCAGAGCACGGAGCTGGGCTGGGGGTGAGGGTTTGCAAACCCTGCAAATTGTGGTGGGGGAGTGACCACAGCCCAGCCTGGCCTCATTCACTGGTATTCCTCCATCCCATGGGTGACCAGCCCAGCAACCCCCAGTGACCAGTCCCTGCCCAGCTGGGAGCCCACCTGCACCTGCCTGGTGCTCAGCTTTAAAGGTGACCAGAACAGAGTGACCTCTGCATTCCTCCACCACGCTGAGCCGCCCTGAACAAGTGTTCACCCACCCTTCCCCACTTCCTGCTCCCTGAGCTCCAGAGGGGGAGCAGCACTTCACCATCCCATGTCCCACGTGCCCCCAGCTGGCACAGGGAGGTCACAGCTTGGGCACCCCAGCAGGAGTGAGAGCAGCACCTCCAAGGGGAAATCAGCTCAGGACATCACCAACTCCTGATGCAGCAACACTTCAGAGCCAGCGAGCTCCCGTGGGCAGGGGTGGCACAGGCTTGGTGTGGGCATGAGCCTGTGATAATGTCACTGCTGCAACCAAGGGCACTTCCCAGGAGGGACCAAATTGACCCTCAGGATGGCAGAAGAAGCTGGAGTAGGAAGGAGACCTGAGATCACGGGGCAAGTAGGAGATTTTGGAAAATTATCTCCCCTGTAGTGTGGAGAAGACACAGGTTACCCCACACAGCAGCTTTGGGAGGACCAACACTGGTACAGGCTGGACAGTTCATCCCTTCCTGAGGTGTCCATGGCCCCTCTGAGCCCAAATTCCAGCTGTCCTGTTCCCACCACATGACAGAGGGAGATGCACAGTGCCTGGCACGGGCACTCCTGAACTGAGCTCAGAAAGTCACGTTTGTCATTGCCAAAGGTTTGGAATTCCAAGGATCTTCTGCCCAGTTCTCCCTTTTTCTTCATCTGCTCATCCCCCAGCCCTGACACCAGGCCACAGCCACACCCCAGCAGCCTCCCAGACCGTGAGATCCCAAGAAACTGTTCGGTGCCAGTTCCTCCTCCACTCCTGGACATTTCAACCCCATGGATAACTGGTCCTTGGGATGCTAATTAGCCCCCCAAAAAATTAGAGCAGACAGCTGCCAGCATGGTGCCCAGGAGGTGCTGCTGAACTACAGGGGGGTTCATTTCAGTCACTTAAACCCCAAAATCCCCTCATGGCCACCACCAGCCGCTGGGCAAGTCAACGGTGACAGGTCCATGCAGGAATGGGGCTGGAACGTGCATTCCACAAATGTCACATAAAAGTTACTCAGTAAACCACTTCCAGAGGGCCCTGCCAGGAGCCAAGCAGGAAACAATGCAAAGGATCTTCCTGGAGAACTCTGGAGCAAACTGGGTGCTGGCCTTGCCACTGCCAAACACACCGGGAATACCAGGAAATAGGGGATGAGTAGGATTGCTCCTAGAAGGCAGAGAGGGAAACCACTGCTGGGTTTATGGATTTGAGGGGTGAGAGGTGCCTGCTCAGGTGACAGAAGTGGCTGTTTGGCCTTTGCCTGTGACTCACCCCGCAGCTATTGTGAAATCCTGAGTGTGACAAACACAGGAACTATTTTAAGCCCTGAAAGAACACATTACCGGAAGGCTGGATGGTTCAGGACGGCCAGTTTCTAGGTGAGGCAGAGGAAAGCCCTGCGTGAACTCTCACTGCCACAAAAAGGAGAACTGAGAGCTCCCCCATTGCTTCACCTCCCCTCGTTTGCACCCGGTATCTTCCCAAGCCACGGGATCATCCCTTACAGGCTATCGTGCCACCATATTTTTGGTGTGAGCTCTTCTTCCCCTCCTTGCCAGCCTTGTCCCCATGCCAGGAGAGCTGATGCTTCAGATATCACCGACCTAAAGGCCCAGGAGCAAAGAGCCTGGAGGTCGCAGTGATGCTGCATTTGGGGGGTGACAGCTGGGCTGCCCCACCCCAGTGCGCTCCTGCTCTGTGTCTCTGTGTGCAACTGCTCCCTCACACGTTTCTCAGGGATTATGTAACAATTAATTGCCTCCTGATGAACCTGGCCCCAGCTCCCTGCACCAGTAAACAAACACAGATAGCCAGGCTTGAGTCAGTGCTCGAGGTGGTGTCAAATAATCAATGGGAGCTGGAATGAAGGCACCTCCCCTATGGGGACAGGCGGAGAAAGCTGTTCAGCCTGGAGAAGGGAAGGTTCCCTTCTCCAGTGTCTGAAGGGGCTACAGGGAAGCCAGAGAGGGACTTTTCACAAGGAACTGGAGTGCCAGGACAAGAGGGAATGAGTGCACTCAGACAGAGCAGGGTTTGATGGGATATTGGGAAGGAATTGTTCCCTGGGAGGGTGGGCAGGCCCTGGCACAGGGTGCCCAGAGCAGTTGTGGCTGCCCCTGGATCCCTGGAACTGTCCAAGGCCAGGTCGGACATTGGGGCTGGAGCAGCCTGGGACAGTGGGAGGTGTCCCTGCCATGGCAGGGGTGGCACTGGGTGACCTTTAAGGTCCCTTCCATCCCAAACCATTCCATGACTCCCAAGCCTAACAAGCCCCCAAGAGCCACTTCAGTTAGTCTCCGTAAATGAGGCCTCTTTGGGGTTTTGTTTGAAATGCTGGATTCAGGCCCTGGTGCCACCAAACAGAGCAGTTGGTGACAATTTGGATGGGGGACAGCAGCACAGCCCTGGTCCCTCAGCCCCCACGTCGGGCAGGGCTCTGACTGCACCAGCGCTGCTGCTCTGGCAGCTGTGGCAACACTCCAGCAAGGGAAGGGGAAGTGGCTTCTGAAACACCCAAAAACCGTTAAAAAAAAAAAAGAGAAAGCAGAACTGCCTTCCACTGGTTTTACAAGCAAAGGGCAGGGAAAGCAGCCCCACCAGAGAACTCAGCTACAGCCACGGCCTCGTTTTCTGGGTAGGCCTGCCAAACACAACTGTGACCAAAGCACAGCACAAACACCTCTTCTGGCCTTAAAAGCTCAGCAGTGGCCCAGGAAAGGGGGGCAGAGATAAGAAACCCACAGAGCAGCACAGCACGTGATGGTTCAGACCTTGCACCCAACCAGCCGCAGAAACAGGCACAGCAAGAGGGTTTGGGGCTGTTTTGCTGTGTTTTAACCACCCACAGACACCAGGCAGACCTCGTGGGCCTGGGCTGGGAGAGACATGTGCAAATAAACAGGCAAGGTTTGAGGAGAGGGAAGTTCCACACTGACCCAGCATCTTCAGCCTCCAACTTGAACATCCTTCAGATCACCGTCCCTGAAAGAGCACCGTGCTCCAAGTGAGCATTCCTGGCCTGGTCTTCATTCAGCCAGTGCCACAACATTGAGAAAATTAAAAAAAAAAAAAAATAGAGGGGAAAAAGCCTTTCAGGCAGGTCTGAGTTTCCTAGCAACTTCCTGCAACAAATTTGGTCCACAGAGGGCTGTGGGAGCAGGGGCTGAATGGCTGCGACACCCAAGAGCCAGGGAATGGGTTTAGGCTGGCAGTGGCGGGGCTGGCTGGCTGGCAGCCCTCTCACACTGGGCTGAAAAGCAGAATAAAGAACTCAGCCCTTCCCTGTCTCCAGAGCCCAGGGCTGCCAGGGTGGCCCAGCACTGCTGGCACTTCCCATGGCAGGAGGAATATGGGGCAGGAGCAGCACAATGATGCCAGCAGCTCCGAGTGCTGAGGAGAACCAACACCAGCTGGCTCTGCTGCGCACAGCTCCCTTCTCTGCCTCTCCCACCTCCCCAGAGTTTGGTTGAGCAAATAAGGACAGGAGCCCCGAGAATACGAGCACAGGGAGGCGAGAAAGGTCAGGAAGGTTTCCATGTGCTGGCTGGGAAGAGCAGATGTTTGGGAGGTGGCACCGAGGTGCTTTTCCCCAGCCAGGAGGCAGAAGTCAGGGAATGCAGCTCCAGCAGGAATGGTGCCATGGCTCTGCCCTGTGCCAGGGACACGCTGCCCCTTCCAGCCCCAATCCCGGGGGTGGCACTTCCAGACACTGCTCTTGAAGGGAGCTGCGCTCTCCCTTTGCCATGGGAACAAAGTGTGCCTTTGCTCTTCTTGCTGAATCCCTGTTCCCTCTGGATTCAGGCTGTGCCAGTGGATGGGGGGACAGCACAGCCACCCCCCATAGCCCGTGGGGACCCCCAGCCACAGGGGGCTTCACCCGAGAGTCACAAGGAGAACCCCACATTTACAGACAGCAGCACCCCATGGACCAGAAGAAGAACCTGTTCTCCGAGGAAGCTGAACTCTCAAGAGACAAAACATTTAAAAAAATCACGAGATGGGCTAGGCAGGGTTTTTCTGAGCAGCAACAATCGCCACGTGCTCGAGGGTGAAAGGCTCATCTGAGCTGCCTCTTGCAGGCAGCTGCCCACGGCTCCCACTGGCAGCAGCGCTGCCAAGATCTGGGCTGTGCCACTGAAGTCATTGTCCAAATATTTAGGCCATGGAGAGCTATCCCCGTCCCCTGTCACACCGAGACGGCCGCGGAGCACAGGGCTGCGGCAGGGATGGGGCATCCCACGGCTCCACGAGTTGAAAGTGAACATCAAGTCTGAAGTTCAGCCAGGTTTAACATTGTTAAACCTTCCCATTCCTCTTTCCCAAGCGAAAAGATTTTAAGGAAACCCTTCAGCTGTTCTAAAGGACAAGACCACGATTCAATCCTACTTTTTTTTTTTTTTTGCGGCCAATCAGCTCAAACTTCCCCTGCTTTTGTTTTCCTTCTCTTTTCTTTTTCTAAATTAACTCGGCAGATTAACATCTCTCCGTGACACCCTTTCCAGGAATTACAGGTTAAATCGTAGAATCACAGAACGATTTGGGCTGGAAGAAACCTTAAAGCTCATTTTGTTGCCATGGGCAGGGACACCTTCCATTATCCCAGGCAGCTCCAAGCCCCGTCCATCCCGGCCTTGGACACTTCCAGGGATCCAGGGGCAGCCACAGCTTCTCTGGGCACCCTGTGCCAGGGCCTGCCCACCCTCACAGGCTGGATTTTTTTCCTAATATCCCACCTAAACTTGCTCCCTCATGGATCAAACCAAGAGCTGAGCCTGAACCACCTGAGCCAACCGAGGCACACCGGGATGGTGCAGGCTGGGGTGATGAGCAGAGAGGTGTGACAGGGACAGGGACACCCTCGAGTGACAGGGACACCCTGGTGCCCACGAACGGCCCCGCTGCTGCTGCGAGGCAGCTGCACAACATCCAACAATCAGCCTTTTATTACCCCAGTTTCAAAGCCGCGTTTCTAGTCCGCAGCATGTACAGCACCGATGGCAGCACGACACATCAGATAACCCAAATTCGCCTTTTTAAGCGCGTCTTGGAGAAGAAAGGAGAACAAGGGCACAAAAGACGCGCTGGTGACTCGCCGTGGCCCCGGGGCTCGGTGGGATGGAGCTGTTTGAAGGCGATTTGAAGGGAATAAAGTGAATAAAGTGAATAACCCCCTTTCCCAGCGTGCGGGGGCTGTGGGCAGCCTGTCCCCACCCTGCCGCCTTATCGGGCAGCCAATGTCCCCATCAGCGGGCGCTGGGGAGGGCAGATAGCGCTGCACAAGAGGCAGGGGAGCGGCACAACAATCCCCCCACGAGAAAGGCAGCGAGGCCCTGGCCGTCCTCCAGGAGCCAGAGGAGCCCCTGCCAGCGTGGGAGCTCTCCACGCCCGCAAGAGCCCTCGGGCATCCCTTGCTGCTGGCACTAATGCGAGGGTGAAGCGGTAAAGCCCCGGTTTTGCAGGGCTGGGAGGTGATGCTGCGGCTCCAAGCAGCCA
Source organism: Aphelocoma coerulescens (assembly GCF_041296385.1). Lineage (NCBI taxonomy): Eukaryota > Metazoa > Chordata > Aves > Passeriformes > Corvidae > Aphelocoma > Aphelocoma coerulescens. The sequence goes on along the minus strand of NC_091027.1, from coordinate 2,131,175 downwards.
GCACTGCTGGTTTCACGCTGAGCATCTTCCCTGAGAGCAGCACAGCAGCTCAGGGGCTGCCTCTGCCACGCGTCCCTGCCAAATGATGCGGCTCTGAAGCGCCAGCACAGATCCTCTGAGCTTATGAACGGCATCTTAGGTGTTTTCCCAGGAAAATAGCTCTGCTTTTCTTCCGCGGCAGCTTGGGAAGGGTCTGCGTTAGGAACTTTTCCAGGCCTTCCCAGGCTGGCACCCGCTGATCGCAGCTCCCGACTGCTGGATTGGAGATCATCCATTTAATGGGCTTTGGGTGAGGCGGTGACAAAGGTCGGTCACCCGGGGGCTGCCACCACATCCTCACTGCACCTCCGGCCTCGCCAAAGCCACGGCATTCATAGAATGAGAGCTGGGCAGAAACAGCTCCTCCCCACCCCCTCCTACTTCTCAGCTTCATTACCCTCTGTCCAACTGGTTCCTGGTGCAGCCAGATCCTCTTTTGCTGCAGCGAGACTTTCTGTAAAGGCAGGGAAATCCCGGTCGTTTCTGCTGGCCGCAGGTTTCTTTAGCTCTGCTGTGTACGATCCAGACTCCACCATAAATTTCATTTTTTTTTTAATTAATATGTATTTAAATGAAGCCTGTCCTACTTTCGGAAAGCCAGTTCAGCTTTGCTCAGCTGAGTGCACGGGAGCCCAGGACACAGCTCCAGACGGGATTTCACAGGGCAGGAATACCCCAAACACCCGAGGCCTCCTTCCTCCTGCTCACACCCGGCCTCAGAAAAGCAAATCCTACTAAACCCAGCCCATTTTTCCACCTCTCCACACCTAAATTCCTCCCAGAAATTTGTCCAGGGTGCAAAGCCCTGCTGAGGGCTGCCAGACCTTTCCAAGGGAACACAACATATGGCACACGGGGCAGGATGCAGGCACAGGATTCCGTCACCTCCCCACGCTTCCGGGCGTGGAAAAGGGGCGGAAAACAGGCAGGAACTTCACTCAAACATCCTGAAAAGCTCAGGGCCCTGCAAACACTCAGCCTTGCTCCCAGCAAGAGAATGATTCAAATTGTTCACTGAATTTTGGGCACCTCCGTTCTCCTGGAGCGTGGTGGGTTACTCTGCAGGTTTTTGGTGGGTTACTCTGCAGGTTTTTAGTGGGTTACTCTGCAGGTTTTTGGCAGCTGAGCAGCACAAGAGAGCAAACCTCTTCTTCCACACCCCATCTTGCACTCATCCCCACTTAGGGTAGTGCTCCAGATATAAAAAAAACCAAAGGAAGGCAACAAAAAAAACCCCCGTAGATGAAGGAAATTGTGCCTCTGGTTATTACCTAAAATAAGGATTTACAGCACAGGGCGCCCAAATAATTTGGGATTCGTCAATGAACAAACAAACTCTCGCATGAGAATTCAACACCCGCCCGTGTCCATTTGCCAGCCGGAATGGAGAACAGGTGGAGAAGAGATCAAAGCAATGGAAGTGAAATGTCGCTAAATACAATAAAATAACCCTCTGATTTCTGGTTAAAAGAAAGGTTAAACCTCACCCTGCTCAGCAGGGTTAAAACTCCACAGAAGCAAAAATTTGCCTGAATATTCAAGTTCCAGAAGCAATGAACTTCTGGTTGTAGATGTGTGGTCTCCATTGGGACATTTTTATGCTCATTTGGGTGAAAATGGGGATGAAAGGAGCTGAAGATGAGATGTTACTGCCTGGCAGGCAGACACCCTCATCCTACAGTAAATTAAGTTTCTCTGACAATGTTTTTCTTGGTGTGAGGCTGGGGTTAATAACTGAGGCATTCAGATATGACAACAGACTAAAAACCAAACCAGCCATCTCCAAATTAGCTTTATTCTCTAAGTCACCTACTTTGGATACATTATACATGTTTAGAATAGGAAGCATTTAAATAATTATTTAAGTTTTCCTTTCTCTCAGAGGCCAATTAAGTTATTTTACAGTGTTTACCTGGTTCCTGTCACCACCTGAGAAACCTGAGCAAATAAAAGCAAGGAATCATCCAGGAGTGAGTGTTGCTACACACAAATGGGTTTCCAACGCACCTCACAGAGCAGACTGGCAACAGGACTTCTACTGGTGCTGCTTTCAGAAGGATAAATGAAAAAGGGATTTAAACACGATTTTTAGGACTTGTGTTTTATTAGAAGACAGGATCCTTCACTAAAAACTTTCACTCAATGGGCGTTTAGCACTCAGTTTTTTAGAGAGTTTCTGTCAAATGACGTGGCAGAGACAACAAATAAACACCAAATCCCTCCGTCCTGACCTGCAGCCACCTGCCTCCCTTCCTGGCCTATTTATTTCTCCGTTTTTCAAAGGCAATACCTTCTCAAATGATCTAACGAGGCCATCAAACCCCAGCTGCCCATGAGACAATTCCCACCCCCATTCCAAACCGCGCCTGTCACACAGGTGTGCCCAGGAGCCTCCGGATCCCCAGCCCGCTCCTGCACCCCAAACCCCCGGCTCACCCCCTGCACGGGAGAGGGGACATTTCAGAGCCGGGGACAGCAGGAACGCCGCTGCTTCGGAGTGCAAAGTCCAGGGAAGCTTTGGTCTTTGAAACCCCCATCCCTAAACCCCGAGGTTAAACATTCATGGCCCTGGACACGGCTCCTCTTCGCCCTCCAAGTTTCCTGCAGGCCGCGAGGATACAAATCCCATGCCACCCCCGGAGGCTCAAAAAACTTGGGAGACAGCCCTGGAAGTGCCGACTTCCAAGAAACCTCCCTCCATTCATTGCACCGGCGGGCTTGGCAAGGAGCGCCTGGGTCTCCTCACAAAAGCATCGCTCTGAAAACGGGCGATTCAGGGCGACAAAAAAAAAAAAAAAAAATTAAAAGGCAAGAAAGAAAAAAAGAAGAAAGCTTTTCTCGCTCCTTTCCCCTTCCCGGAGCGCTGCGTTCCCAAGCCCAGCTCTGCCGCCGTGCCCGTCCCGGCTCCTCCCGGCTAACGGGATGCGGGACCCGGCCCCGCTGTGTCCGGGGAGCGGAGCCGCTCCGAGCCCGGGCCGCGGCACCGCAGCTGCTCCCGGAGCCCCTCCGAGCACCCACCTTGTAGACTTTGCCGAAGGCTCCATCGCCCAGCTCGCCCACCACCTCCCACACCTCGCCGGGGTCCAGGTCGCGGCGGACGTGCTCGTATTCCTTGGAGCGGCGCTTCTCGAAGGCGGAGAGGCGCAGGATGCGGCGGAAATTGGCGAAAGCCATCCCGGAGTGCGGCCCCGGGAGCTGCGGAGCCGCCGCCCGCTCCGGCCCCGGGAGGACGGAGCCGCTGCGCGCCCGGGGAGCGGCGAGGCGGGACCGGGGCCGGGGCCGGGGCCGCCTCCAGCCGCGCACATGGAGCCCGAGCCGGAACCGCTCCACCTGCTGGGCTGGGCTGGGCTGCCCGCCACCGAGCCATTGGCCACCCGAGCCCTCCGCCCGCCCGCCCGGCACCGCCCCGCACGGCACGGCTCGGTCCGGGCACGGCACAGCACAGACACGGCTCGGCACAGACACGGCTCGGCACAGACACGGCTCGGTCCGGGCACGGCACAGACACGGCACAGACACGGCTCGGTCCGGGCACGGCACAGACACGGCTCGGTCCGGCTCAGACAGGGCTCGGTCCGGGTAGGGCACGGCCCAGACAGGGCACGGCCCGCCCAGACTGTCATGGCTCGTCCCGGGCACGGTCCAGCCCGGGCACGGTTCGCTCTGGGTACGGCCCGGCACTGCCCAGCCGGGTCAAAGTTCGCCCTGGCCGGCACGGCTCAGCCCCGGTTCGCTCAGCCCCGTCACGGTTCAGCCTGGGTACGGCCCGGCTCGGCTCAGCCTGGCACACCCGGCTCGGCTCGGCTCAGCCGGAGCGCAGCCCGGCTCCGTTCTGCCCGTCCCGGTGCATCGGGCCATGGCCCAGCCCGGCTCGGTTCGGCCCCGCTGCTGAGCCATCCAGGGAGTCCCCAATCCCGAACCAAACAAAGCAAATCCCGGGACCGGCGGGCGGGGAAGGAGCGACCCCCGCGCAGCATCCCCGGGGCCGTGTCCGACCCCCGCATGGAAAACCCCACTCCCGCCCTGCCCTGGCGGCAGAGCCCCGTTTCCTGCTCCCCCCCGTTCCTCTCCCGGGAAAGCAGACGGACGCGGCCGATTTCAAACTCCCAGGAGCGGCAATTCGGCGAGTCCGCCCCGCGGGCACCGGTTTTGGAGAAGAGGTGACCCAGCTGGTGTCCAGTGGGAAGTTCGCATCCTGCCCACGGTGGCACTTCAAACCCTCTGGAAAACGGACTCCGCAATCCCGTATGGAATGGGGACATCTAGGGGACCCCCCCGGCGGTGCAGCCCCGCGTCCCGGCGCTTCCCAGAGGGACCGGGCTGTCCCTGCACACCCCGGTGACACCCGCGCCGCTAGCGTTCTGCCCCAAATCCGTGTCCCACCGCCCAGCCGAGGGCACAGGAACGGGGCGGGGGGGCGGACTGCACGCCCCATCCTGAAGGATAATTCCGGCAAAACTCAGCATAGGCTCCCTCTCTAAGAACATCTGATCTTAGCGATGTCTTACAAGTTCCCTGACACATCATTCCCTAAAACATTGGCCTGATTGTCATCTTTCCTTGTCCTTGCTGTTAAAAAAAATACTGGCAGAGTATTTCCAGCTCCTGGAGGTTGATTGAAAGAATCACCTGAGCAGCGAAACGGGATTGGCATTAATGCTCTGAAATTACAGCCCCTGTGTGATGTTTTGGGAGGGGACGCACGGGACTCTGCATCACCTGGGATTTAAAACCAGGGATCAGTGACATTACAAATATTGCACTTCAGATGTTCCAACAACAGCAGTGCTCTGTCATATTAATTAACCAGCAGCTTGGTTAATTCAGGGGCTTGGCAATTCCCCAGAAAGCTTTCAGACACAGCTCTGCATCCTCCCTGCTCCGTCGTGCCCTGGCTGCTCTGGGAGGTGACAAAGGCCTGGCTCCTCCTGAAGGGTGTGAGGCTCTGGGGAGCTGGCAGAGCCACCTCGATCCATTTCAGCTCTGCTGGAGGATCCTCCTTCCCCCTTCCACCGCCCCCTCCCCTGTTTGTGAGACAGACAAAGCTCCAAGAGCCTCCAAGCCCAGTTTGAATTCATGTCGTGCCTGTCCCCTGTGTCCCAGCAGTGTGAAACCCGCAGGCCAGGCTGTCCAAACACCATAACCAGGCCCTGGCACAAGGAGCACAAAATCCACGTAGCAAAAGCCCCGGCCAGCGATGCAGGAGATCCTCCAGCTGTGCAGGATGCCAGGGGCACGGGGCAAGAGGGGATTTCTGGCTCACTGGAGCTCATTCCTGAGTACTGCACATGCAATCCTTTCCAAAACCCAGCCATGCTCCATGGTAAGAAGCACTTTTTGGGTTTCTTGCCAAGAGTCCTCCACATGAGGCCTTTTGCAAGCCCTCACCCGCTGGTTCCGCGCTTCCCCACCTCACACGTGCAATTCTGCAGTCCTTCAAGATGTTTTTGTGAGCCCCCCTTGGTGCTCCAGCTCAAATCATCCCTCTTCCCACAGGTTTCCCCACTGGAAAAGATTTAAGGAGAGTGGAACCATCCCAGTCTGCAGATTTTGGGGTTTTTTTCTTTTTAGCAGGGGCAGTTTGTGCTCTGTGTTCGCACTTTGGGAAGTTTGACTGAAATTCCAGAGCTGATTCGGCTCTTCCTCTGCACTGCACTGGAGGAGATTAAAGAAGACTGAAAAGAAAAAGAAGACCTTCAAAAGAAAAACGTGGGGTTTTTTTCAGTGTTTCTGGTTTGCTGGAAAAGTCCTTTTTTTTTTGTTCTCCTCCAGTGATAAGGTGGGAAGGAAGAAGAGAAAACAGGAGGACAGGAAGAGAGGACAGGCAGACAGCAATGAGCATTGTCACATTTCCTCAGTGCAGAAATCACATGTGGCTCTCTCATAAATCACCTTATTAATACTGTCCATGAATCCTGAGCAGCAGCTCGTGTCTGTTCCTGGGTGTTAATTGCCTGTGCAGCCTGACTGGGAGCAGTGGGCATTTCAAATGAAATAAATCCTGCTAATTATTGCTCTCAGCGTCGTGCAGGCGATGCCTGAGAGCTCCCTGCTCTCCTGAGGGATGTTTTATGGCTTTCTCCAGGATAGGACCCACCTGAAAAAGGATCAGATCCTGCTGCTCTTCGAGCCAGTGGGCTGAAATGCTGTGGGGAGGGAGAGGGCTGGTAAGGCCAGGATTACCCCTAAAGCTCAGCTTTGATGTTGGGCACGACCTGCAGCTCTGCTCTGGAGCAGGAGCGTGGCCCAGGGTCAGTGTTGGGGGTGTCCCCTGTGGGATTTGGGGAGGGAAAAGCCAACCATGGACATGGGAGGGGTGGGAAAGGAACTCTCAAAGGAGGACGTGGGGCTGCTGGAGAGAGTCCAGAGCAGGCACCAGGGGATCTGAGGGATGGAGCAGCTCTGCTGGGAGGAAAGGCTGGGAGAGCTGGGATTGTCCAGCCTGGAGAGGAGAAGCTTTGGGGTGACCTCAGTGTGGCCTTGCAGGGCCCGAAGGAGCTACAGGAAAGATGGATGGGACTATTGACAAGGGATGGAGGGACAGGACAAGGGGGAATGGATTCAAACTTGCAGGGAGCAGGGTTAGATGGGATATTGGGAAGGAATTGTTCCCTGGGAGGGTGGGAAGGCCCTGGCACAGGGTGCCCAGAGAAGCTGTGGCTGCCCCTGGATCCCTGGCAGTGCCCAAGGCCAGGTTGGACAGGGCTTGGAGCAGCCTGGGATGGTGGAAGGTGTCCCTTGCCCATGGCAAAGGGATTGGAACAAGATGAACTTTAAGGTCCCTTCCACCCAAACCACTCTGTGACTCTCTGACAGCAGCTTTGGAGCCTGGCTGCTGTCGGTCACTCTCCCAGCACATCCCAAACCCAGCAGCAGCAGCAGCTCCATGGCAGGAAGCAGCAGGATTCTGGCATTTCCTGCGGGTGGGAGAAGCAGGAGATCCCCTTCATTGTCTGGATGTGAGCACTGCTTGGTGCTCCACGTGTTCTTTCCAAGCAGGAAATCAGTGCTCATCGTCTGTTCCTAAACCCCCCTGCCCTGAGCAGAGCATCCCCACCTGCTGCAGGGGCACGAGGAACTGAGGGAGATCACTGCACTTGCTCCTCCTTTCTGCTGCCAGGTCCCTGGGTTATTGTTTTTATGGATAATTCTCCTTTATGTCCAACCAGAGTCTCCTCAATTATTTGTTGGAGGTGGTTGAACCTCAGCCCTGCAGGTTTGCAGCCCCCGCCCCGGGTGGTTTTTAGCCCAGGGAGGTACCAAAGCCTCCATCCTCTGGGCAGTTCTAAAGCCCTCCCAGTATTTTCCTGGAATGAGGTTTTTCAGCCCCAAATTGTGTCGATCGTGTCCTTTCAGGGCTGCCTGGTTAAAAGGCCGCGTTCAGCAGGGGCTGTGCCCCAGCTGTGAGGGCTCCTCCCGCACCCCCGGCCACTGCAGCATCCAGATGTTGTGAATCACTCCAACATCTGCAGCTCGTTTCGCAGGGCAGAGCAGCAGCCATGTGCCAGGGAGGTGCCCTGGGAGCCGGGAACACGTCTGGGATGAGCCCCAGGCCATCAGCTGGGATTGATTTCTCCCAAGTCAGTCGGGAAACTGTTGGAAATAGGGAGGAGAGCCTGGATTTGGGGTCTTTCTCTGGAATAACTCATGGTAAGGTGGGATCTATCTCCTCTCCAAAATTAGCAGCTGAACTGCAGGGAATCCTAAATGTTTGCAGTCTCCTGCACGGACAAAAACCACCACCACCAACAAAAGAGGACGGGAGGGATCCCGGAGAGCCTCCCAGCAGGAGCAGCCCGCTCCCAGAACGCTCCCAGGAATCCTTTCCCCGGGAACAACACGGCCTCGCATCTCCGAGCCCCTGCGCTCAGCTCCCAGCCGCCACGGAGAGGCAGCGATTCCCAGAGAGAACAAATCCCAGAGCTGCAGCCCGGCAATTCCCTGGGGGATTCTCCAGCATCGGGAGGGATTGATGCAGCTGCACTTCAGCCTCCGCCCCCACAGCATCCCCGGGCTGCTGCAGGTGTCACCTCCTCCCCGGACCGCCCCTCTCCTGCCCCCGGGGCCAGACTGGTGTGACTGGGACACACTGGGATCTCTCCAAGGCTGCGGTCACTGCCAGAGGCGGCTGCTGCTCCGCATCCCCCCGAATCCCTGCCGGAGTGCTGAAGGGCAGCCCCACAACAGGGAACGGCGTGGGCTTCGTTAATGAACCCAGCTAATTAAGGCTACGTGGAGAGAAGGGAAGAGAGGCAGTTTTGTCTCCTTTGCTAAATATTGGCTGTTCACCTGTCTTGGGGTGACCTCGTGATGTGTATCCCATATCGCTGCCTATGCCCAGAAATTAATTCCTGTGCCTTTCCATGCCTCTAGACTGAGGATACATTATTATGTAGATACAAAAATGCTGCTAGCGAGGATTTTCTTGTTATTTTTTAAGTCCATGAGAGACTTTTCTCTCTCACAGAAGAGGTAGCAGGGAATGTAAACAACCAAGCCACCTGCAACCTTAAAAAGTCTTGTTTATGGTATAGCAGAAAAATATTTTGACAATGGATGTTTTAGGATTTTAGCCAATCACCCCCAAGGGGTGGCTGGCCCTTTGTCCAATTAGGCTATGAAGAAAAAAGTCTATAAAAGAGTTGTAAAATAATTAAATAAATCAATCTTGCTGCACAACTCCTGCCTGCTGGATCTTCTTCTCCTCCTCCTCCTCCCTATGGCTGCGGGACACGGTGCTATACCGTAGGAACCAGGCCTGTGGTAATATTATTGTATCTCAGAGGATATATTTCTAAATTCAGAACATCACCCCATGGTTTATTTTCCCCCTCTCAGCTCACCCACAGCCCAGGACACCACGGAGCCCCCTCCCAACGCCGCCACTGGAGTTTCCCTGAGGAAGCGGGATGGCTGCAGCATGAGGGATTCATTAAATTACAAAATTCCAGCCTCCAAGGGCCTCCCCTGGCCTCCCACGGAGGCTGGAATCCCGCATGGAACGCTTGGAGCAACCTGGGGTAATGGAAAATGTCCCTGCCCTTGGAAAAAGTTGGGAGCAAGATGGTCTTTAAGGTCCCTTCCAACCCCAAGTGTCCCGTGATTCCATGGAATGGCTGCATACAAAGCTTTGCACCTTTTGTTTTAGGTGTGTCTATTAAAAAAGGGGGGTATGGATAAATTAAAGACATTATATGTACACACTCCCATTTAAAAGGAATGAAAATTGCATGGGTTTATATCTGTAAGGGGAAACATTTCCAGGAAAATCACACCCTCGGCTGGTTGTAACTCACATTCCAAATTCTACAGTGAAATCACCCTATCCTCCTGAGTTTTATTTAAGAAAAAATGGAAATATTTAGCTGTGGCCTACAAAGAATTACTCCTACTCCTCTGATACCTCCGCTAGTTAATCAAGACTGTGAAAGTGGTGACCTGAATTAAGACAAAGTGTCAGGGAATGTAATTACAGGACAATTACACCCAGATCCATTATTTTTGTTCAGCAAGGAGCTGATCCAGAGCCAGGCACAAACCCACCCTGGGTGTCTGAGCACAGCTCCAGGCCCTGCATTCTCCACGGATTTCACACCTTGTCTGCAAGACTCAACATTGTCACAGCCCCAAATTCGTAGGAAAATGTGTCCCTCAAGGGCAGCAGAGGTAATGGAGGAAGTGGAGAATTCCAGCTCCCAACCAAAAGCCCCACTGAAGAAATTTAAGGAGGAAAAAGAACACTGAGTGGATTTCTGAAGGCATGGCACAGCCAGGATTATTTTTATTTTTTAAATGCAGGGGAAGAAAAAGTTTTCATTTATTTTTTTTGTTTTGTTTTGGTTGAAATACAGGAAATTTGCACAGCATTTCCAGTGGAAATTCAGGGTGGTTTGCTCTCAGCAGTAAAAGATCTTTCCTAGGATAAAAAATTAAAAACCCATGTAATTTATCAGTCTGGAGACCATCTGTGAAATAAAGCACCAGATAAAAATCCATGAAGCAGTTTGGAAGTTACTCGGTGTTCAAAGCAGGATAAAATTGGAATTCTGGAATTCTTCCCTAAGCAGGGAGGGGAAAAATATTAAAAAAGCCTTTTTTACACAAATATTTGATTCTAAAAGTGCTCCTAAAACTTAAGAGGGGAAAGAAACAGCCCCACCCCTGGAATCCCCCCATGCTGGCTCTTTCCTGGGTCAATCCCAAAATCCCAGGGAATGGGAATGTCAATCCCACGGCACAAACAAACGCACAGCCGAGAGCTTTACCATAAAAATGAAGGTATTTATTCAAGAAGTACAAATTTGATGGTACCAGCCATCTTTGAAAGCCATTCCCATGAGGCAGAGAGGACACAGAGCCGAGCCCCTTGCTCAGAGCACACGGAAGCCAAGTGTCCCCAAGTGTCCCCGACGCAGTCCTGGCCATCATTCCTCAAATCCACCTCTTTTGAAACATTCCCTGGACTTGAGAGGCACAAACAGGGGTTTTTTTTTAAGCCAAGACCAGTTTGTTGTTTTAATAAAGCCACCAGCTCCAATTTCTTTTGCTTTCAATTGCCTTAAATTGTCTCCAGCCTTTGGAGCAGATTCTGATTTCCTAAAGGGGGGAAAAAAAAAAAAAAAAGGGATTTGGGAATGAGCAGGTGCAGAATTTTCTGGAGCTCAAGATGAACGGAAGGTTTTAAGGCAGGAGTCAGGATTTGAAGTTGTCTCTTTGCCCCGTGGCTCTGACTGAATGGTCTTCATGTGGGAAATGGACAAATCCAGAGTTCCTCTGGAGCGACCCTCGGAGCGTGGCCCTGCCCGGAGGGTTGGGACACGATTTTCCATGGAAAATCCAGCAGACACGTTGGTTAAAAGTCTCAAAGTCCACTTTAAGGAGCGTGTTGGTTAAAACACCTCATTTTCCAGCTGCCTGCCTCAGTGAAGTGTCTCCCTTGGGAAGGAGAGCTCCAACCCCGTCCCTCCGGAGGATCCACGCAGATGGAATTCGGGAGAGGAGAGGCACCTGCAGGACACAGCAATCTCAAACAATTCCTGGGAAGGGAAGTCTTGGAGCAGACTTGTGTCTCCAGCAGGAACCACCAGAAGTGTTTGTGGCTGCAGAGAGAACAGCAGGACATTCGTCATTTGGGGAGGAAACACAAACGTGGATGTGCCGGGAAATCCAACTCCGAGGCTTCCCAGGGAATCTGCGAGGCAGCCCCCGACATCCAGAGGGCTTGGAGCACGTTTTGCTGTTTTCCAAGGAAGTTCAAGAGTGGACACAGCTCATGCCCACACCCAAAGCAGGTTTGTTTGTTTTTTAAAACACCCTTCTCAAACATCTCTCATCCAGAAAGAGTCCAAGCTGTCCCAGAACTTCCAGCCACGATCCAGGAGGGATTTGATTACAGGGAAGGGCAAAGGCAAAAAAAAAAACCCAAGCCCCTTCTTCTAACAGAGACTTTTTTCACTTCAAAGTGACAGGATCTGAGCAGCACAGGGAAAAAGCCCAAAAAAAAAAAAGAAAAATTCCTTTTTTTTTTTAATGTAAACATTCTCTGCATAAGGTGCAGGGTCTCGGATGTCTGTACAGGAACATGGAAAAGTTTGGGAAAGAGAGCTCCAGAGCCAGAAATGCAGCTGCCCCTTCCACTTCTGAAGCATCACAGACATGGAGAAACATTCGGCATTCACTTTGTCAACACCTACACAGCAAAAATGCTCCCAGAGCTCCGTGGCTAAAAGCATCCCAGCATTGTAACAAAGAGTATTTTTGTATTTTTAATACTTTTCAGAAAAGGAGTTTACATTATTTACTAGCAATGGATATACAGGCAGAAGCACATCACACTACAGCAATATTTTATCGAGTTATCAACTGACCTTCACCAAACATTATGCACAGTTGCTCCCAAGATTCCCTCTTTCCTCTCCTCCCCAAAGCAACGTTCTGTGCAAGGCAAAGAAAAGCTGGGGTTGGTTTGGTTGCTCCCGGGCTGAGGTTTTTTGGTGTTGTTACCCCCCAAATTCAGGGTGTTTATTAAAAACCCACCTTATTACACCACCATCTCACACCATTCCATTTCCCAAAATATTCCCCAGCTCCAGAGAAGCAAAGGCTTTCCAAAAATGTAGCCCAAGCTGTGCTTTGTGCAGAGGACCCCCAAAAACTGTGATGCACCAAGGCAGGCAGGGACATCTGGGGGGGCTCTGAAGGAGCAGCTGTCACTTGGGTGGGGAATAAAACCCTGAGCATCCTCCTGCAGCGCCCCAAATGCACCTGCAGCACACCTGGGGCTTTTTTGGGGCTCCCTGGCCCTGGCAGGCTCTGGGTGTTTGTGCCTCTCTGCCCTTCGAGCTGTTCAGGAGCGTGACTTTCATCAGGTTGTTACTCCTGGCTCAGGCAGAAGTGACAAGGAAGAGTAGAAAAATCTGAGCTGTGTCAAACAGAGCTGTCGCTGACAGGGTAAAAAAGATGCTCCTGGCATCAGTTCCCAGGCAGAGCTGAGCAGGAACGGCACAGAGGGCTGAGGGGGGGGAATTAAAAATCCCAGACTGACTCCTCCTCTCTGGTCTGTGTGGTGTGCGTTAAAACCCTGTTACATCATGGATACCCCTGGCTCTGAGGGTGGGGACAGCACCCCGAGGGCCAAAACCCAGCCAGGCCATGCTGCCAGCACCCTCCTGCTGCACTCCAGGGGTTATCCAACCTCTCCTGGGGTTATCCATCCTCCCCTGGGGTTATCCATCCTCCCCTGGGGTTATCCATCCTCTCCTGGGGTTATCCATCCTCTCCTGGGGTTATCCATCCTCCCCTGGGGTTATCCATCCTCTCCTGGGGTTATCCATCCTCCCCTGGGGGTGATCCCCCTTCTCCCGAGCAGCCCCTGGTTGGTGCCACTTCAGCCACACCCCACACTCAAATAAAGTTCCCTCCCCTCAGGGGACACCCCCTCTGCTCCAAAACTCATCCCACACTCCCAGCCCGCTCCCCTGCTTTGGAATCTGCACCAAACCCCAGCTTTTAGGGCAAACTCAAGGCATTTGAGACACAGATGTTCTCCCAGTGATGTCACAACCTCCAGTTCTATATGTGGCCCTTTACAGCTTGTTACTGATATTTTTTAACATTTATTTTGAAATTTTAAATTCTTTCCTAACAGAAATCTTGTAAAATTGTGTTTCTGCAGGGTTATGTGCTCAGTACTGCTGTCACTTTACACAGAGAGGGTCAAACTCTTCGCTGTCACCTCTAAAAGCATTTCACCATCGAATTCTTTCAGGTTTTGGTATGTGATTAAGGAGGGGGGAGGCTGGTAAAGAGAATTCTCACAAACAAAATCTCTGTTCTACTCAGAACCCACTCACAACGTGGCCTTCAGAGCATCACCTTTTCTCCCTGCCATCAAACCAATTCATATACAGCACAATCATCTGGAACAGTGCTGTAAAACAGAGCCTTTTCCAGCTCAGGGAAAGAAGGAGCAATGCCAGCCCCTACACCTCAAAACCAGCACCTGGTGACAATTGTCTGAATGAAAATAGAAAAAAAATCCCGAAAAAAAAAAAAGGATCCTACAAAAATAAAAAAGTGGTGTTTTAGTGTTCACAGCTCCTGGTTTGCTCCTCCTTAATCCATCACACCAGACATATAAATTACACCTTAAAAGACCAGTAGTGTCTTCCTGGCATGAAACCATCCTTTGCCCAGAGAAAACCCAAGAGATTTTTTTTTTTGACTTGCTTATGTAGCAAATATTTCCCCCTCCCCTGGAATGCAAAAATATTTGGCTGCGAAAAACCTCAAGTACAGTAAATCAAATTTGCCTAAAAAAACCTCCACAACAGAACACTCGTTCCAGGTTAGTATTGATCAGCTCACTTCCACCTTTAAAAACAAAGGGAAGGAAAAAAAAAAAAAGAAAATGGGAAAGAAAAGCAAGTCACTTTGGTGATTATGAGAACAGGGAATTTTCCTTTCCACAGCTCTGCCACCGCATTTCAGGCATCCTAAAATCGTGGGGCCAGTGGAGCTGTCACAGGTTTGAAACAAAATGAAGACCAAAAAAAGCTGTAGTTGAGTGGGGTAGGAAATGCAAACAAAACCTGGCTCTGTTTCCCAACCATCAGTGAAATTCTGCTTCCACCTGCTGGGATGTCCAAGTGACCCCGATCATCCTGACTCTGGTGCAAGAACTCCCTCAGAGTTTCTGAGGGCCAGAACCTTGATTTCTATGGAATTACTGAAGGAGCAGAAGTAACAAGTTTAAAATTGTCAAGGTAACCCCCCAGCGTCACTTAATTCACAGAGGGAAGACAGAAACCAGGAAAAATCTGCTATTCCCACCTTAGTAGCAAGTTTGACTTTGGAGGAAGTGCTTTCAGTGATGGCTTAAACCCCAAGCAAACAGAAATCCTGATTAAAAGAGCAGGGCCTTGATCTGCACCAAAGGCAGTGCCAGGCAGGGCTGCAGAGCAGCCACGGCGACACAGAGCAGCTCCAGCTGGGGGAACATCCCCCCAGCCCCACCATGCTCTGAGTTTTGAGACTACAAAAGGATTTGTCATCTGCTGAAAGGGCCCCTGTTACATTCTGCAGGCTGGGGAAGCCCAGGGCCATGCTCTGTGCTGGTGGGGACACCTCCAGCTGTCCTGGACAGTCACCACAGCTCCGAGGCCGGCTTCCAGTGACACCCCGAAAGCTGGGAACTGGGTGCTACTGCATCCTCACCATCTTTGTGCCCTCCAGGGAAGCATGGGGAGCTGCAATCCATACTCCATTGCAGCTGGGAGGAAGTGCAGAGTAAGCTGGCCCTGGGATGCTGTGGGACAGAGGGGCCGCACCTCCCGCTCGGGGGCACAGCGCATCGCTCACCTCGGCTCCCCTGAGCACAGCCTCCCTTTGTGCTCTGAGGGAATTCAGCAGGCACAGGCTCAGGTGCCCACGAGCCAGCAAACAGAGGCTGAGTGGGTGCTGGAGCAGGTGAGTTACAGTACAGTACGTGAGAGGAGACAGACTCACTTATTGCCTGAGCGCCGGCTCGGGAGCCAGCAGTGGCACAGGGCTGCACTGCCACCTTGGAATGTACAACTGCTCGCTCTGAGCATCACCAGGAGCTGCCAGAGAGCAAACCCCAGCCCAGCCCCACAGCCCAGGGCTGGCTGTGCCCCAGCAGAGCCCGGGCACGCCCGGAGGGATCCCCGTGAGCGGCTCCTTCCTGCAGGAACTGTGTGTGCTGCTGATATGGAACTGGATACATTGATTCGGTTCAAAGTTGGTTTTTTAAATAAAAGTGCTCTCTATTGCTCAGGCCTCATGGATCAGGACACCACTGATAGTTTCAGGATCATTACATAGCTGTATTAAGTGAACAATCTCTTCCCTCCCTCCTTTCCCTTCCCTTCCCTTCCTTCCTTGCCTCGTCCCTCCTGCTGTCGTGTTCTATACGAGATCAGGCAAACCCCAGAGGCCAGGTTACATTTTTACGTTTTTGCAGATCTCCATCACAGATGGAATTTTTGCTGGTCATTTCTTGCAACCCATCCACGAGCAGGACAACCCCAAAAGAAGAGAGGGCAGCGAAAACAAACCCCACAACAGAGACGCAGGAGAGAAGAATCCATAAACGAGCAGAAATCAGTTTTCCACCGGGGTGGGATTTGCTAAGGGCTGGCTCACAATGACTTGCACCACGTAGTCCTTTGGGATTTTCAGCTCCTCCAGTTTCATTTTGTCTGCCAGGGGCCTCCCAGAGAAGAACCAGCGCTGGCTGCCCGGCTCCACTCCCTCCACGGCGTGCAGCCGCCGCTTCATGTGGTACACGGTGTCCATGCTGCGGACCAGCAGCTTGAGGTCTTTGCCCGTGGACAGGCGCAGGCGGAGCTGGCACTCGTGCCCGGAATTGGGAGGGGGGTCAGGAATATCCAGAGTCTCCAGGTCACCCTTCTCCTCGATCATGTTGATGGGTGGGGCAAGGCAGTAGACGGGGAGCTGGTAGCGGTTGCCCAGTTCATCGTAACACTCCGTAAGAGCACCTTTAGGAGAGAAGAGGGGGAGAATGAGTGGGAATTCCTGGTACATTTAACACTGGAGTGGTTGCTCTGGGAAGTTTTACCCTGCTGTTCAACCACCCAAGAGGTGAGGCCTGAATTCAGCTTTTAAAGGACCAGACAAAAATCATCAAAAAGCATCAATGCCCCATCTTTGCACACGGAAACTTGGGGTTGAGATAAAAGCATCCCCTAAAAGCCAAACACCTCCCTCCCTCCAGATAAACTTCCAAAGCAGGGAGGAAGGATGAGGATGTGCTGCTGTCATTTCAAGGAGGAATCTTTCAGCAGCAGCATGGCCAAGGTTCAGGACACACCTGCACCCAGCAAAGGCCACTTGGACCAATTCCAGCACGCTGACCCCGAGCTGTGAAAATGCAGGAAAGCGCCGTGAAAGGAGCATTTTGGAACTTCTCAAACATCCCCAAATTGCTGAAATGGTTTGGTACAGGCCTCGTGTTTAGAGAGCACTGCCAGGACAAACAAACACGGCCACCCAAGTCTGCGGCTCCATCGCCGCCACGGCAGCGGCGCCCAGCATGGATTTTGTATTTCCACAGCAGCTCTGACTCCCACCTTCACAGCCCTGGAGTGTCAGGAGGGAGTTTTATTTCCCTGAACTCCCTTGGGATAATCTGGAGAACCTGGTTGTGAGCACAGGAATTCTAACACAGGCTGAAGCATCAAATGAGAGCCGAGTTTTGCACAGTGTAACTTTATAAAATAGATTCCACTTTATAAAACAGATTTCGAGCACTACCCTGGAAAAGCAGCACGTTTTCCGTGCTGTTTAAAGAATTCAAGTGAGAGAAGGCTGAAAACAGAGCCTGGGAAACTGAGGAAGCTGCATCCCAAATCCCAGCAGGAATCCCTGCTCTCTGTGGTTAAACCCCCAGCTTCTCCCTCTCTCCCCTGGTCTGAACTTACCTGTAGACCAAATTTCCACATTTTTGCCCCTAGAGGGGGCACGGTCACTTGCCAAATTACCCATCCTTGTGGAGCTGGGAATGTCTGAAGAGGAGCCAAGTCCTTGAGCTACAGAATATTAAAAAACCTCTTTGACTGTTCTGCACACCACAGCCAAGTGCTCCTTGTTAGAAACTAAGAGGTTTTTTTAGTTTGATTTTTTTTTATGCTGACACTGAGTTGTTTTAAACTTTGCTGTTTGATCAGCAAAATTACCACAATATAAAATTATAAGTCAGGGAAATGTGGTGTCACCCAGCCCAGCGTAACAGCAGCATCTTCTGCTGGAAAACTTTTGGACAGAAATCCTCTTTTTTTAAGGATAATTTGTGCTGGTGGAAACACACAGAGGAAATCAATAAAAAGATCAATGTCTTTACGCTTTCTGTTTGTGCAGGTAGCACCAAGGCAGCTGTGCCCTGAGATTTATGAGAGAAAAACAAAGAAAAAAGGAAATAAAAAGATATAATTACATCAACTCATTACAGTGTTTTACCATTAATGAATTTCAGAGCAAACCAACTTTTATCAAAGCTGTATTGGACCCAAACCCTTTAATATTCTTTGTCATTTACAGACTCAAGCCTGAAGTTCTCACACTTCAGTTCTGTTTTACAACATTCATTTCACTCCTCATCGATTTGCTAAATGGCACAGGACTGAATTCCAGACATAGAAACAAGTTTGCTGCTAAAAAAAAGCCAAAATCAAACCTCAACAGCCTTTCAATGTAGCTAAAGCAGCTCAAATTTCTTCAAAAGCCACGTATGTTAAAAAGAATGCATCAGCTTTAGAAGAGCACCTCAAAGAGTTAATTTTAAATAACATGGGGGAGCTTGCTGAGGAATTTCTTCATCATTTATCTCGTCACCCAGCTGAACTAACATCAAGGTCAAAGCTTATGCTATAAACACTGGATTCCTTAATCATCATCAGATAAGCAATATTAAAACAAATCCTCTCCAACAGCAGCTAACTTGGAGGTCTGTGGCTAAAAAGATATAAATAAATAGAAAAAAGACACAGCAGAGGAAAGCTCTTGCCAATAAAACCCCACAGTCCCATCCCGGACTGAGGAATGGTTTACAGCAAACTGGTAATGTAAGAACAGGTTATTGCAAACCCCACCAGTAATCCCAGTGTTCTGTTCATCCTGGTGAAAACGTCCCAAGTCCCTTCACCTGCCAATCAGTGGCTTTAGGAGCAGATCTATTGATTAAAGAAGGTGATTACTGAGAGCAGCAGCATCCCCTCCACCCAGCACTCTGCACCTGCTGAAGCCGAGCCACAGCTCCAAGGACAGGAGGTGCCGGGCCCCAACTCCAATGAATCCAAAAGCCTTCCCAGCCCATCAAGTCCAGCCTGTGCCCCATCCCCACCTTGTCCCCAGCCCGGAGCACTGAGTGCCACCTCCAGCCCTTCCTTGGGCACCTCCAGGGATGGGCACTCCAAACCTCCCTGGGCAGCCCCTGCCAAGGCCTGAGCACCCTTTCCATGGGGAAATTCCTGCTGCTGTCCACCCTGAGCCTCCCCTGGCCCAGCCTGAGGCCGTTCCCTCTCCTCCTGTCCCTGTTCCCTGGGAGCAGAGCCCGACCCCCCCGGCTGCCCCCTCCTGTCAGGGACTTGTGCAGAGCCACAAGGTCCCCCCTGAGCCTCCTTTGCTCCAGGCTGAGCCCCTTTCCCAGCTGCTTCTCACAGGATTTGTGCTCCAGCCCCTCCAGGCACACCCAGCACAGTCCCCTTCAGCCACCTCACTCCCTCAGGCCATCACAACTTTGGGTCAAGTGGCCTTTGGGGAGCCTCACACCCTCCAAGGTGTCCCAAACAGGCAGAACGTGAGGGGGTGACACGGTGGAGCTCAGAAGTGAAGAATGGCTGAGTTAACCAGGAGTTAAGTGCGAGGTTGGTTGAAGTGATGAAGGCAAACACGAGTTATTGGAGAGGAAGAGAAGAAGTGATGGAATCACCCCCAGCCACCACAGCACGGCCAATCCCACCAGCCAGGTGGCAGCTCTTCACCGAGGCACCACAGGAATCAAACATCCCACCCAGCAAACACCTCCTAACTTTGCTGTTCTACCTGAAAATCACATTTCTGATCCTTCCTGCAGGATGCATCAGCTTGGACCACACTCAGCTGGGAGGGGCACTAAAAGAATATCAAGCTTTTACGAGAAAGAGGAAAACAAGAGAGAAAGAAATATTTTTTCAGGTTTTTCTGTTACTTAGGCAACCAGGGTCCTTCCAGCATAGGAAGGACGCAGCCTCCTTAAACCAGAGGAGGAAAAGGCAGCACAGAGCTGCTCAGAGCTGCAGGGAACAACCACAGCCCAAGTGAGCCTCATTTCCCTTCCCTGCTTCCCTTTCCCTCCCCAAACCAGAGCAGGTTCAGATGCCAAAGCCTGCAAGGTGAGGTGGTACTTGGGAGTTTTCACTGCTGGATCATCCAAAGAAACCCCTGGAAGGGGCAGATTCCAGAAGGAAAGGAGCAGGAAGGAAGGGTGGCAGACACGAAGATACAACGCAAAAACAACAGCAGATGGGATTATTTTCATGTTTCAGAAGTAACACCGGCTTGGAGAGTGAGGAATTCTGGAAGGCAGAGAGCTTCTTGTTGGTTGTTCTCCAGGTAGGAGACAGCTTGAGAATTTCAGAGAGAAAAATAAGCAGATGTGATCATCAAGCGTAAGGAACGGGAACATTTTGAAATCAATTGCCTTGCAAGCCACAAAAAACTTTGTTTTATGAAGATTATTAGGATATTTCACTGGATTGGGAAGGGAAAACATGAAAATGGACTGGTTAAAATGCTGCTTCCACCCCTAAGCAGTTCAGAGTTTGGACTTACTTATCCTCCTGCAGGACCAACAATTTAAGAGATCTCAATAGCAGGAAGGTCAACTTTTGCAGGAGTTATTAAGTCAAGCAAATATGGCCACACTCACCTGAAAACACGAAAAGTTTAATGCATTTGAAACGGCATTTTGGCATTTCCTAAAGCTGCACACCATCCTCTTCAGGAAAATTCTGATTTTCTGTTCATAAGGTGCCTTGTACTTTAAGTTTTAGAGCAATCCTGAGAAGCATTGCTCAGAAACAACCAAAACTTAAAAACTGAGCAGATTTCCATCTTTCTTTTTCCCCTTCTCCCAGAGAGATTTGCTGCAGGAAGAGAAATGAAGACAACACAACCCAAAATGTGGCGTTGCAGCGAGACTCAGCTAATTTAAGGAGACTGTGTATAACACATTTGCCCAAGGAACAGCTGGTTCAGTTGTTTTTCTGACTGAAAATCTCCATTCCAAAGCCAATCTGAGCCTGGATTGCTGAATAAATTGGGAATAGTAGAGCTTTCACCTGTGGAGTATTGATTTGAACCCAACATAAATCACTGATGCCTGAAATTCAGCAGGAAAACAAAGGGGTCTCTGGGTCTGACAGCACAGAAATTGCTAGAGAGCAAAGATGAGGCAGAAAAGCTGAATTATCTCTTCATCTTTATTAGCTGCTGATTCCAGGTCAGAGCTGGGAAAGCCAAGATTTTATAAGGAAAAAAAGTCCCTGTCCTGATGTGGGAGAGGTGGAAGGTGGCTCGTGCAGAACGGGAGCAGGGTTGGGACAAGAGCAAACACGCAGTGCTTTGTTCCACTCCCCTCCAAGCAGCCCAGACTGGGAGGAGTTCACACCAAAAAGCTCTTCCTGACTTAAAAACTGCTCAATTCATCCCTGGAAGTGTCCAAGGCTGCTGTTACCAACGTGGTTTTCCCATTTTCCAGAGGGAAATGTGTGGGAATACTCGTGCAAGCCAGTGCCTTGTACAGAGGACAATAAGGCAGCTACAAGAATTAATGGTGTGGGGGAAATAAACTTGAGAATAAACCACCCCCCGTGCTTCTTCCACACGAAATTTCCATGGGTCATGCAAATTTTAATTGCCAGAAAGCTCCTGGACAAAGGTGCCATTTGGATGCCAAGCCCTGCTCTCCTCCCCACCCTCCCTCTGTTACTCCAGCTCCTGAAAGGATGGGGTTTGCAGATAATGAGTATTAAACATTTAATAATTCTCATTCCCAATTGCCTGAAAAACAGCCCTTCCATTATGGGAACAATATTGGTCTGGCTCCATTCCACGCTGGAGAACAACTCCCAGGGCCAGCAGGAGATCCCAGTGCTCCAGGAGCTGCTTGGTGAGCAGGAGCAGCTCATTCCTGCTTGTGGCAACTGGCACCAGACACACGGGGACCGTGCTTGGCACACCACAAGGGGAAAGAGGGGAAAATAAGGAGACTCCAACATCCTTCCCAAGCCCAACAGTCCCACCCAGCTGCCCTTCCTGCAATCACAGAGTGGTTGGGGTTGGAAGGGACCTCTGGAGATCCAGTCCAACCCCTGCCCTGGAGCAGGTGACACAGGGATGTGTCCAGGTGGGTTGGGGATGTCTCCAGAAAGGGAATCCCACAACCTCCCTGGGCAGCTGTTCCAGGGCTCTGCCGCTCTCCATGGAAAGAAGTTTTTCCTCATGCTGTAATACCAAAATAATACTTTTAAAGAGCAAATCCCAGCTGCAGAATCCAACCAAAGATCCCTCAGGTGTATCTAAGCCTTCCTGCTTCAAACTGAGCACAGCTCACCCTAATACAGGGCAGGTTCCTAAATGAACTGGTTGTCCAGAGGAATTGTGGATGCCCCATCCTTGGAAGTGTCCAAGGCCAGGCTGGAAAAAGCTGGGATAGTGGAAGGTGTCCCTGCCCATGGCAGGGGATGCAGTGGGATGAGTTTTGAGGTCCCTTCCAACCCAAATTTTGGGAAAAGCCTGCTGCACATATACCATGTGCATCACTGATCCTCTCCCTTCAGCACAGCAGAGCACCAGCATCACTTCATTCATTAGCACTAATTAACTGGGCTGAAGGTGAAAGATAATTAACAGTCTCCTAAAACAAATACATTTCTGCACTGAATGAGCCACTTTTGTTGAGGTTTTAGCCCCAGTTCCCAGGTGTTCACCCCTTACCGTGCCCCATGTGCTGGAGCGGGGAGAGCAGAGGGATCAGCAGAGGGAAGAGGGATGGGACACTTTGGAAAGGGGGGCTCAGGGCCCTGAACCAAACCCTTCAAAATTTCTCTTAAAAATCCTCACAAATGCCAACAACAGCAGTGGCAACCCTGCCAGAAGAGCTGGAATCTGTCACCCCACCTCACTGACCTGACAGAAAAAGAGGGGAAAGCAGGGAAAAAAGGACCCACAACCAGAAATCTCCAACCTTCCACACACGAGCTAATCCTTCCCTAATACAGCTTTACTAGAGCTCAAAAGCCTCCAGTCTGTGCAGTTCATCGGGTTTCCATCACTGGGGTTGATAAATAAAGTAATTAGGCATTAATGCTTGGTAGTTGTCATGTTAACAACACCGTAGGTACTGCCACTTCCATATCCCTGTAAAACTTGGATCTAATCTTGCATGGAAGTAACAGCTTCCAAGAGATATTCCATCAGGGTTCAAAGATGACAAGTCATTTTACTAATGAAGTATTCATCTACTACTCTGCTTTGCATGTCATGAAAATAGATGCCTGTCTAGACAGGCTTCTTAGATAAAAATGTAAAAATAAAATGGTTGGGAAAAGAGCTTCTCTGCGTACCCCCTTCGTTTACATTTGCTGCTCTGCATTATCCAGCTTCCTCAAGGGGCTGGAGGGTTTTGGAGGAGAAAAAGAAAGCAGAATATCATCATCACCTCAAGCTGCACTGCACTCCTCCAAGCACAGCAACCCTGGCAGTGTTTAAAGGCCCCAGGTCACCTGTTCAGGGTGAAGCTGAACTCAGATTTACAGAAGTTGTCACTGCCTTGGTTACCATTGATTTTTTCAGTCTGCTGTTCCCATAAATCCAGAGTGAACACCTGGCACTCAGCATCCCAAATCCCGTACCTAACGTGGTTCCAATGGAAAACCAAATGGGAGGTTAAAATTAAACAGGGATAGAGATTTCCTTTTTCTTGCCAACCACAGACAGACACAGATTTTGTCCCTGGAAGTCTACAAAGTGCCACGTCCTGACCTTCCTTGGGCACCTCCAGGGATGGGCACTCCAAACCTCCCTGGGCAGCCCCTGAGCGCCCTTTCCATGGGGAAATTCCTGCTGCTGTCCACCCTGAGCCTCCCCTGGCCCAGCCTGAGGCCGTTCCCTCCTGTCCTGTCCCTGTTCCCTGCGAGCAGAGCCCGACCCCCCCTGGCTCCAACCTCATTCCAAGGAATTGTAGAGAGAGAGGAGGCACAGCCTGACCATGACTCGTTGGGATGTTCCATTAGCAACTGGTGACCACAGAACTCGAGCAGCTCCACCTCCTGCACTCCAGGCAGGGAGTTCAACCTCCAAACAATCCCCTGCCCACCGCTGCCCACTCAAAATGAGATTTTGGACAGTTTAATCCGAGCTCCAAGAGGATCTGGAAGGAAATTTGTGCTGACGCTGCACTTATTAAAGCTCCAGGTACAGCAGCAGCAGCCCCTCAGACTGAACACCAAAGCAAATGTTGGCTTTGATGGAGTGTGGAGAGCTCTCCCAGCTGTTTGCAAGAGGTGGAAAACTCCTAAAACTAAACAACTCTCCCCAGTACCTACCTGTGTGCAACAGGGGAGAGAAAGCAAGCACAGAATGACCCAAAGGTTTGCCCTGCACTTTTGTTCTGCCTGCTCCCAAACTCCTGTATCCCTGTGCTGGCATTCCAAGACCTGCTAATGAGCCTGGAAGTCACTCATTTGCATGCTCAGTCTCCAAGGATCACCAGCAAAAATGTGAAAGGCTCCAGGGAGGTCAAGCAGCCTGACACGATCCCACATTAGTGCCCACATCCTAAAATCAAACCACAACACGAGGCTGGTCCGAGCTGTGGGGGCGGAGGGGATTAAAGGAGGTCACAGGGGAGATTTGAGGCAGCAGCGTTGCTTTATTTGCTCCTCACCTCCAAGGTGCTTCTCCTTCAGAGGAAATAAAATAAAAAAAGTAAATAAACAACTAAATTCTGGATTAAGCACAAAGGTGGAAGATTGAATGTTGGTGCTGCCCCTGAACGTGCACTGAGCAGAGGCTGCACAGATGGTGAGAGCCCAGAAAGGTTAAAAAATTCAAGGCCTTGCTGTAGCTGTGACCTTCTCTACAAACCTTCCTTGATCACTCAGGAATTATTAAAAACACCTCAGAGGTTTCATTGTTCCTGTGTAATGCCAAGGATAGAAACCCAGAGTTCATTTTGCTGCAGATAAAGCTACAAACCAAACACTGCTTGCTCTGGGCTGGGCTCAGACGTGGCTCAGCAAAAAAGCCAAGCCCCACTGGGCTTCTCAGTGATAACTGCCAGCAAAAAGCAGCTCCCAGCTCTAGGTGCAAGCAAAGCCAGGAAAATTCTTAGAAATGAGGATTTTTCCAGAGGTGTGTGTCTGTAACACACACCCACTGAAGCCTAATAATGACTCAAAGTTATCAGCCTGAGGTATTTATCAAAGGAGGCTGTGGAAGATTTAAAAATACTGAAATACCTCCTGAGTGCTGCCCATCCAGGTAGGATTTCCTCAGCCATCACCTGCCCCTAAAATGTTAAAGGGAGAAGCCTTCTGGGGCTCAGACACTTCTATGTCTATATAGGCAAACTATTTTGCCTTGGCTTTGGAGAAAAGTTACCATCTCATTATTTATATTCCTGAAGCCAAACAAGCAGAGGATGCCAAATGTTTTGGCCACAATCAGCTGGAGATGATGGAGGAGGAGGAATGGGATGGGCCAGGAGCAGGTGAGACACCCCAGGGCTGGCTGAGCCCCTCATTTACCAACCTGAGGAACCAATTCCTCTAGGAACACCAAATTTACTGCAAAACACAATTCCAGAAGCCAGCAAAGCCACCCCTGGAGATCCCCATGGAGAACTCTCACTGGAATCTTCAGGGAGGAACACATTTTAAACTTCATTTCCCACTTCCATTTTAAACACTTCACGTTTCTTTTCCTCATTTCCCAAGCAGACAGCAAGGCAGATGAAGCTGATACCCAGTTCCCCCACTGTAAGCAGCCAATAATGGAGTAAAAGTCCACTCCTGGGGAATATTTAATAAACCAGACATCTTGTCCTGACCACTATCAGATACCACAGGACTATTATTCACTTCAGGCAGACACACTCCTCCCTGGAACATCTGCAGCACCCAGATCAACAAGCAGCTTCTTACACGAAGAATTTGAGATGTTCTTTTGTCACGTGGGTTTATTTGGAGCATCTCATGGCCAGTTTGGGTTTGTTGCTTTGGCTTTTTTGGTTTTTTTTTTTTTTCCTTAAAGGAATTAGCTGCAATTTTCTGGTCATGCATTAATAGTTAAAAAAAAAAAAAAAAAAACAACCAAAAAGAGCATTTCTAAAAGATGTTGCACAGTCACCCTCCCCACACCAGAAAACACAAACTGAAACCAAAGACAGGAAATAGAGAGGCAAGAGCTACAGGGGAAGAGACTCGAGAAGAGTCCAAGCAATTATGTTGACAAAGCTCCTCAAAATACCTTTGAAAACACCAGAGCAGAAGTTAAAGGTATTTAAGGAAAACAACTGGAGGATGGAGCCATAAGTGGGGTTTTTATTTGAAGGGCTGAGAGTTTCTAACCTGCACTTAGATATATAAATATTTCAGCCAGCCACGACTGCTTTGCATCCTGAGGATTTGATTCATTTTCCTTCCACTTGAAGAAAACATTGGGAATTCAGCATCCCTCAGAAAGAGGATGTGGAGATCTATTTAAAAAAGTATTAATCACAGCAGAAATGATGGAAAGCAGCATCTTCATTGGAGGAGGCTTTGAGGAAAGTGATTCTTTTCCAAGCTTAGGAGGGATTTGGTGAAGCACAGCAACACAGCACATCCTTCACTAGAACCAGGGCCATTTCCCAAGGGGAATGAGCCACTTTTCCAGGGGTGATGGACATGGAAAATGCCAAGAATCACCGAGGTAAGAGACAGCAGAGGAGGAGGAGGAGCTGCCACAGTGCCCCGAGCAGGCTGGGGGAAGCTGGAGCAGGGGTAATTCCACAGCCAGGCAGGGAGCGCTCGGCCTGGAGGTGAAGATGCCTCATCCAGATGGAGCCTCCTAAAGAAAATGCAATTCCTGTGCCTGGGCACTGAAAGAGGCAGAGCCTTTGGGAGATTTCTCCTCAGCAGGAGGCACTTTGTGAGGAACCAGGGCAGCCAGAGCGTGTGGGGCTGCTCCAGGAAATGGATTTTGGGATGAGCTGGAGTCCCCCACTCTGGGAAATGGATTTTGGGATGAGCTGGAGTCCCCCACTCGGGGAAATGGATTTTGGGATGAGCTGGAGTCCCCCACTTGGGGAAATGGATTTTGGGATGAGCTGGGCTCCCCCACTCTGCAAAATGATTTTGGGATGAGCTGGAGTCCCCCACTCTGCAAAATGATTTTGGGATGAGCTGGAGTCCCCCACTCTGGGAAATGGATTTTGGGATGAGCTGGGCTCCCCCACTCTGCAAAATGATTTTGGGATGAGCTGGAGTCCCCGACTCCAGGAAATGGATTTTGGGATGAGCTGGGCTCCCCCACTCTGCAAAATGGATTTTGGGATGAGCTGGAGTCCCCCACTCTGGGAAATGAATTTTGGGATGAGCTGGGCTCCCCCACTCTGGGAAATGGATTTTGGGATGAGCTGGAGTCCCCCACTCTGCAAAATGATTTTGGGATGAGCTGGAGTCCCCCACTCTGCAAAATGATTTTGGGATGAGCTGGAGTCCCCCACTCAGGGAAATGGATTTTGGGATGAGCTGGGCTCCCCCACTCCGGGAAATGGATTTTGGGATGAGCTGGGCTCCCCTGCTGCTTGGCAGGAGCCCAGAGGTGCAGGAGCACACCCAGCAGTGCCATGGCAGGGTTTCTTGTCACACTTGTCCCTGTGCTGCAGAGCGAGGCCATGACACGACTGGAAGCACCAGGGTGGCCAAAACTGAGGTGCCAAGCAGCAAAACCGGGCTGCAGCTCCCACCCCTCTTCCAGAGGATCCACGGGTGCTGTGAGGCAGGAAGGGATTAAACCAGCCTGGGTGCAGGTTTATGAAAGCTTGACTCAGTGTATTCACTCCCCATTTCAGTCAAGCTAAGCCTACAGAGGGGACTTGACGTCAAGGTGGTTTAAAAATAGACACTGATGTGTAGAAGAAAAACCAAAATAAAAGCACTCTCCTAATGCACACACGGCCTCAGTGCCAGCAGCAGCTTGGCTGCTTCCTCACAAGACAGCAGCAATTTTGGGTTTTAATCCCTGCCTTTTGGGTGTGTTTTTTTTTACTGAAGTAAAAACAAACCAGAAAAACCTTCCCTCCAATAACTGCTGTCTCCTGAGCAGAGTTTAGGCAAAAAAAAAAAAAAACAACCAAAAAGCAACAAACCAGGAGGCTCAGCTGTAAATTTTATGATGTTCACTACAGATTTTAGAGTTTCCTTAACTTTGATGGCCTGCATTTTCCTCTCAGCACTACTGCTGATCATACTGACAGACATGCTTTGATAGTCAGACCTCCCAAAGCTTTCGTAACTCTGCTGAAATCTAAAATTAGACAGCCACAGTCACCAAAATATCATCCACTCCCCTTTTAAAGGGGCATTAGAGAAAGCTGAGCGAGTATTTGGGATCCTCACAGAAAAACACACTGTCCAACAAGGTTCCACCTGCGTGGAGAGAATGTAAACCATAAAAAATATGATTTTTAATGAGAATTAAAAAGCCTCTTCAGACAAACAAGCAATTCCTACAGCTTCAATTCCCAGCAATGGATACAGCATTTGTCAGGGATGAGAGGAAGAAAAACCACAAAGACCTCGTGGCTTTAGGGGCAGCAGTTCACAGAGGATTCAGTTTAAATGCTAAAGATGCCCCAGCAAAATTCACTGGACAGATTCACTCCATCACCAATTCATCACTACAACAGGTGAGTCCAATATTGGCACCACACAAAAAGCTCTGCAAAGTCACACAGTTCCACTCCTGGAGCTGCTGAATTTCCAGGAGCCATCCATGAAATGGTCAAAAACCTCCTGTATCATTTTGTGGCAGATATTTCTGAATGACTGTGTAAATTTAAATATCAATGCTTGGCTTGCTGGGCTGGGAGCAGACACTGACAGCTCAGTTCTCAATGGAAAATAAAATAAATGGACTCAACAAATGGAGATTTTCATCAACATAAATAAAAATGGAGTTTTCAACATAGCAAAGGGCAACTTTTTATATTGACTACAGCTGGTGAGTGTTAAAAACACCCACAACCCAAACCTGACAGTGGAGTGCCCATCCCTGGAGGTGTCCAAGGAACAGATTCCAGGGAATTACGTGTGTCTCCTGGAAATTAGGCAGCTCCACAGGTGGAATTCTGTAATTCTGCTTTTTGTGTGAAGGCAATATTGGACTTACCTGTTGTACTGATGAATCTGTGATTGAGAGAACCTGGGGGTGGCACTCAGTGCTCTGGTGACAAGGTGGGGACTGGTCACAGGTTGGACTTGATGGTCTTGGAAGTGTTTTCCAACCTCAGTGATTCTGGGATTGTGTGTGATTGAATTAGTAGAGTTTTGCTGCAATTAGGAATTTGGGGGAAACACACCATGCCTTCCCCACACTGCTGCTCGTGGCTTTGAGGGGGCTTTTTGTTGTTATTTAGGACTTTTTTTAAGCTTTTCTATTTATTATTTCAGCCAAAGGGGAAGAAACTGCTCTATTCAGAGTGGGAACATTTCAGAAATGTCCTTTACTTCTCCCCAGCATTGCAGTGAAATATTCCCATCCCCACTTTTCAGGGTCTCAGCACAACTAAAGAGCCAGAGCTGCCAGGCTGCTCCCTGGAAAAGCCACAGGAGCTGTGTCTGAAGGCACAGAAAAGTTGAAAGCTCAGCAGAGAGACCCTTTCATCACTCAAACAGCACTGAAGGAGCTAAACCCCAAAATCCAGAGAACTCTGCAGCAGCAGGTGAAGTGCCCATGCTGGAATTTATTGCCTCCAACTGCTGAGTGTTAAAAACACCCAAAACAACCCAAAGCTGAGGGTGGAATGGCTTTAAGGGTAAAGGTAACCTGAACTTTATCACCTGCTAAAGGTAACCTGCATTTGATTACAACTTCCCCCTGGAGAAATGGAGTTTTTCAAATCCAATTTCTGTTTTAGCAACCAAGCAAAACAATGCCAGGTCTGCAGATCTGCAATCTCTGAGACATTAAACCCCAATATCCTGGGAGCTCTGCTGCAGCACATGAAGTGTTCCATCCTGGAATTTCAAAACTCCACCCCAGCCAGACTGCAATTAATATTAACGACTTGCAGGCCAAGTTCAGCTCAACATTAACATTATAATAAAATACTACACACTCCAACATTTCCTGTTTGATAGCTGAGAAGTGTGGAAAACTCTTCTTCATTAAATTTAAATGGACTCATTAATAAAATATGGAGGATGTGCTACTTTAAGACAGGAGGAGGAGAAAAAAAAGAAGTATAAATCGGCCATAATGTTATTTCTATTTTTAAATCCATCCCACAGAGTCACCCAAGATAGATGAGAAGTGCTAAGCCCATCCCACAAGCTTATTTATTTATTTAATACTTCTTACATGCTATTTTTACTAGCAGAAGCCAGCAAAAGGCATCCATTAGAAAAATTACCCTGGTGAGAGTTTTCCTCACACCAGACAAGTGACAGATCTGGCTGAAAGCAGCCTCAGAAGAGATGAGGTGGGTTTTTTGGGTTTTTTTCCCCCTCCCTTTCCTGTAGGATTCTGGAATAAAAAAGCAATTTTATTTTTGCAGCATCAGCTAAGCCCGAGTCTCTATCTGCAAAATCTGTATCTGTCAGTCCTTACTCACTCCCCAGCCCCCTCTCTTCTCACTCCTCCACTTCCTGCAAGGTTTCATTTTTCTCAGGAATCCGTGGCTTGAGCACAGTAGGGACAGTCAAATGTGGATATAGGGCTGAGGTTTGGGGGTTTTTTTAAGTCTCTTGTTGTACACACAGCAAATGAATGAAAGGAAACACCACAGCCCCTGGTACTGCATCGTTTTGCAGACATCCTTTGGGAGAAGACAAAAATTAGTGAAAGGCCTTTCATTTTTTACATAGACTTAAAGGAATTTATCCAGCAAATGTGGGGTTTTCTTAGGAAAATATTTTGATTCCCATCACAAAGACAGAGCACTGAGTGCCACATCCAGGAATTCCTTGGGCACCTCCAGGGATGGGCACTCCAAACCTCCCTGGGCAGTTCCAAGGCCTGAGCACCCTTTCCACGGAGAAATTCCTGCTGCTGCCCACCCTGAGCCTCCCCTGGCCCAGCCTGAGGTTTAATTTTCATCCAAACTCTGCTACAGAAGACAGAGCCTGGTCAGGTAAAGAGCTCCAGACAAAAGAAGTGGGTACAGAAGGTGAATTTTAGAAGTGCCACTGGTCCCCTGCCACACTCTGGGTGCCCACGCAGAGCCCAGGGCAGGGTGGGAGTGACCACAGCAGCTCCATGGGGAAATCCGATGGAATATCCACAGGATCTGATCCTGCTGCACACACCACAGCTGCACTTCTTCACTGCTACTTTCCCTTCATTCCAACTTCTGCCCAAAATGAGCTTTTTGTAAACAAAACCCCAGAGGTTGTTGGTGTCACTCAGAGCAAGGAGAGATCATCTGCCCTACCTGCCCAGAGAAAAGCTCAGTTTGCTGACAAAAGGCATCCCATGGTCCATAAATAAAGGATTTGATCTATCTAATCTATTAGATAGATTTAGATCTATTAGATCTATTTAATCTATTCATACCTGGCACTAACAATGCCTGATGACTGAGGAATATTTGAATCTCTAGAAGCAGCAGCTTTCTCTGGAGTGGGAAGGTCACACTGCATGGAGACCTGTGCCAACAGCTGATGCACAAAAGGGTCACAATTTTGAATAAAAAGCACATAATGCAATACAAAAATCCCCAGTAAACATCCACAGCCTGGGTAAAAAAATCTAAATATTCTCTCTGTTTGGAATTCAGCCTCAAGCCAGGCCTGGCTTGGGCAGCAGAGCCTCTGATACAGCTTTGATTTCTGAGTTATTTCTGAGATATTCTGAATATTCTGCATGTGGGCCTTAGAAAGCAGATTATAACCTGCCAGCAGTAGGCAGGACTCGAAACAAACTGCTGGAAAAACAAATTTAAGAATTCACATCCATTTTCTTCCAAATCTGGGAGCCTTGAAACTCCACATTACACATCCTGTCTTCTCCTGAGACACACAAGGGGCTCCCCTCTGACCCCAAAACCAGACTGGAACTTCCAGGCAGGATTAAACTGCTCCAACTCTGCCATTTCTTAAAATCCTCCCTCACAGTTATGCCACTCTAACAAGAGGCAGCAGAGTCTCAACATGCCAAACACCTTCTTCACATGTTTTGATGCCATAAATTTAATGTTTTCCCCTCAAGTGCTGCTCATCTGTGCTCGTGCAACATTTCAGCTGAATGCACAACCCAACACTGCCAAAACAGCTCGTTAATGGGGGCTCATCAAATTCATTAGAGAAATAATATCCCCTCTTGCTGCTCCTGGTTCCAAATTTTCATTTATTAAGAGAATTCTGTTTTTACCAGTCTCTTGTATGGCCAAAAACAGACTCAGACCCTCCCAGAGAGGAACTTTCCCACATTAAAGACAATTTTTGAGGGCTGAGCTGCAGCCTGATGTGAGGAAGAGACCCCAGGGAAAGGTAACCTGTGTTTTACTCCACCTTCCCCATATATAAATTGAATTTTCCTGGCACCTACTATTTTTATTTTAGCAACTAAAAACAATGCAGCAACTCCCTTAGGTCTGCAAAAATGCAATCTCTGAGTTATTCATCATTTCCATTTATCTGAATGGTGACTTAAAATAATCAGTAACTTCTTGCCAGCCCCCTCTCACTGTATTTCTATTAGGAATATGGGGGAATGATTAATTTCAGAGTTGTGGAGTGAGGGAAATAATAGCTTGAAAAAAAAAAAAAACCCCACCCAGCAGAATTCTGAGTAACGAAACAAAGGGGAAAGTACCCGAAATAAGAGCTTGCAGTTTATCTCACACAGGATCTAACAGCAGACTGCCAGCCCCAAATTTTTGGGAAATTTTTCCAAACTCTTCAGAAGAGAAACTTTAAAAAATCCCCAACAGTTCAAGTGCCAAAGAAACCCATAAAATCAAGAGGGGAAAAATAATCTACTTCCTTATAAAGAGAAGCTGGAAAAAAAGTTATGAAAATCGTGCCTTGGAGCATCCAGGTGTTCCAAGAGATTACAGCAAGTCCCAGGAGCTGCCTGTATTCCCCACGGACCAGATCATCCATTCCAACTGCAGGAACTCTAAAAAAATGTGGATGTGGCACTTGGGGACAAGGTTTAGTGCTGAACCTGGTGGTGGTGATGGGCAGGTGGCTGGACTTGATGATCTGTTAGGTCTTTCCCAACCTTAATGATTCCATGATCCTAAGATTCCAAAATAAAATAAAAGGAAGTGAGCAATAAAAAAAAAAAAAAAGCAGATTTTCTTGGTCCCTCTCTAAGTGCTTGGAAACTCCAACCAGGAACACACCCCCACTGAAACCCAGACATTTTAAACCATTCCATCCACTGATTTTTTTGGGGGTAGAAACATCATTATTTCAACCTGTTCCCCCTTCTGGAAGGCCACGTCCTCCCGAGCTGCACCTACCATGTGGTAGTGTTATGTTTGCACCATCAATGATTGCTTGTGCCAGTTCGTGGTCGTTGCTCTCGAAGGCGTGGGCAGCAGCCTTGAGGGCATCCCAAATCTCCTTGCGGCCCTCGAAGGCCGGGGCTGTGTCCCAAAACTCATCCCTCTTACTGCGGAGCTGCCCGTCCGTCATGGGGTAATCGCTCTTCCATTTGGGCTTCTCCTTCTTCAGCGGTTGGTTACGACCGAGAGCCACTGTGGGGGAGAAAGGGAAAGGGGAATTCATCGAAAGAACAGCACAAAATCAGCTTTTGGTTCTTTTGTTTGGGATTTACAGAGCTCAGTTTGCTCCCAGGCAATCCTCGTCGGTGTTGTTGGTCGTAGTCTCCCAAGTGATGCAGCAAGAGGGGCATTATTTATATAATGCTCGTTCAGATTTTCATTTATGAAGAGAATTATGTTTTCACCAGTTTCTTGTATGGTCAAAACCAGACTCAGAGTCTCCTCAATCTTCCCAAGAGGTCAAACCACCTTGGAGCTTAGGAGAAGGGAGGTGATGTGGATGTGGGCCATGCAATTGTCCTTTGTTACTTTTAATTAGGATCTGACCTTGGTTTTGTGCACATGTATCCTCCTGCTTGCTGATTTCCCATGGAAATCCAGGAATCCATCAGGGTTTAAACAGAATTTATCTCCTCCTCAATAAACACAAACCTATTTGTTTTGCTTTATCTACAGCTATTTTTGTTTGAAGGTATTATTTTACTTGAAGGTAATCACACAGGTATAAAGTTGATAGATTAAAACTCCCTGCTCACTTCCCCATCAGTGCCTGGTGTTGGAGCAAGAGATCCCAAGTTCACAGAGGTTTTAAGGAGACCAAAAACGCACAGGAGGTTAAGCCACACACCCAAATAAGGTTTAACCTTATTCAATCTGACCCCATATGACCAAAGAATTACCTCCTTCCTTTGATAACTCAGGATGGCAGAGTCTGTGAACCTGGGGTGTAAGTCATGGAAAAGAGGATTTTGAAAAGAATTCCTGCTAGTGAGGTGACATTGCCACCTATGCACAAGAATGAGCTTTCTTTAGATTAAAAAACATCAGAGAATGCTTTGGGTTGGAAGGAACCTTAAAGTCCATCCAGTGCCACCCCCTGCCACGGGCACCTTCCACTCTCCCAGGGTGCTCCCAGCCCCATCCAACCTTGGACACTGCCAGGGATGGGACCACACAGCCAAGAATTTCTCCCTCATACCCAATCTAAACCTATTCCCTGTCAGTGTGAAGCCATTCCCCCTTGCCCTGGCACTCCAAGCCCTTATAAAAAGTCTCTCTCCAGCTTTCCTGCGGCTCCTTCAGGCACTGCAAGTCCACACTGAGGTCACCCCAAAGCTTCTCCTCTCCAGGCTGAACAATCCCAGCTCTCCCAGCCTTTCCTCCATCCCTCCAATCCTGGTGGCCTCCTCTGGAGGATTTGCACAGAAACAAAGTCAGCTCCTAATTAAAAGTAGCAAATGACAATTGCATGGCCCACATCCACCGACCCCAGCTGTCCCTCCAAATCCCACGCAGAACCCAACAATAATAAACTTCTGAATCCTTTCAAGTGACCACAAACATTTATTGCTTTTTGTTTCCACGGGATTGCTTCCATTTGCTTTTCAAAGCAGTGCTGACCGTTTAGCAGATTTCAGAGCAGCAAACCCCAGTGTTTACAAAACACCAAGTTTCCTGGCAGAGCCCAGCCTTTCCCAGTCCAAGGCCCAGCTGAGCACACGCAGCCTGGGAGATGCTGCTGGGGCAGCCTCAGACAGTGGGGAGGAAGGCAGCCCTGCACCCATTAAACACTGGATATTCTGAAATTGCAAAAACATATGGGGGAAAACACTCCAGCAAGGAATTGTTTCCTTATTACGGCTTAGCAGCCAGAGCATGAAATCTTCAGCCAGACACAACAGGACACTCTTACGAAATTTGGGTCAGTGGGCATCTTTCTTGCCATTCCACTTTAGCTCACATCTGTTTGCACGTGCACTCAGTGAATGCTGGTTTCTCCCACAGGGCCCTCTCCTTGTCCCCAAACATGAATTATGGAAGCAGGTTAAAGGCACTTCCCGCAGCCCCACTGCAAATCCAACAGCCCATTCCTCTCCCTGCTTCCCACTGTGCCCAAGACAGCACTCAGATTTATTGCTCCTCACTCCACAAGAGGCACAGATCCTCACAGCCTTCAAGAACTCCTCCCTGGAGATCCCATCCTTCCTACACAGACAGCAGTGATGATAAACCCGGTGATAAATTCTTTTTTTTCCTCAAGCTGGAAGGAAGGGTGGTGGAATAAAGTGGCTCTAGAAATGGCTCAAAAGCCAAATCCACTCTACCAAGCCATCCATCCCAGTACTAAGCCTTTAAACACGACGTGGCTTCAGCACAAGCCAGTATTTAAAAAGGTCTTTGGCGTGTTTATCGTTTATTAGAAGTGCTTCAAGGATCCCCAAAAAGCTTTATGCCTTCCCTGAAGAAATATTCCTCTCTTTAGCTGTGTGGATAGATGGGGCAGAAAGGATGCAAGAAACTTGGGACATGTAAAAAAAATCATATGTAAAAGGGCCCAAATATTTCTCTTTCCAGGCCATGTTTTAGTCACCAAAGCAAAACGTGAGAATTTCTACAACCAAACTTTTGGACCACATCAAAGGACTTTCCCTTTTCTGTTAACAAGGCTGATAAAGAAACAAACATCAACAGTCGGAACCACTTAAAAGTATTTACAGTGTCAGTTTTCTATTCCTCACTTTGGAAGGAAATTAGAGCTCAAAAGGAAACGTTGACTTCATTTAAGACCATACACAAGAGGCACCACCAGTTTGCAAGATCCAGAAGAGAAAGCAGCGTCCCCATTAATTTTTCATCTTACATCACTTCGACATGAGTAAGAAATTATTAATACCCTGCTCAAAAGCAGGAATTGTTTTCTAAATGCCAAGAAAGCACGTTCTCTCTGAAGCAATTCTCAAAGTCATCATCTCAGCAGAGGGCAATGGTTGGTATTTTTGGCAAGGGATTTATTTAGAAGGGAGTGTGGAAATCAGTGCCAGTCTACTTTTCAAGAAGTAAAAGATCAGCAGCGACGCTGCACAATAAGTTAGGTTGTTGTTCCAACAGTTCAGGCGTGCAGGTGGTGCTGTGCACGGCAAAGAGGGGTAAGAAATTCACAGAATTGAGGCTGGAAAAGTCCCCCCAGCCCATCGAGTCCAAGTTGTGCCCAATCCCCACCTTGTCCCCAGCCCAGAGCTCTGAGTGCCACCTCCAGGAATTCCTTGGACACCTCCAGGGGTGGGCACTCCAAACCTCCCCGAGCAGCCCCTGCCAATGTCTGCTTGAAAAGGTGATGATGGATCACACATTGGACAGAAGCTCTTGGGGTTCTTTTCCAATCTTAATGATTATGTTTAACACCTCAGAGTGACCCCAAACCAGTGGCACACAAGCCATGGGCTGCTCCTGTGCCATCTGTAGGATTTAGCAGCCTAACCTGCTTCCCTTCACAGGCAGAGTGCTACCCTGGGATCCTTGAGGCAGCTACTCCTGTCTGCTCCACTGAACTCCTGGCAATCTACAAAGCCTTCTTTTTCAGAAGGAAAAATGTATTTCTCCAATCCTTGCAGACTGTTTTATAACCTGAATTGTAAATGTATTTCCCTTCCCTGCAGCTTCCCATCAAAGCAATGAATCTGTAAGGTTATCTGTGCTCCTTTTGAGTGAGCTTATGCAGATAAACCCAGATATTTAAATCAGTTTCTTAACAGAATGTCAAAAAATGTCTATGTGGAAGTTCTTTTGAACAGCTGGTGTGTTTGTTACATCGCTATCACTGTGGATATCACTGTGGATATCACTGGTGCCTCTTCCGAGGGCGACCAGATGAGCAGGAGCAGCTGCTACCACAGGATTCTGGTATTAAAAACCAATATCCAGCTAAACAATCCATAATTCCTAATTTATACACCCCTGAACTACAGCACTCCATCATCAAACTGGGAATATTTCAGCCTCAAAGAGTTTTCTGTCAAATCAAACACCACAAAGCTCAGCCATGGCACAGCTCAGAGCTCCAGAGAAGGGCAAGATCTCTGCTTCAGGTGTGACCTGGATCTTCCTCCTCCCCAGTTTCTGCCCTGCCAGGTAACCCTGTATGAGACCCCACACCTGGAACATCCCTGAAGCAGCTGAGCTAAAATCCTAATTATTTGTGGAAACACCTCTGCTGTCATCAGCCTTACGTGAGCTTTTCCCTCCCACCCCATTCCTTCAAACATCTTTCACCTATTTCTAAAAATAAAAGTTAGGATGTAAATTTGGCTGTTCAATCCCTGCAAGTGCTCCACAGCAAATTCCTTCCTTTCCCTTGGAAACACAAGCATATGTTGCTTGCAGCATTAGTCCTTTACAGCTTTTGTAAAAAGCAAGGAAACCAGCCCAATCTGGTGGTGGAAAAATTTCCAGGCACGCAGAACCCACCCAGGGCATGGAAAACCCACAAGGAGACACCTGGACTGGACATGGTCCACTTTAGGCTGTTGATCTCCAAGGATTCAGCAGCAGCTGCATCCTGGAATTACAAGAACAGGGCCTGGCTGTGCTTCCAAATCCCTGCAGATTTGTGGGAAGATGGACACACAACCGGAAAGTACCAGGGAGGGGCACTCCATCAGTGGGACATGAGTTAAGAGCAGATACAGGCAAATATTCCCAGACCAAAATGGGGAAATGTTGTAACAGGACAATCTGGCAAGACCTGATAATATTTTCTTTCTTTTCTTTGTCTTGATTAAGAAAATATCCAAGAGATGAAGCCAACTGCTTAAGTGGTGAGAGCTGGAAAAGATCTGGAGTGACCTGTGAGGAAAGGAGCAGGAATGCCTAAGAGAAGGATAAAAATCACCACGACAGTCTCTTGAATGGGAATGACACGTTCAGGACCTGCTGTCAGTGCAAAAGATGGGATTTGAGGGCTGTCCATGGGAAGAGGACAGAAATGATGAACTGTGAAGGGAACAACACAGTCCAAGAGCTGCAGAGGCCAGGGAGGAGAACCCAGGTCCTGTTTGGTTTGAAGCACTCACAGCCCCAGCAGTAGAAGGGATATCCACCCAGGGAGACACAGCTGGAGAAACCTCGGGAACAACCTAAAGCCAGCCAGGAGAAGTTAAGGAAATGTTTTACAAACTGAACCAATGATCAAAACTATTTTCTTTACCAGATTGCCTCCCCGTTGAGGCTCAGCTCCTACCAAAGTATTTTTCTATGATAAATGAAATGCAAATAACAGTTTACTACCTATAAAATTTCTATTAGTAATAGTCCCAAGGGCTCCCCTCCCCACAGTCACTGAGCAGTTCTCTGCTTCATCAAATGAGTCCCCTTTTAAATCCATTTTGCTCCAATTTCCTCATAAGGTGTCTTGCAATTTGGTATCAGTATCACACAGCTCACCCTAAACGTTTTCTTTGCTTCATTCTCCGGTGTAATCCTGAATTACAATGGTGCTTGGAAGAGCCAGGACAAAGGAAAAGTGCAGAAAACCAGGGAAAACAGGGAGGGAGAAAGGGAAAATTCATTGCATTTAAGTAGCAGACAATTTGAATTACATTAAACAGCATAGGCTTACACAATTTAAATTACATTAAGTAGCACAACAACAGGAAAATGGCAGAATTTTATCTGTTTATTGCTAATTTTCAGCAATTTTATTCTTAAGGTGGTCGCATTTTTCCAAGGCAAGAAGAGGATTTTGGAAAGCAGGTGGAACTAGACAGTGGTAAAGACTTAAAAATGAAGTATTAGGACAATTAAGGCTTTCCTAACAAGGAAATAAATGAACATTTCAGGGAGCCTGTGTGAGCTTTCCAAATGCTGTGTGTAGATAAATACAGATAGACAGATATAAAGATAATGCTTGAAACTGAGTTTGATGGACTTCTATGAGACTGCACGGGGTAAAATGAACACTATTTCCCTGGTAGGAATTCAAGTTATACCCTAGAACAGTTGTGTGCTGAAACACCAGGCTACAGACTCAAAGCAGGATTATAAAGGTGTAGGCAAAGGGATTCATTTTGAGCCAAGTAACAAAACTGTGAAGCTTTTCAGAGCAGCAAACCCAGCAGAGACACATCTGCACACAAGAAATAAACCCACCACCCAAGCCCTGGGGCAATTTCCCCTTTCTCCCACCTGAAAGGGGGTGAAGAAAGGAAGAAAATAAACAAAAAATTAAAAAATCAGATGGGGAGGTGAAGAATCAGCAGCAGCACTTACAGGCAGGCTGGTGCTCGTGCCAGACACCATGTGCTGGTGCTAAATGATGGATGTGGTGCCTCTGGGGACAAGGGGGACCATCAATCACTGGTGCCACCCCAGTGCTCCCAGGCTGGCACACAGCGCTGTCCCCCCAGTGCTGCAGGAGGGACGTCACCAAGCACTGCTGAGAGGAGCAGGGAATCCTTCCCTGTTCCTCCAGGCTCTCCTCAACTCTTATCCAACATGAAAAATTGCCCAGAAGAAGCTGCAGGGAGTAAAATGAAAAGTTCCTCTGGTAATTCCAGGCAGCTCTGGACAAGTCCTCCCTGCACAACTTATCCCTGCCTCTGCCTACACATTAAATATTCCCTGCATCAATCCAGAGGCTTCTCAGCATGGGAGATAAAACATGAGAGGATGAGGGTGTATGAATGAGCTGGACAAAGAGAAAAACTGACTAATTACCAGCTGTTACACTGTATTTTACATTTCTCCCATCATTTTCAACAGGAACTGCAAAAGAAATCAGATTTCCGGGCAGCTCATCACTCATCACCCCTCAAAGGAGCCGGCGGTGTTGCAGCAAGAAATAAAAGCTTCAGCTTTTGAAATCTGCTCCCTTGGTGGTATTCCAGATCCAGAGATCCCAGTTCATCCCAGCACAGGCAGGATCTGTTCAGATGACCCCAGCCCTGGTGCCTGCTCTGCACCAGGATATCCTGAACAACACAGGAACTGAAACCAGGTCAGTGCATTCATCTGACATGAGGTGCATTCCCAGCCCAGAGCCAGCTGGCAAGGGGAGA
This sequence comes from Aphelocoma coerulescens, assembly GCF_041296385.1. Taxonomy (NCBI): domain Eukaryota; kingdom Metazoa; phylum Chordata; class Aves; order Passeriformes; family Corvidae; genus Aphelocoma; species Aphelocoma coerulescens. The sequence continues at coordinate 2,091,284 of NC_091027.1, read as the reverse complement.
ATTTAGACTGGATATTAGGAAGGAATTGTTCTCTGTGAGGGTGGGCAGGCCCTGGCACAGGGTCCCCAGAGCAGCTGTGGCTGCCCCTGGATCCCTGGCAGTGCCCAAGGCCAGGTTGGACATTGGGGCTTGGAGCAGCCTGGGACAGTGGAAGGTGTCCCTGCCCTGAACAAGATGATCTTTAAGGTCCCTTCCAACCCAACCCACTCTGTGTTTCTAGGATTATTATTTACAAAAGCTCTGTGGGTACTCCTGAGTCCTGCCTGCCCACCCAGCCTCCTGCTGGAAGCACAAGCAGACGAGTTCTCAATCATCCTGATTAAGCTCCTGATACAACAGCTCCTCTGGACAGAGAAAAACGTCTCAGGGAGGGAACACCTCAGTCAAGGGGTGACCAGGGATGAGAAAGGAACGCTGCCAGGCAGGGCACAGGCCAGGGGATGCCCATCTGTCTCTGTTATCTCCCAGCACAGGAATCCTGGAGGCCCAAACTGAGCTTCCCCAGGCAGCAGGTCCAACAGCAGGAGCTGGAGAACAGCGCTCAGCGCCAGCCCCAGCCTCCCGGGCTGCAGTGAAGTAGCTCCGGGGGACAGACATTATCAACACAATTACCTGTCAGCGCTGTTTACACTGGAATTTAAACTGCTCCTATCTCTGGCAGATGAATGCTTTCAGCTGGATACAGCCCGGGATAAAGATTTACCCATTCCCAACTCGCAGTGTGCAAGCACCAAGACCTTTAATCTGCACCATCTAGAGCGCATAACTGGGCTCCCTTTTTTAAAAGCTATGACAAGAACCATTAAGGAAGCTGTCAGCAACACGAAAAATATTCTGTTTGAGATAGGCTGCATCAAGTACACGTTTCTTGTGACTTCTGCAAGCAGTGGAGCTTAACTAGAACTCAGCTGAAGCTGAGGGCTTGGCACCAGGGCAGCCCCACACCCAAAGCAAGCGCGACACAGAGCACGGCAGTGGGAAGCTGCACAGAGCTTATCTAAAAGGAAAATAAAACCACCCCAAGTGCTTTCTGAGGAAGAATGCAACTCAACAACTTCACTTTTAAAGTACTAAAAGCCTTCTGTGTCTCGCTGTCCAGTCAGTTAACAGGGGAACTTTAGACACATCAGATAAAAGAGGAAAGGGTGAATTCCCGACTGGACAAGCTGTGCTGGTGCACTGCTGGGACAGGGCACTGCCCACTGCTCCAGGCTCATGTGCAGCATGGATTTAACACCAGGAAACATCCAGTTCGAGCTGCAAATGAGCAGTTCAGGCTCACAAATTCCCTTCCTCCTTGATAATGTTCTCCCTCTGACCCCTGCACAGCAAGCAGCTGCATGAACTGCTAATAAAATGATTTAAAGTTTACTGGGGACTGATATCACAGAATCACTGAGGCTGGAAAAGACCTCCAAGATCACCAAGTCCAACCTGACTAATGTGCACCTTGTCACCAGCCCTGAGCCCAGAGTGCCACCTCCAGACCTTCCTTGGACACCTCCAAGGAAAAGAAGCAGCATCAAAAACCTTCCAATCCCAAGTGCTTCGCCACACACTGACAGGCGAGTTCTGTGTGCTTTGAGCAAGGCCAAGTCGGGGTTTGGCTCAGCAGGGTTTAAAACAAAGCCTGGCTTTATGTTGGCCTGAGCCATGGGAGCGGCGTGGCCACCGCTGGCCTCTGTCACGCAGCCACCACAAATTCTGAGCCGGGGAAGTGACACAGGGCCATCTGTTGGACATCTGGGCTGCCTTTAACACACCACAAGTGCTTCCAACACCGGCAAAATTTTCGGGGATAAAGAAAATAATCAAAGGCAGCCTTATCTTTCACCCTGCCAGAATGACAAAAAGTATTAGGTTGATGATTTTCTTCAAACCCTGATGAGGTGTGAGCGTGCTGAAAGCCAGCCAGGACACCCTGCTCAGCAGGCCCTTGTGCTGAGCGTGTTTAAACATGGGGCTGAACCTTCTGGATGATGCCACCAGGGAATTCACTTTATCACAAGTAAACCCAGACTTCACAAAGTCATTGGATGGTTTGGGTTTGAAAGGATCTTAAAGCTCATCCCGTTCCACCCTGTGCCATGGGCAGGGACACCTTCCACAACCCCAGGGTGTTCCAAGCCCCAACCTTGGACACTTCCAGGGATGGGGCAGCCACAGCTTCTCTGGGAAATCCATTCCAGGGCCTCCCCACCCTCCCAGGGAACAATTCCTTCCCAATATCCCATCTAACCCTGCCCTCTGGCAGTGGGAAGCCATTCCCTGTAGCCTGTCACTCCATGCTCTTGTAAAATTCCCTCTTCATCCTTCTCTGGTTTTTCCCTCAAGTAAATCTGCTCAGGAGGAGGAGCTCAGGAGCCAGCAGAGTTTTCAGGTCCCATCTCAGCACAGCGTTCATCTGGCTTTGCTGCATGAAACCCTTCCAGCAAGCCCTGAAATCTGGGTAATTCAAGGTGGAATGCACAGGACAGATGGCCAACTCCATGTTCCCAAGGACTATCTGGCTGGACATGCCACGCTTGCCATGTCACTCCTGCCAGCACAGCAGTCACAAATTCCAGGAGGGAAGGAACAAAAACAAAGCCTCCAAGTTGGAGACTGCTTTTGCAATGACCAACGATTAAATTAGCTTAGTTAAAGGATCTAACACCATGTCTTGAATTTATTCCAGTGTCACAGTTATTGGCAGGGATAAAGTTTCACATGAGCCAATTAACTAAATGCACTATTACTGTATCTCAGCTGCTTAAGCTCATCAGTTAATTAAGAGCTCAGTGTAAGCTGAAAATAGGAATCTTACCTGTCACACATCCCAAACATACATTATCTTAATGATTTAATTTTACACTTCCATATTGCGTTCCTCAGGTGCCTGAGGAAAACTGAAAGGCAATTACTTGGTTTAAAGAGAAGTGAAAGTGAAAGTCACATAAACAGATTTATTCTAAGAAATTGGATTTCTCACAATACTTGCTGCTTTATTCAGCCCTATTTTACAGGGTAGATTTTCATGGTAAAGTTAACATTTCACATTCGGTTTTGAAACTCAACTCCTCTGTGTTCTCCTGGACAGTCATCCCCTAAGAAACTCCAGCACTCACAGCTGGATAAAGCTCAGCAGCTGGAATTTGGGTTAGGAACGCGACCAACCTCTTGGCCATAAGGAATTCCTACCCTCCAAGTACATATTTTGTTAAGAAATCCATATTTATCCCAGAGTTTGACACAAGTAATAACCGATAAGGACATCAGTGGATTGCTCAGACAATTAGAAAGCAATCTAAGCTAAAATGAAAAATGTCCAAGCCTTTGTTGCAGCTTGTATAAATATCTGAATGTCTGGTACATCCAGGGGAAAAAAAAACCCCAAACCAACCCAATCCTGTAAATGGGAGCACTGAACAAAGCAACCTTAAAACTCCATCCTTTCAAGGCCTTTTTATCCCCCTGTGGATGTACTTGGGGAAAAAATAGCCCTGTTACAGTCTCTGGTCAAGGATTATTGATGTAATCAGAGAATGGTTTGGGTTGGAAGGGAACTTGAGGGACATCCAGTGCCACCCCCTGCTGCAAGCAAGGACACTGCCACTACCCCAGGTTGCTCCAAGCTCCATCCATCCTGGCCTTGGACACTGCCAGGCAGTCAGGGGCAGCCACAGCTTCTCTGGGCCAGTGAATCCAACCCTAAGCTCTTAAAATCCCCCAAATTGGGAACATAATCAAGACCTCCTCCTCCCAGCAATGCTGAGCACAGACAGCAACTTCTGCTGCTCTCGGTGAGATGGAAGGACCTTGGAAGAAGCACAGGAAACTGCCCTCTTCATTTAAATTGCTGAAATGAAACGAGATTAAAGCAGCCAGAGCCTTTCCACCTTTAGCAAATTAATCTGATCTCTTTCAGAAGTCCCTGAGCACACGAGGCTTTAGCTCTATTAATGGCCTGAGCGATGCTTGCTCAGTGTTTCCAACACACAACAGCCCTTAAGTAACTTCCTTTCCAAGGCAGGGATCACAGAATTTGACTGAAAACACATTTAATTCTCCACAACTCGGGGCAGGCTCAAAACTGGCAGCACCACGATGATGCTGGCAATGCTCTCAGTTGTGACATATCCAGCAAGAGCTGGAGCAGCTCTTGGCCATGGGCTGTGCTTATCCTTTCTAAAAAGGTCCTCACCATAATGCTCAAGGAGTTTATTTCTCCTGTGTTATCCATTCCAAAGCAAGAGCAGAGCTCTTTGTCAGGCCAGATGCACTTTTCCTACTTTTACTCATATTTTAAGACATAATTAATGTAACAGCAGATTAAATAAGTGTGTGAAGATACTGGACTTGAAAGCTCTGCTACAAAAGTTCTGAGTTCAAGCAGAACTCTCCACTGTTAGAGCCTCTTCTCACCCCTGCTCCCCTTTCTGCAAGGGAAAGTAGCTTCCAACTGAAGGATGAGAAGTTTGACTGGTCATGAGAATTATTAAAAAGAGATTCTTATTTCAGGCATCTGAAAACAAGAGCCTCCCTCTCCCATGGCTTTTCAGGGCAGGTATGATGATTTTGTTTAGGTAAAGGAACTCCTGAAAGCGTTGGGGAAATAAAACCCCAGACATGGAAACCTGCTGATTGAACTGCAGCAGTTAAAAGAATTCATAAGAATGGCTGGATGCAAGTCCATGGCAAATTCACTAATTACTGTGCTCTAATGAGCAAAGCATGCCCAGGAAGTGCTGATTCCACAGCTCTGAACAAAGGCACCTCAAAGCCCAGCCCAGCAGAACTGGGGCCACATTTCAGACCTGGGTAAAAGCTGAGGATGAGCAGGACAAAAATGCACTAAAAAATGTTCCCATGTGAGGAGCATCCACACAGCTCCCCCATTAGTATCATCAAAACTGCCTTTAACACACAATAGTCCCTGCTGAAATATCTTGATAGGAAATGTTCTGTGAGAAAAAAGGCTCCTCATTTATTAACCTTCAACATAAACCAAAAAAGTTGGAAAGTTTCAAAACACAGGAAAAGAAATGGTGCAGATCCCTAAACCTGAATTGCATGGCAAGAGTTCCCTCAGCTGGAAAAAAATCCCCTGATTAATTCATAATAACGAAATGAGACATGTGAAAGGAGGAAGGGTGAATGCAGTGAGCAGAGAGAAATGCACTTCATCAATGGAAGATGCATTCAGCCTGGAAATTTGGCAGGCAGAGCAATCAGATAGCGACAGAATCCTTGAGTAGGCAAACCTGGAAAGAGTTTCAAGACAAGATTAGATCAGTTGGTGGAATTTCTAAGCCTGAATATTCTGTTTGACACAGCACTGAAGCAGAGATACAGAAACCTTTGCCGTCCTGGACTTTGCAGAACTTTGTTTGAAGCTGAACTGTCACTAATTAAGAAAACAGATTTTTAACAGGCTTGATTATCAGATCAGGATCTCAGCATCCCTCTGGACAGAGCTGCCAAGAGATGTTAAAGCAGGACACTGGCAGGAACCAAAATGCTTCCTCCCCCACCCCCAAACATCTACAATATTTTCCTAACTAATGTGAGCTCAATGCAAATGATTAACTCTTGGTAATAAGCTTCCCACCACAATAAGATAAAATGCTAATGTTGTTCCTTCCCCCCTCCTGCAGCACACCAATCATCAGAAAAAACATGATCAGAGTCAGAAAGAATTGCAGTTGCATTCCTAAGATAAAACACCTTCTTTGGGATGGATAAAGCAGGAAAAATTAATTTCATAAAGGAACCCAAAGCAATATTGTGAAGAAGTTGTGGTAAGCACCAATTTAAGTAAGGTTACTTAAAAATTCTTGAGGAAAAGTTGCTCCCTGAGAACTGATCGTGACTGATCCCGGGATGGATGAAGGCTGGGAATGGGGAGTGGCTAGAGCCCACCCACTGCTGCCATGTTAAGGATAAAAAAGAGAAATTTGGGTTCCTGTTTAAGTGGGTGACTGTGTTTTCCCCACTGCTGGGCACCAACACTCCACAAACCAGCAGATTATTTCAATTTTCAAGCTGCCAGAGTGATAATTTAATCAAAAGCCGTGACTTCTCCTCCTCACCTTAATCCTAATTCCTACATCACCAATATTTTGGAGACTTAGAAAGGGCACAAAACTTCCCAGGGAGACAAAGCACACACAGCCCTTGAGATTCACCTCTAACAACAGCCATGAAGAACCTGTTACATTTTCTAAAGGTTTGTGTAGGAGAAAAAAATGATACCCCAACTACAGTTCAAGTGTTTTCAGAGGTTTACAGGAAAATAATCTCTGCCTACACTGCTTTAGAAAGTTTCTATTATGAGGTAGAGCTCAAGAATGAAAAGATTATTTACAACTAAAGGATTTTTATTCTGGTACTGCCTTGTAACACCAAACCACAACAGCCACGCTCACTTGTTCTGACAATGCTGCTGCTCCTTTTTTATTCCCAGACGCCAAACTAAAATCATGTATTCCCTGTTCTACTTTGCAGGAGTTTCAGATAAAGCCCAAACTCGTGCCTGTAGTACTTTTGGAGCTATTTTAGTGCTGTATTATCAACAGAGCAGCTGGATGCACACAAGGAATGTGATTTTTGGGGATGCACTAAGGTAGTGATGGGATTTTGCTGTAACATCCATGCTGGGCCATCCAATGTGTGCCTGACTGGAAGTGTGTGACTTCAGTCAAGCAATAATCATGTGGTTTTCTGGTGAAATTCGAGCTTTTTTGGCACCAGGACTACTTTTAGATCTGGCTAAACACACAATGGAGATCCGTGGATGTGAAAAACACAAACGTGTGCGAGAACTCATCTCAAATGAGCATTTAAACCTGTCTCAGGATAATATCCAATATTGATCAGCACTTCACAGAAGGTATTTTTGTTCTAGAAGCAGTTGTATTTATAGCAACCCATGTGCTTTCAACGAACTTCTGTGGGCACAGAGCAAAAAAACAAAATAAAATCACACACACAAAAAAATCAGTCTGCTACGTGTTCCACTGAGCCAAGCCATCAACATGCAACTCACGAGTGAAATCCAACTCTTAAAAAACATAAAGCTTAAATAGCTCTGTGACAGCTTTCTTCTCCTTCAGCCCTCTGAGAGCTCCCCCTCAGCTGGGACCTGTGATTTCCCACCCGTTTCATGAGCAGGTTTGCTCACTCCAGGCACTGCGAGGATGGAAATGCCCAGGGAAAGGGAGACCTTGGCTCACCCTCAGCCAGCGGGGCACTGGCATCACATCCCAGGCAAATCTGGGAATGCTGCTCCTTGGAAGTGGGAAGCACTGGAGAGCTGAGCTTCAGCTGAACGTGTTTGACTCCTGCTGCCACCAAATGCATTCTCCTTGGGAATACATCCAGCCAGGGAAACTGCATCCAACCTTTGGATAACCATCGTGCTTTCCAAGCTACGCCACACTCTGCTTCCCAAAAACACTTCCCAACTGCTCCTTCCCGTCTCTTCTCACCCTGGGGAGTGGCAACAAGCTGGGAGCAGCCAAAGCTGTGCTGGGTAGGAATGGGATTTGTACCTGTACTAAAAAAATATCTAAAATATGTTTGCATGTTCAAAGATTTGAGTGTCCCTTCCCAGTTGGAGCATGTCCCCTCTGAGGGACAGGGACGCAGAGCAATGGCTCAGAGAGGCTCAGGAGCATTTGAAAGCTCACTATTCTGCATTAAAGACACTCTTCTGCCATCCCCAGCTTCTGTGTGCACCAGAGAGGGAGAAAAACACATCCAAACCCACTCTGAAGGCACGAATCCAGCATGTGTGACACAGGCAGCGCTTGGTGACAGCTCTTCCAGGAAACGCTTTGTGCAGTCAGTGCATGGGAATTAGCAATTTTTCCTGAAATCATTTCCCTTTTCTCCAGCCAGCCATTATCCTGTGCTTGCTGATGCTCTGCTGCAGGCTCAGGTGCTCCCACAGCAGCGTGGGGCCAAAGAAAACAACTGATGGAGAGGAGAAAATGGCATTTGGCAGCTGCAGGTGCCCTCTGCTATTTTGTAGGTGCTCTTTTACAAAGAGACTGTATTTACCCACACAGGCAGGAAATCACAGGAGATGAGAGTTCTGTGGCAGGGAAACAAAGCAACAAAGTAAATGCCACGGAGAGATTCTTCTGCTGAATCCACCGTGCCCTTCATCACAGCATGGGAGCAGACATGGAGCTTCACGGCTGAATTTTAAAAATAGAAAGGTAACAAGCTTCCCATCCCAAAGTGCTGTGCTCTGCTTCCGATGCCATTTCAGGCCCTGGGAGTGCTCTCAAAGAGCACACAGCTCCTCTGGGAAAAGGTGAAAACTGCCTTCCTCCATAATCTGTTGTCTGAACTAAGAGAATTATTTATAGTTGCTACATTTATTATACATTATTATAAACTGGAAGCTGTTACGAGCTATAAAATGTTTATCATTTCAGGGGGATGAAAAGTAACCTATTTATAGAAAAGTGCTGGTAATGTTAGGCTGAATTTATATGTTTTAAGAGTGAACTTTCCCTGTTAAACATGTGCAGAGATACCATGCAATCCTTGGCTGTGTGTGATACATTTTCCCATTTCAGCCTCTCATTTTTTCCCCCTGGGCACTACCTGTCCTTGCTGCAAACGACTGAAGCATTTTTCACTACCATTTGTGAAGTGCCTCTGCTTTCATGTTGGAGAATGTGGGGGAAAACCACATGACAGATCATGCAGAAACTCCCCAAATCCCCTCCCTTCCACCTAATCTGCAGCACAAGGATGTCTTTATACACACACACACTTCTATAGACACACATATAAAATCCTCCAGCACGTCTGAGATTCTCCAGAAGCGAAAAATCAGCGCTTCAGAACTGTGCCCATCTCCTCCCACAAATGGCTTTCAAGCAGGGCTTTGAATCTTCCTTTCTAAATCCTGTTCACTGAGGAGAGGGGGAGATGGGAAGGGAAAAGGACACTGAGAAAAGGCTGAAGGGAGGAGCTGCTAAAACTGCTCTAATCCACAGTCCCAGCAGCAAGGATCCCCAGAAGTATTTCTGCTTTTAGGAAGGACAATTTCCAAATGTTTTCCATGAGGCCTGAGAGGTCAACTGGATGTGGAGCAGCTCCTGCAAATTGATAGCATCCCATAATTGCTCCTGCATTTATTACCTGCCCAGTCTGCAGTGCCCTTGCATTTCCCAGTGCTGGGAAGTCTCAGGAAGAGACTGATGGCGTTTTAAATATTTAAGGTAGTCTAAGAAACTTCAGCCTCATTCAGCATTTAAGAGAGTTTTTAATTTACTCCTAAGGTGGGAACCAGAACAAAAACACTTTATGCAGTTTGCTGTGCCCAATCTTTTGTCCAGCTCTCATTTGCATTAAACTGAGTGTGCCAGGGTCAGCACAAGGCAGCAAATGCAAAATTCAGGTTCCAGCTGAACCTTAACTAAACCACAAGAGGCATTTTCCCTGCACACAGGTCAAACAGAGCAGTACCAGCTGATACCCTGTGCTTAGAGGTGTTTTCCACATCCAGTGCCATGAGCATTCCTGCTCCTTTGGGATGCAGCCCTGCAGGATGCTTTGGATCCATCACCTCTTCTGAGACAGACAACTCAAGCCTGAAACACTGAATTACACTGCAAACACAATCCCCACGTGAGGGGAAACCTTTTTGTTTTCTGAAAAAGCAAGAAAACAAACTAACCAACCAAAAAAAAAATCCCTAACAAAACTGACACTTCATTTACTTCCTAAGTTGTGGAACATTTCTGGTTTTTCAACTCTAAATTGCCAGACAACACAGAGGCAGCAGATGAAAATGTAACTGAAAACCTCAGAGTGCAAGAGAAGTCTTTTATTGGACGGTCAGGAACCAGAGTAGTGACTCCAGCTTTTTTACCCCCCCCCCCCAGAACAGGTTACCCTGTGCCTCTCCCTCCTGATTTTGGGTGACTGAACCTCACCACTCATAATGTGACTCTTGCAAAAGAAGCAAAAGTCCTACAGAGCTTCCAGAAAACCCCACAAACCTCCACCCAAAAGCTCCTGCACGTAGGAAAGGTGAAGGTGAACCAAAGCATCCTCCCTGGTTGGGCACCCACACCACCCAGGAGATGCCTCCTGGACACCTCCCTGCTCCATCCTGGCTGCTGGGAGGGACAACTTCCCCCCAGAAATGCTCTTCCCTTCCCCAGACAGGGATGCCAGCAGCTCTGGGAAGGAAAAACCTCCTGGCCACACACCCGGCTGTGCCTCTGCTCAGGGAGCAGCCCATGGAAGGAAAAACAAGCAATTCCCATATTTACTGTCAGAGCAGAAGCTGGGAAAGCCAGGCTGTGGGAGCACTGGGATCTGGCTTCTCCACAGGATAGGACGAATCTTGCACCAGCCACCCACAAAAAGTCATTTGGAATCTGGTGAGAAAGAATTGGGAGGATCAAGAAGCACCCACCAGCCAATACATCACACTTCCCTGTAGAAATGTGGGCAAAATACCCCAAACTTTAAAAAAAATAGGATTAAGAGAAAAAACCCACCTCACATATTTGCATCAAAGGAGGCTGAATTTTAAGGCAGCAAAAGCCAAAGTGGCAAACGGAAAATAATTTGTTTAAATATCTATCAGACATTTATACAGAGTCTAGAAAAATAGACTCTGTATAATTGATGATTATATATGATTGTTACATCAATTGATGATATATATGATATATATGATTGTTACATCACACCCTCAATTACCACAGTCCTGTTTTGCTGATAAAGCAGCAAAAACCCATTTATATTCCCTTCTCAATTATGGTCACTTGGCCACAAGTTTTCCACATATTTATATTCTTTCTTTTTTAGAGGTAACCACAGCAACTAAAGCCAACTTGACCCTTCTTTGTACATGCAAGAAAACTCACAGGAATTTGCAAGACTTAACTGCAAGGCAGATCTGTACTTCAGGGTTCAACTATATTGTAATTTGTGACTCATAAATTATATTATTCAACATTCACATGAAAAATAATAGCTATCATATTACTTGCTGCAATGAGAGAGGATGGCTGCTTTGTAGAGTTTATTCAAACTGGCAACTAATAATATTTCCCATTTATCAGAGATCTCCAAAGCACAATGACTGTTCAATTTATTGTATTTAACATTCAGTGAAGGAGGATGTTGTTGTTTTCAACACTGCAATCCCAAACAGAGAAATTAAAATAAATCACTTCAATCTAGAAGCCAAACAAACAATTACATGGAAGAACCTGCCAAAAAGGAAACCAAACAGCTTCATTTGCCAGCCCTTATTAACAGCAAAAATAACACCTTGTTTCAGTTTCTGAGAGCTCCTTGTTATCACCTGGAAAACAAAACCAAATCTAGAATTTACAAATGAAAAGTGTCACAGCATCAGAACAACATGCCAGCAGATGAATACTTGGGATTGAATTATCAGGGGTTGTCAGCACTAATTCCCAGATCCTAATCATCTCCAGGAGGCTGTGGGTGCCCAGCCCTCAGGAAACAGAGCTATTAAGGGCTACTTTTATTCCAAAGCCCTGATAAAACCCACGTATTTCCCCCACTTTGTGGAAATCACAGACTCGTTTAGATTGGAAAAGACCTTTAGGATCGTTGTTAACCCAGCACTGCCACCTCTGAACCATGACCCCAAGTGCTCCATCTACGCACCCTACAAATACATCAGGGATGGAGCAGGAAGGATTTGGAGCAAGTTTCAGAGCCATGCTAAACTTTTTTCATTATTCCATTAAAAAAACCCCCAACAAAACCAAACCAAACCACACAAAACACCCCACCACCACAGTGGGACCTAACAGCAAAAGGCAGCTCTGATTTATTACTATTTTTGCCAAAAGACATCCAGCCCTGTACTCCAGACCAGCAGGAACTACCTGAAACCCAGAGGTGCCTCCTTCAGATGGCAGTGGGAGCCCAGCCAGGTGCTGTGTGCAGGAAAAACCATCACAGCCTGCACCCAACATCTCCAACCCACCGCAAAATCCCTCTGGGAGCCTCTTTGTGTGCTCCACTACAAAAGGGAGGCACCAAATGCTCTTAAGTGCTCAGTCAGGAGCTGCTTGTTTAACCCCCCCGTGCCAGGCAGGCAGAGCCCCACTGTATTAGTGCCATTGTGAGCAACAAATCTCGCTGCTTAATATGCAAATTCCCCTGGTCAGTCTTGCAGAGCAGCTCCATGAAAGCAGTTATTGTGACTCCCAATTAGCCATGTGACATGCAGCCCCGCACAGCACTTCAAGGAAAATATTTAAGAAACTGTTGTCCAGTTGCTGAGAGCAGAGGTGGAGCACAACATTTGCCTTTCTCCGAGTTAATGAAGCGTCAGCACCGCATCCAACTCCACGGGAGGAATTGATGGTTTGAATAAACTCCCATTCTGGCAGCCCTATTTCCACTTGGCCCTGTTCTCACTGCTGGGTGATGGGGGCAGCAGGAAAGAAGACAAATTTCAAACAGAATCAGCATCTTTGCTCCCAAGGAAGGGCGATAAGAACTGCAGCAGGCAGGCGAGCATCGCGTCAAGGAGAGCTCAGCAGCAATCAGACAGCTGCAGCCAAAAGCCTTAATCTGGAATGACATGTGCTTCCAGACACTGTATTCCCTGCTTCTTCCTCATTCCACACAAGGAACTGTCTCACTGAACTTCACCAGGTAAGACAAAGTAATATGTGACTCCTGAGAGGGGGTCAGAGTCCGCCACGAGAGAATGAACAGGTTCCTCCTTTTCCTTCTCACTGCTCCCCTCAGAAGAGAGGAAACAAATAAACTGAGGAGCTCTCCGGGAAGGACTTGCCTGTGGGGACAGGAGCTGGCACAGCTCTCCTGATTTTGCTCCACTGAACATACCTGATGTACAGGCACGAGGGCAGAGTTTCCCAGCAGATAATTCCAGGCCCAAAGCTCTTCCAAGAACACAAGTGAAGAGGTCACACAGCCTGGAAGTGGCTGGAGAACAGCTGTTTCTTCCCTGTCTCACCATCCTGCAGGAACTCGGTCACCTTTGACAAGGCACAGCTGGAAAAGATGCGGTGCTTGGCTCCTGAAACCTTGGAATTTTAGGTGGGAGACAGCTGAGCTAAAGGGATGAAGTGGGGAAAACCTGTGTCTATAAACCAGTTAATGATCACCTTTTATCCTCCTTTAATAATGAGCCCCCAGTAACTCCCCCAGAACACCCACAATTTGGCTCTGCCGGGCTACAACACATCGAGCATCAAGACAAGAACTTTTCCAGTCTATGCCAAACAACATCCTGGTGAAATGAGAACTTGCCAAAAAGAGCAGTGATAATGAAACAGCTGGTACCAATCTGCAAAGCCCATTTCATTTCCAGCCCAATGGGCAGAGCAGCATCTGTTAAATTCTTGGTGAGGAACCGCCTCCTCCTGCTCCGGGTCAGTGCAAACAGAACCCTGCAATAAGCTGGGCTTGTGATTAGCTCCATCTCACGCAGGCAGACACACCTGAGGATACACAACAGCTCTCCTGACACACACAGGCATCCTGACCTTGAAAAATGCCCAGAGTAAGAGACAAAGGAAGCACACGTGGCCAGGACATGCCGTCAGCTCTGCTGAGCTGCACACGAGTAACGGGAAGTGCTGGCCATGGACAAAAACACTGAGGAGAATACAGGGATGTGACAAACCCTCCTCTCAACTCCAGTAACACAATTGAGCACGATTTTGCCACTCCCCACTGCCCTGCAGTAAATTGAAACTGGGATGAATCAGACTGGAGATCTGGCTCTCACTTTCACCCAGCATCGCACACGGCCGCTGCTGTCTGATCGATCTCTTGAGAGCTCCCAATTCTCCAGGAAACTTTTCCATTCTGGGGAAAAGACAAAGCCTCTCCAAAATAAGTCCATCAGTGGCAAGTCAGAAGCATCACGTTTCTGTTCCAAAACACTTCCCTAGGATTGAGAAATGTTCTGGCCTTGCTCAGTGACAGCAAGCTGAAAGCAAATGTAGCAGGTTAAGTCACAACCCCGGAGCTGAAGGAAATGAGCCTCACTTGGGGAACAGGAAAAAGTCATCTTTCTGCACAGGTCTAGACTCCAAATCGTGTTCACTTGTGCTTCAGCTGGTTCATTGGCTGATGTCTCCAGACAGAAGCTCCCTTGAGAGAGCAAGTCAGGTTTCATGCTTGGCGAGGGCACGTTGGCGGAATTTGTAAAGCTCCGACTCGGCGCAGGCTGCACTTTGACATCTGGGGAGTCACGTTTAGAGAAGACACTCAGAGCTTCTCCCAGCTTAACTTACCCCCCCTTCCTTGCTTGTGGAGAGGCAGGAACAGATCTGTAGCATTACAAAACAGCCTATTGCACACTGGAGCTGATTGTTTAAGACAGTCCTAAGAAGCTCATAATTCAAGTGAAATTTCAGCACTTCTCACTTCAGCGAGACAACCTTAAGGAACATTACCCTGAGAGCATGAATCAACACGAGCCAGCTGACACGAATTTCACATCTCTTACATCTTGAAAGCCCAGCTGCTGTTGTAATGCACAGGCACAATGGGTTATTTAACCCCACAGCAGCAGTGCCATGCCCCGGGAGCACCAGGCAGGGACACAGAAACCCTGGATGGAGCCTGCCCACCTCACACGCTGCTCTGGGGTGTGCAATCTATTTTACAATATCACCCAAACCCTGATAATGTGCTTCTCCTATCTCACTCATTTGATATCACAGGTGAGATAAGAGTGAGGAAATTAAACCGAGGCTATTTCTGTGACATGATCTCACCTCATAACACCTAGCTACCAAAGCACATCTCAGGGCAAGCACCAGTGGAGCTTTTAATGCTATTTTTTTGGTCAACATTTTGGGGTATATGATGATTCCTGCCATTCCTTCTCTCTGACTGGTCCATTCTGCTCAGCACTCTTTTTACTGGTTTGCTTTTACTGGTAAAAGCAGATTTTTACTGGTTGGTAAATCTGCTTAGTACAGATTTATTTCAGGTAACCGACTTCTTCCCTTTTTATGAATAGGGTAAGGAAGACTACTCAAAGCTATACAATTCCATTTAATGACACTAATGTGATTAAATCCACGGGAGGTTGTGGAGCCTCTCTCTCTGGAGACATTCCAAACCCACCTGGATGTGTCCCTGTGTCACCTGCTCTGGATGACCCTGCCTTGGTAGTGGGGTTGGACTGGATGATCTCCAGAGGTCCCTCCCAACCCCAAGTATTCCGGGATTCTGTGAAATCCCACATAGTTCTTAGCAGCTGGAATTCTGGTATTTCCATGAACTCTGTATCTGGCATTAGTCAGCAGATGGTTGGTTCAGATACAACTCCAAGTGCTGCATATTTTAACATTATGGAATAACAGCAGAGTCACTGATAGGAAGAACACCCATCAGCTGGGACATCCGAAATAAAACCAGAGCGGTAAGTAACATTCTGTAAGACACGGGGGAACTCGCAGACCTAGGTCAGAAATTCTCCTGCTGAAATCTGCGGACCCTGCATGTGTGAGCACTACTTGTAAGTCAAGTGTCCTGTTGGTAGGCTGACTTTAAATGACTATAAAACACACACAGCTCAGCTGGAGAACATCAGGGGTCCACAAACCTGAGAGCGTTGAAAAAGCAATCATTTGGGCATTTTAGCTGGAGAAAAACAGGAGGGGAAAGGCTGCTGACACCGCAGCAGTGCTTGCACACCGGCTCTGCTCCCCGAGCCGGGGTGCACTTGCACACGAGGGACAGAGACCACGCTGCTCCAGCATCTCCAGCCGCCGGGAATCGCTCCCTTCGCACGGCTGAGGCTGGAGCAAAGCACCTCTCTCGGCTGAAAAACAAGCCCCGGCCCCGCAGCAGTGCCAGGATCTAAGCGAGCTGAGGAATCATTTTCCGCACACCACAAGGAGCGGAGCCCGAGGAAAACAAACTTCGGGAGCCCCGGGCAGGCCCTTTCCCCAGCCTGGCTTGATTTCAGCAGGGGCCGCGTCTCGGAGCCCTCCAGCACTGCCCAGCGACACAGACCCGACACCGCTCCCCGACACTGCCCAGCGACAGAACCCCGCGGCAGAAGCCCCGGCACAGCCGCCGCCACGCCGGGGCCGCGGGGCTGGGGCGGGGGCTGCGCCCGTGGGGCAGCGCCCGCCGAGCGCCCGCCCGGCCCCGCCGCCCCGGCAAAGTTCGGGCGAATCCGGGGGAGAACCTGAGCGACGAGCCGGGGGATGATCCGGGGCACAGCCGGACGCGGAGCCCCGAGGCCGGCGGCGGCAGCGCGGCTCCCCCGCCCGCCGCAGGCCCCGGCCCGCAGCGCCCGCCCCGGGGTCCCTCCGCGGCCCCCCCGGCCCGGCGCCGCCGCTCACCTCCGGTGCCGTCCGAGTTCTCGTTGAGGCTGCCCGAGGAGTCGTGGTGGGAGCCCACACACCCGCCCATGGGGCCCGCAGACCCGCCGCCGAGCCGCCCCCCGCCCCCCTCCCCTGCACCGAGCTCCGCCGCCGGCCGGGCAGGCGCGATGGCTCCGGAGCCGCCTCCCCGCTCCGCAACACCGCCCCCGGGGCGCGGCCTCGGCCCGCCGCCCGGCCCCGCCCGCGGCCGCGGGACCGCCCCGGCACCGGCACGGGACCGGCACCGGCACCGGCCCCGGCCCGACACCGGGAGCGGCACCGACACCGGCACCGGGACCGCCCCGACACCGGGACCGGCACCGGCACCGACACCGGGACCGACACCGGCACCGGGACCGCCCCGACACCGGCACCGGCACCGGGACCGCCCCGACACCGGCACCGGCCCCGACACGGCACCGGGACCGGCCCGACACCAGCACCGCCACCGGGACCGGCACCGGGACCGGCACCGGGACCGCCCCGCCACCGGCACCGGCGCAGGGACCGACACCGCCACCGGCGCTGGGACCGGCACAGGCACCGGGATGCGGGGCCACCCCCGCGCCCCCATCCCGGGAGGGTCCCCGCGGCCGTGGATGCCGGGCTGTGTTTATTCTCTCCTCACTCTGAGGCTCCCCCCTGCTCTGCTGTGCTCTGCCCCATCCCTGAAGCGTTCAAGGATGGAGCTCGGAGCATCCCGCTCCAGTGGAAGGTGTCCCTGCCCATGGAATAAGATGAGCCATGAGGTCCCTCCCGGCCCAAACCGTTCTGTGGTTCTGTGGTTTGTCTCTGCGCGCGAAGAGAAAGTCCACGCTCAGAGATAAATCTCTGCCCCAGCCACCCACCCCAGTGTTATCAGATTGCCAGTTTGAAATAAAGACTAAGCAAACTCAGTGCTTTTTGGTCAATCTGACCAAGCAGGCTTCAGTTCTCTGAAAAGAAAAGTTCGACTTTTGTGCTCTTAATGCCCAGCCAGGTTATCTCATTTCGGCAGCAATCCCGCCCTGGGATCGGGGAGTTACAGCTCCTACACTACCAGACCTATCAGACCTAACCCAAATCCTAACCCTAACCCCTATCAGATGCACTGGAGTTCCTTGGAATATTCAGCAATAAGTCAGAACTCTGAAAAATGGGAGCAGACAGTGCAAAAAATAAAGTCTGGTAACAGACTGTGCTCTGGGTTCCCCACACGCTCTGCTATACATGGCAGCTTCATGTTCTCGTACACAGAGCAGCACAAAACAAAACTCAAGCTGAGCATATTTTTCCTCCATAAAGATGACATTGCAAATGTGTTTTTTGGAATTAAAATAGCATAGCTGTTTGTAGAGTTTCTAGTCACCACGGTGAAAAGAACTGATGGACAAAGGCGTTTTTCTGCCATTAATTTCCCTACATAATCTTCATACCAAAAGCCCAGCCAGCCTTTGGGAAGGCTGGCTTGTGTTGATAATTAAAATCCCAAACGTATGAGATAAGCTGAGTGCCAAATGCCGAGCACTTTGTCATCTGAGAACAAAAAGGCACAGAGCTCATCTGCTTTATTGGGTCCAAATGGGAAGGTCAGGCCTGGTAAGAAAGCCTAAAGAACAATTATTAGAATCTGAGCACATGCCTACTAATTACAACAAAAGCAGAAATTCCTTGTCTGTGCAGACATTTAAACCAGATCAAGGAACCACACAGAGCTCAGTTGCTTTCGTTTCAGATTTTATCTGAGGGCCACATGGGAGTTTGCCTATATATACAGTGTATAATCAAAGATATTGTAGAATCACAACATCACTTAGGTTGGAAAAGAGCTCCAAGACCACCGAGTCCAAGCTGTGCCCCATCCCCACCTTGTCCCCAGCTCAAAGCACTGAGTGCCACCTCCAGGTGACACCTCCAGTGGTGGGGACTCCAAACCTCCCTGGGCATCCCATTCCAATGCCTGAGATACGTCAGGCTGGGGGGAGAGATTGAATATCATTTATCCAAAACTGTAAGAAATTTGGAAGACGGTTGCAAAGTTTCCTAGGAGTAGGTGTCGAGGTATTTTATCATCGGAGTATGGTAATCCTGCCGGGAAATCATGGATTGTGGGGAGGCACTTGGGATGCACACTGGGGGGGCTTCTCCCTCTGGATATCTGCTGCCCAGTGAGATCCCAAAACTGCCCCTCACTGAGGCCCAGGGGCTGGAAACACAACGTGACTCTGTTCCATAACAGGGTGGCTGCAGGGCTGCGGGCTGGCGTGGGAAAGTCTGTCCCCAGCAGCCAGCAGTCTGCTTGTGGAGCCTTGGAAAAACACACCAGAGCTTGTTATTCTGCCTGTTTGGGGCTGAATTCTTTCACTGGATGCCTCGTTGTTCTCACACAGAGTATGGAGCACATATATCTGTGTTTGTGTGCATAGAAACTCTCAGGATGGGCCAAAGGGAATATTTACAGCCTGACCCCACGTTTCAGGATGTACTTGCAATGCACTAACAAAGTACTGAAGAAAAAAACAACCCTTTCTCGAAATGGATTATTTCTTTTGAAGGTTATTCCTCCTTAAAATAAGTTTCCCTGAGCTTTGCAATCAGAGTTTCTGCACTTCAGTCTCAGTTCTGCTCCAACACCCACTGAGGCCTTGGACAAGTCACATAAACTTGGCTGCTCTGTTTCCATCAGTAGATCAGTGTTTGGCTGCACATCTCTTGAGGGTATGGCCAGGATTAATTAATTCTTACCCTTTTTGACTCTCTAACTGCCTGCAATGGGTGGGATGTAAAACAGCGAACATCAAAAGTGACTTTTCCCCAATGAAAGGGTGTCATGGATTGATTGTACCCCAGAGGTACCACTGCCCTATGTGGTTATGATTATTTGGGGGGATCACAAACCCTGCAGTGCCAACAGCTGGAGGATTTTCTTTGGGCACAAATCCTACTGGACTGTGTTGCCCTGGGAGCACCAGAGGGATGGGGTTTGTGGCCAAGGAATGCAGTGTGTAGAAATCCCTGAGGAGATCTCCACGTGCACTGTGCTGGAGCGACTCCGGAGGAGGCTCCAGGATGATCCGAGGGATGGAGCAGCTCTGCTGGGAGGAAAGGCTGGGAGAGCTGGGATTGTCCAGCCTGGAGAGGAGAAGCTTTGGGGTGACCTCAATGTGGCCTTGCAGGGCCTGAAAGAGCTGCAGGAAAGATGGAGAGAGACTCTTTACAAGGGATGGAGGGACAGGGCAAGGGGGAATGGCTTCACACTGCCAGAGGGCAGGGTTAAATGGGATATCAGGAAGGAATTGTTCCCTGTGAGGGTGGGCAGGCCCTGGCACAGGGTGCCCAGAGCAGCTGGGGCTGCCCCTGGATCCCTGGCAGTGGCCAAGGCCAGGCTGGACATTGGGGCTGGAGCTGCCTGGGACAGTGGGAGGTGTCCCTGCCCATGGCAAAGGAATTGGAACTGGATGATCTTTAAAGTCCCTTCCCACCCAGCCCATTCCATGGCTCTGTGATTGTCAGGCTATTTCCTATATAATCCTATAGAATAAAATATTTTCTGCACTTCCCCAGGTTTTCTCTCCAGCTGGGCGCTCGCTGTTTGCTCGCTGTCAGTGGTGGTGGGTTTTGCCATCACATGATGATCCAGAGTGATAAATCCCTGTTCTCTGATGATTCAGCTCTGTGTGGGAACAAGGATGAGATGCTGACAAATTGCATCAGCACTGAAACTTCTCTCTCAGGCATCCACATTTTGATTTTTAGTGGTGCTGCCCAGGACAGCACTATCAAAGTCTTCGCATTGTAAGTGAAATTGTTCCCAGATTTCTTCCATCCTGCTTTTGACAGATGGGAAAGGGAGACACAGCTGATGAGGTTATCAACCAAAGGTCCCACAGGAAGCAGAAGCGGGAAAGAACTGTGGAGTCCAACTGCTCTTTTTCCTCCTCAGACTCTGAAAAGATTCAGCGAGTTGCTATTTTCAGATTTACTTCCCCATGGCTCTTCCTGAAAGATGCTGAGGCTGTAGCTTCATTTTCACAGGCTGGAGGTTTCCCTGAACAGCATTTCTGTTTAGATGTGGTTTTCAGGAATGCTGGCTCCCATTCCGAACTTTCCACCAGCAAATTTTAGGCTGATTCCAATCCCGTATAATCCATCCCTTACCAAAGTGACTGGTAGCGATCTCCACCACCCAGAGGCAGCGAGGCTGTGTCACAGTGATGTGAAACCAGGCAGGGTCTGTTTTCCTGGAATGACCAAGGGAAAGAAAAATGCAACCGAGGAATCCCTGTGGCTGAGGAACCCCACCAGACACCAGGACATCCCGAGCTGGCCAGGGATGAACAGAGTGAGGGCTGTGTGTGTCCTCCAGCACCTCTCCGGGAGCACAAACCCCATTGCTAAAGCCTTGGCACACACCTCTGCTGCAGGAATTGCTGGCATGGGAAGTTGGAGCTCCTGAGGGAATTTCCATCGTTGGATCATTGCTGTGAAGAGCAATGTTGTGTTTCTCTCCCGATCTCTGCAAAGCCCTCCCCTGTTCCTGAGAGCTTGGGGTTCTTTATCCATCTCTGTTAATAACAGGAGGAAAAGTGATGATGCCACTTGCTTTAAATATTTCTGCAAAGCTCTGAAGTTTTGTTTGCAATTGCTGGAGAAAAGGGGTCACTGGAATGGCTAAAAATCACTTTTTGCTGTGCAGCATCAGAAATGATGGTAGGAATCTCTGGAAGTGGTGGATTCCACAGCAGGAACCAGGTTGGACAGGGTTTGGATCAAGCTGGGATAGTGGAAGGTGTCCCTGGCTGGAATGAGACGATCTTTAAGGTCCCTTCCAACCCAATCCATCCCATAATTCCATGATTTATTGCTTTATCGCATCAGGCAGGTTTTGCTAATCAAAATATGCGTTAAAAAAAAAAAAAAAAAAAAAAAAAAAAAAAGAGAAAGAAAAATGAACCCTGACTGCTAAAGCAACAAAAGTGAGACACTGCTTCCCTCCTGTGGTGACCTCCCTGATTGCACAGCGAGACGCTGCAATAAATGGCACTTTTTAAGTGATTTTTAAACAATTCTCATCATTATTCGGATGCCATTGCAGCCAGGCAGTCGCTCACATCCCGCCGTCCTTGTTACAGCCCCGGTCTGACAAAGCCCAGCTCTCGCTGCTCAGCCAGGCTGGAAGCCCTGAGAACCTGATCTCCTCGCAGGCTGCTCTTTGTGGCCAAGTTCTCCTCTTTCAGCTGCCTTTGAGCAGATTCTCTGCCTGGCTGGGTGCTGCAGTGTTCCGTGTCACTGTGCTTAATAATGAAGGGGCTGAGCAGCAGCGGGACAAAGGGAGCTCCCACCCCCTGCACATTCCCGGTGCTGCTTTGAAGCTGGATCACGGAGCCAGCACAGGGAACAGGCCACACTTGGGCTGTGGTGATGCCATTCCTGCATGTCCTGCCATTACTGTATTCATTTTGTGCTGTATTAATATTTTATTGATATCTGGAGGCTCATTCAGGAGCTCGCATCTCCACCTGAAGTGTCCAAGGATGGTTGGATGGAGCTCGGAGCAAGCTGGGCTGGTGGAAGGTATCCCTGCCCGTGGCAGGGGTTGGAATTGGGTGATCTTTAAGGTCCCTTCCAACCCAAAACATTCCATTATTCCGTGAAACTGAAATTTGGATGTAGGATGTGGTCTGCTGTAGAAAAGGAACATAGCAGGGACAGCATAAAAATATCTGTGATCATGAATAAGCGAGAAGAAATAGGGCAAGAGATTTGGAATTCCTCTTTTTCCTTCTTTTTGTTGTGCAGGAATGAAGGGATGCACAATCAGTGGTGACAGGATAAGTCAGGGATGATTAAAGATGATTAATTAAAGATTAATTTTTTCATTCTCCCAGACAACCAACAACAGGACAGGAGGGAACGGCCTCAGGCTGGGCCAGGGGAGGCTCAGGGTGGACAGCAGCAGGAATTTCCCCATGGAAAGGGCGCTCAGGCCTTGGCAGGGGCTGCCCAGGGAGGTTTGGAGTGCCCATCCCTGGAGGTGCCCAAGGAAGGGCTGGAGGTGGCACTCAGTGCTCTGGGCTGGGGACAAGGTGGGCATCAGGCACAGGCTGGGTTTGATGGTCTGGGAGATCTTTTCCAACCTCAATGATCCCAGAATTCTGAGCAGAGAGTGGAAGAAATGAGCAACACCCAGGCCACACTGCTTCTCTTTCAGCTCTGAGCTCATGAATACCAAAAGTTCCTCTGGGAGAGAAGTTTGTGAGTTGCCTCATTCCTGGGTTTTTAACTCCCAAACGTGAAGCATTTGCAATCAAAGAGCTATTCCTAGACAGAATATACAGACAGGCCTCTCGCTCAGGACTGGAAATTGGGTTCATCTGAGGAGAAATCAGCCAGCTTTTGGCGGGAGGAGAAGGAAGGGTGGAAAAGGAAACATTCTCCCTCCTGTCAGAATGCTTCTGATAAAATTAAAGCTGGAGCAGATGGGGATGGTACAGGCTAATGTTCCCATATGGCAGGATCAATCAGGCACAGAATATGCTGCTTTAAGAGATGTGTGAAACTGATAGATGTTAATATTCCAAATATTTTAGCTTTGGATTTTGAGCATTCTCCCAGGCTGTGGAGCTGGAAGAAGATTCCCGTGCTCAGGAAGGGTTTGCCTGGCCTGCAGTTGTACTTTGGTGGGACATTCATTCCTTCTCTCTGTCCTCAGCTGGCTGAGCTCTTGCTTTGCTTCCTGCTTGGTGCTGAGGGCAGGGGCTCAATCAGAAGGGAAATGGAGATGGGTAAAGGAGCAGGAACAGAAATAGAGACAGGGAAAGGAACAGGAAGGGAAATAGAGATGGGAAATGGAGCAGGAAGGGAAATGGAGATGGGAAATGGAGCAGGAACAGAAATGGAGATGGGAAACGGAGATGGGAAATGGAGCAGGAACAGAAATGGAGATGGGAAATGGAGCAGGAACAGAAATGGAGACAGAGAAAGGAGCAAGGTCTCGCTGTGCAGGCAGGGCAGGGCCACTGTCACTGCCAGGTGCTCCCTGTTCCATGGTTCTGTGGGACACCCAGGGCAGAGACACTGTCAGGGACCAGGACCTGCCACACTGTCCCTGCAGCAGTTCATTTCCACCTAGAGAAAACCAGGAATGCTTCCCAGCTCTTAGCTCCTAATCCTGACAGGCAGTGTTCAGAGGTGAAGTATTTACTGAATGATTCACTTTTATAGGACTGATCTTTGCATGGAAACGGGGAAAACACCCCAAAATCCCAACCTGGACAACCCCCCAGCGTGGCAGGACACATTCACACCGAACTGTTGGACGATTTCACCTGGCTGTACATCAGAATCTTCTCTCCTCTTATCACTCGTGTCTCAGAGGAGCTTATTTCACATGTGCTGTGCCTCTACGGAGTGGTGGAATTGCATCAGGGGTGCTAAACATGGATCAAAATCTGTTTGGAGCTTTGGACCATGATATTAACCACCAAAAACAATAACGACAACAAGAGATCCTGGCTTGTGAGCACTGTTGTTTGTCCCTCGTGCTGGACACGGCCTCGGGATGTGGAATAGGATCCCATTGTTGTATTCCCAATAAACAAAGAGGCAGATTCTCCTCGTGCCTTATTAGATGGTCTTTGTATGGATGGAGGAAAATAAAGTCTGTGTGGGGCAGAGCAGGTGTGAAGGATCCTCCTGGGCCAGCCCTGCTGGGGACGTGGCCTCCAGTGCGTGTGAGGAGCCCAGGGAGGGGGAAAAAGAGAGAACCCATGGATTCAGAAGGATAAACATCACTTTAATTTCATTTTCAACACTCTGCAAAATATTCCCAGCAATTTAAACTGAAGGGGTGCAAGGGTTTGAGTGACTCTGTCAGGGCTGGGAATCTCAGAGGGAGATAGGTCAGGAGTGGTGCTAAGGAGGGGTCTCCAGTATTCCTACAGGAAAATTCCCTGTTTTGTTGTGGTTAACAAGGAAGCCTGGATTTGGGACAGCTCACATCCCACCTGCAACCTGCTGATCAGAGATACTCATGACAGGAAACACCTGAAGAGATAGGAAAATGGTTTAAATATTGGTATTTATAACATGGGAGTATCATATTCCTGCCCGTGGAAAAATTAAAGACTTTTTAAATCTGTGCTTCAGGCCCCTTGCTGCTGGCTCTAAAACACTCCATGTTTTTGGGAATGGGAGCTGTGAGTGACAATTTCTGAGGTGTCCTTTGACATTTGGCTTCACCAGTGTTCAGTGCCAGGTCTGGGGGCTGGGCTGGCTGAGCTCTGTCACAGAATCCCAGGATCGTTTTAGTTGGGAAAGCCCTCCCAGGTCATGGAGTCCAACCTGATCCCACCTTGTCCCCAGCCCAGAGCTCTGAGTGCCACCTCCAGCCCTTCCCTGGGCACCTCCAGGGATGGGCACTCCAAACCTCCCTTGGCAGCCCCTGCCAAGGCCTGAGCGCCCTTTCCATGGGGAAATTCCTGCTGCTGTCCACCCTGAGCCTGCCCTGGCCCAGCCTGAGGCCGTTCCCTCTCCTCCTGTCCCTGTTCCCTGGGAGCAGAGCCCGACCCCCCCGGCTGCCCCCTCCTGTCAGGGACTTGTGCAGAGCCACAAGGTCCCCCCTGAGCCTCCTTTGCTCCAGCCTGAGCCCCTTTCCCAGCTCCCTCAGCCTCTCCTGGGGCTCCAGCCCCTTCCCAGCTCCCTCAGCCGCTCCTGGGGCTCCAGCCCCTTCCCAGCTCCGTTCCCTGCCCTGGACACGCTCCAGCCCCTCCATGTCCCTCTTGCACTGAGAGCCCCAAACTGGACCCAGTACTCGAGGTGTGGCCTCACCACTTCAGCTCTCCCCTAAAACATTACAGTTGAATGCATAAACCTTGGAAAAAGAAATGTTCTTTGTCAAAAATAATGATAAAAAAAATCTCTGGGCTTCCACCATCTCTGTCAGTGTCAGAAGTAGCTGCACACGTTGTAATCAGAAAAGAAACACTCTGAGCACAGGCAGAAGAGATGAAGTCATTTGTGTCCCCATCCTTCCAGCGAGGCTTTGTTCGTTATCTCTCACTTTGCATCCAAACATTTGATTTTTCCTGCCTGAGCCTGGGATTCTGCGTTTGTCCTCGGTGAGTTTCAGCTGACAGATCCCGTCCCATTATCCAGCTCCATCTGAATTCAGGAGCTGCTCTCTGTGTTGTCACAGCTCATAAAGCTGCGTTATCTTTGCTATCAGACAAATCAGTTGTTAACGGGCACAGACAAAACGAGCAGCTCTGGCCCCACCTGAGCTGGGGGCTGCATTTTCTCCTGCTGAGGCACCGAAATGACAGGGCTTTGTTTGTGTTCCTGCTCTGCTCCCATGGCCCTGATCCGCTCACGAGGCTCCCCCCGCAATCCTGAGCACACAGATTTTTACAGCCAGGATATCTCACATCTGCTTCTGCCCTGTCCATCGGGCTGTTACTGTCAGGGGAGGAAATCAGGCTGATTTGATGTGATTTGCTCCTGAGAAAACCATGCTGGTTTTTTCCTCGTAATTTTATCATCTTCTAGGTGTTTATATTGATTCTTTCATCCTTTGTCCCAGGATCTTTCCAAGAAATAGAGTTGGGCAGGCTGGTGGGTCACTCCTGAGGCTCCTTTTTCTCCTTTTTTAAAGCCAGGGCACTGTTTGTGTCTCCTGTCCCTCATGTCCTGTCACCACCTTCTCAGACATCCTCACTACTGCCTCAGAAATTTCCTTGGATGGTTCACAAGTGTTCTGGGCTGAATTCCTTCAGCTCTGCTGACTCCAGGACATCCACACATTTCCAGAGGTGTATTCCAGCCTGGGGTCAGCTCCTTTCTAGCACCAGGTGAGAGAAAATGATGGAGCAAAGCAGATTTTCTCCAAAACAGAGCCCACACAAAGACAGGCAAGCACCCAAGCTGGGAAATCCTGGCCTCCACATCCCAGGAATTCTGCCTCTCCCACAGATCTGCAGGAAAAACGAGGCTGTGATGTTGCAGCAATTATCTCTGATAACTGCTGATTTCCTGATGCTCCTCTGAGCTGCAAACCACCCTCGTCAGGCTGCTGGGACGCTCTCTGAGATGTTGGTTACGGACCCAAAATGGTCTGTGAGGATGCCTGGGACCCACAGGAGGATGTGGAGGTGCATCCAAGGATTTCTGGCAGCTTGGAACTTGCAGGTGGGACTGTGAGAAGGAGTTGGAGGATCTGAGCACGGAGCACTCTCTGGGCTGGAGACCCACGGTCCAGGGGATAATTCCTGTCCGGGGTCATGTCACAACCTTCAAAAAAGACCAGGGAGTTCTCTGCATCTTTATTTGGGTTCATTTTTGCTGGTTTGAACCCATCAAACTCACATTGGTGCAGCTTTACAGATATGAGAGATGCTGACTCTGAAACCAGTGCCCGGGACACTCTACATCTTAATTTGGGGGCTTAATCTGGCCCACAGAGGGGGCCTCAAAAAAAAGTGAATTATTGCTGGGCAGGCAGGAGGGGAGAGCCCGGTGTCAGCTTGCAATTTCCAAGTTGTTTATTTCGTTTATTAATTATTAACTCCCAGCCTGTCAGGAATACATTCACAGTGGGAATGAGAGTGGGCAAGATTAAATCATGCTCATACCTTCCCGAACAATTCAGCTTTTTATTAAATTCCCATGTATGCTGATGAAATTATTTGAGGGACTATTAAAAAGATCCATAAAAATCCCAACTCAGTGCAGCAGGAAGAGGAGGGTTTATGAGGTTTGTGAGAAAGCATTTATCACCTGGAAACACACCCCGGGTAGCTCAGTCCGGTTTGCTTTTAATTTAACTGCTCAAAAGTGACTGGATGCCTTATTTTGTTCACACTTAAATCACCCGAAGCGTTCCAGAGCAGGACTTCCATCGCATTAAGCTTCAGACCACTAGAGAGAGCCAGACTAAAGTCAATGCCCGCTTGTGCAGCCTGAGATGGGAATGACAGCTCAGATTCAGAGCAAATAAATCAAAAAGTGTGATCAGAGCTCCGGCCTGGGGTCTCAGGGCTGAGGTGCTGCACCCAAGGGGCCAAGGGCAGCTCCTCTGCCTTGGAAGTCTGGATCCATCTGCGCCAAATGGATCCTGCAAATGCTTTGGAAATTCTGCCCTTTCCATGGATGAGGTTTCAGCATCACCCAGTTCTTGTCCTGGGGCTCCCAAGGAGCTAAATCCCTTTATTGAGGATTTTAATGTTTTATTTCTTTCTTTTCAATTTCAAGGAGCTGATTTCCTGTGTCTAGGGAGATCTCTAGTCTCATATCAGCTATGCCAGGGGTAAAAAAAAAAAAACCAAGGGGATCAAGGAAATTCCTTCTCCAAGGGGTGACATTAACACAGAATCATGAGAAAACTCACCCCAGGAAAAAAAACCAGCAGTAACAGCAGGCTAAATGCAAGTTTTTAACTTGTAAAACAATATTTACTCATAAAAACTGGCTGACAACTCAAAAATCCACAATCATAAACAACCTGTATCCAGCAGAGCCATTTCATTGTGGTTTGTGGCCCTGGCTTTGAGCAGCTCCATCACTGGCAGGGAAGGGACACTCAGTGCAAGGTGACACACACGAGATGAGTTAAATTCCAGCATGTGCCTGTAAATGAGATTTTGGGGAACCTGTTTTCAAGAGCAAGCCACCCGATTTGCTTCCCGAGGGAGGAAAACACACAGCAAAAGAGCAGAAATTCATAAAATCATCAGTTTGGCTTTTTTTCTTGGAGTCCCCAGGGCCGTGCCAGAGGTCCTGGATGATGAGCTAGGAATGATGAGAGGCACAAATTGCCCTCTGCAGTGCAGGTCTCTCTGGGTGCTGTCACCCAGCAGTAAAATCCAATTTACAGGGGCTCCACGCTCCCCACCTCCATCCTCAGCCTTGTCTGCAGGAGGGTGCTGCCCATCCCAGAGGTTTCTCTGTGCTCCACCTGCCCAGTGGACCAAGGCGAGAGGTGGACAAAACCCTCCCCTGCTGCCTTCTCTGCCCAAGGGGGTGCTGAGATCAGGACACCCTGGATTCCTTCGGTCTCCTTTTCCTGTTTTCCCGTGCAAATCTGTGCTTCCTTTGCCGAGCACCTCCCATCCCACCTCACACACTCTCTCCGAGGGAGGGCCCGAGGCTGTGCTGTTCCTGCTGGAGCTGATTCCATCTCCCAGCTCCGCAGTCACGTTGTGAGGAGCTGCTTCAGCCCCCGGCCTGACAAACACAGCGCTGAGGAATGGTTTTTCCACTTTGCCAGGCAGCGGAAAAAAGGCTCTCCTGCCACTCCTGGAGCCATGCAGAGACGAGCACTTAGTGGGCTTTGGGGAACAAAGCATAAATATTTCAGAAGGGTGCTTTAATAAGTGTTTGTTTGCTCAGAAGCTGTTGGTTCCTTCTTGGGGAGTTGCTATGGTAAAACCACGTTGGTTTAAACAGCAATAATGATTCTCTCCTCGTGTCTGGGTGTCTGGGAGCTCTTGCAGATCCCAGTGTCACCGGTAAAGGGATGGGAAGGTGGGGATGGAAGAACAGATTTTGTCTGATGAGATTTTGTCTGATGAGATTTTGTCTGATTTTCTGAGCACGTTCTGGTACTGCCTGTCCCAGACTTTGTGTCAGAGAACGGAGGCTTCAAAACTCGCACAGGACTTTGAATTCCATCCTCTCAGCACGTTATTCCTGGATTTAGGAACACCCAATCCGCCCAGGTGGCAGAGATGGGGGATGTCATCTGCTCCAGCATCTTTAGGAAAGGAGCTGGAGCTGATGCTGGAGAACTGCTGCCAAAACGTGCAACAGACGCAGACAAAACATGGAGAGCCAAAAATAGAAGGGCTGCCTTAGATAAGGGACTGATGGACTTGCTTAAACCTGTCTTTCTGTATTTATGGCTGGCTGCTTTCTGCTCAGCAGGAGCACACGGCCCTCGCGGTGTCCCCAAGGACAGCAGCAGAGCTTAGCGAGGCACTGCTAAAACCCGGCCAGGAGAGGGAATGTCCTTTGTGCTGCTCGAGGCTTGTTGACATGGGAACGGGAGCTCATCACACGGCATCTCCTTTCTTTCACACCAGCAGGGAACTTTCAGTATCCAGCCCCAAAACCAGGCTCAGAATGCCTTGTGCCGAGGCCAGGCTGTTCCCCTCAGTGGTCAGCTGTCTCTGCTCCCCATTTGGATGCCTGTCTGTGCCACAGAAAAGCGGGAGCTGGCACATCCAGCCTGGGCTGGGTGGGTTTTGTTGGGCTCTTCTGCTCAGCCTCTGTGTGTGACTCAGGAAACGCAGGCTGGTGCTGCTCCCTGCTCCTCTCTGCCGTGCCTGGACTCGGGGCATCTCTCCAGCACCTTGGAGGTGGTAAAAAGTCTTATATTGGATTCAAAACTTGTAACTGCAGGAATCAGGGTTCTGTAGTGTCTGGGGGATCCTGGGAAGTTCACTGGAAACACACCCTGGAATAATGGAATAACCCCCTCAGCTGCCTGCCCACCCCGGCTGTGCTGCTGCAGGAAGGATCATTTCCCACATTTCACCTCCACACTTCATCTCCCAGCCAGCTCTTCGTGCTAAAGCTCTGTTAACGATGATGTGACACCTCTGAGATCCCAACAAAGCCCCAAAGCTGGGATCAGCAGTGAATCAGCTGGCAGAGCACAGCAATCCCCTGTGCTCACTCCTGTCACCTCTCAGAGCTCGGGACAGAAATGGCATTGTGAGCTTGCTGTGCAGGCAGAAAACCCACCCAGGCACCTCTGCAGGGACACAGGGGACTGCCAGCTGGGCTGGGATTGGGATAACACATTTGTTGTGTCCTGTATCTCCTGAATTTTCGCTTGGCAAAGCGGCACCTCTGTGCTTCACATGACGAAGCTCGTGTGGCTCCGCCTTGCAGCTGCTAAGATTTGGTCGAATTTATTGCCAGAAGTTCAAAGAAACCCAGTGACTGCTCCTCAAACCCTTTTCACAATCCACACAACATAAACACATTGTATTTCCAGCGATTCCTTTCTCTCTCCCTCCACGTGGGTTGCAAATTAAGTGGGGAATAAGCACTGCAAACACCAATAAATGCTTCATCCTGTGGCCTTTGGGCTTGGTTATCCACCAACAACTCCCAGGGCACAGCCAAAAAATACAATTCAGTCTCCATGATGCTCTGGTTGAACACCTGGAGAGCAGGGCAGGGCAGGACACTCCTGTTTCCCTCTGCTGCCGTAGCCAAAATTGCCCCTGACATGTCAGAGCTGGGCAAGAAATTCCCAAGTGAATCCAGGGATGTAACACAGGACAACGTCCTGAGGGCTCTCAGGAGATCAGAGACCACGGAGAATTTTTGGAAATTCCTCAGCAACAGCACTGTTTTTATGGACAGAACAGGTCCATTTACTCAGAGCAGAACTTTCTGTGGGAAAAGTTCCCAAGAGAATACCAGAGGCATTGTTAAACCTCAGGTTTGGAGCTGGGAATGCTCAGGGATGGGATTCTCTGAGGGATTTGCTGCTTAAATCCATCCCAGGTTGGATTTTAGCCTTCCCTCCTGCCCACCACCCTCCTCCTTTCCCACAGTGCCCTGCAGGGAGCAGAAGGATCACTGGGAAACCTGGATGTGTTTTCCATAAGGAAAAAAATTCCTCCTTTCCACCTCTATTTCTGAGAATTTTCACCTGGCTTTAACCCCCCAAAAAAGAAGAAGAAAAAAATCCCCAAAAGAGAGAGAATGGGGTGACCCAGGAGCATCCCAGGCAGAGTAGGGATGGGAAGGGATTTGGGGACATCCTGAGCTGGCTTTGGGGGCTTTGGCTCTGCTGAGGACTGGGCTTCCCTCGGCGTCTCTCCCTAGAAATATTCCAGGACCTCAACTCCCCAGGAAATCCATTCTTGTGGTTTCCTCCCTGCAGTGGCAGGGCAGGCTCAGGTGGGACATTGTTCAGGATCCCACAGGCTGAGGTGGCCAGGGAGAGTCCCCACTTCCTTCCAGAGAGTTTGGAGCAGGTTTTGGAAAATAAACAAAGCCTAAACAAAAGCTTGTCCAGGAGCAGGGCTGGCTGCTGACCCTGAAGGTGCTATTTTTACACCTGAAGTGTTTCCCAGCTCCCAAGAGCAGGTCCAGAGGAGACAGTCCCTGGGAAAGGCTCTGCTGAGCAGGAGAGGTTTCTTCCTGTTTATGAAGTGCTGAGATTGTGTTTAAAGCAGGAGGGAGGGACTTTGTGGCCCTGCTGCTCGAGGAAGCCCCGGCTGCAGAGCATTTCCCTTGCCTGGCTCAGTGGCCAGTGAAAACAATTGCAAAAAAAACCCCCAATGCCTCAAAAAAAAACCAACAAGAAAAGAAGATTTCTGCCTTCGGGTTTGGCTGAGGGGATGAAAGAGAATCCAGGTTCCAAAGTGGATCCCATCCCAGTCCTGCCCTGGAGATGAGGATCTCCATGTGCACTGGCCATGCTGAGCTGTCCCTCCAGGCATCCCAATTTGTGTTCCCCACGGAGTAAAAAACTCCTTTTACTGCTCACAGGAGGCCAAATCCATTCCTCACATGCTCCAGGAGCTCCACGTCCTTCCTGTGCTGGATCCAGCATTCCAGAGTGGAGCAGAGGGGCACAATCCCTTCCCTTGGCCTTGTCCAGGTCCCTCTGGATGAGCCCATCCTTCTTCAGGTGTGTCAACCACAGCCTCACCTTGGGTCACCTCCACGTGAAAATTCCTTCCCCCAGAGCAGGGGCTGCCCTTCCCCTTTCCCAGCTGGCAACTGCAGCCTCACAGAGCACAAGGATTTGAGGCACTCCAAAACAATTCCCTTTTCTCGGAACATCTGAGGGTCACCCAGCTCCTCCTGGTCCTTGCCCAGAAGCCCATGGGCAGTTTGTGCCACTCTCCTGAGCTCTGTGACTGCTCGGGGCCTGGCATCAATGGCCCGAAATGACCCTAAAAATCCCCTCCTCGGTGTGGAGTTGTGGCCTTGTTGGTGCTGGGGGTTGGCCCTAAAAGGTTTTGCTCTCACCAGCTGTGAAATGCTCATTTCCCCCCAGCCCAAAGGCAGGGAAAGTGAAGAGGGAGATCTCTTTTGCTGGCTCCCAAATGCTCCGTGTCCCTGCAGGCTCTCCAGAGGAGAAGGATGAGGTGTGCATGTCTGGCAGGGCTGTGTTCCCTGTTTTCCCTGAAATCCAGGCTGGCTGCAGCCAGCAGGGGATGGTGGGGCTGTGCAGCCTCGTGGGAGCTCTCCTGGTACCCACTGACTGCTGATGGAGAGCCCCCAGCCTCCGCTGAGCGCCTGAATCCCATAAAACCGGGCAGCCACTGCATTCCTGGAGCACCTGGAGCCGTGTGGATAAATCCAGGCTGCATTCCAGGGAGCACAGCTCCATTCCTCAG
The DNA here is from genome assembly GCF_041296385.1 of Aphelocoma coerulescens. Lineage (NCBI taxonomy): Eukaryota > Metazoa > Chordata > Aves > Passeriformes > Corvidae > Aphelocoma > Aphelocoma coerulescens. Next base: position 2,058,577 of record NC_091027.1, on the reverse strand, counting down.
CTCCCAGCACGGGGAAAGCTCGGCTTTGCTGAGGATGAAGCATCCCAGGGCAGGGAGTGCATCGTTCCTTGTGAGGCAGCAGGGAGCCCACGCCACGCGTCCATGAGCAATTCCAGGTTTGGATGCTGCGCACGGGAAGGGAATAACTCAGCCCAGCTCCTCAGCCAAGCTTTGGAGAGCTCAGGGATGATTGCAGGGTCAGCAGCTCCTTCCAGCGAGGCTTCTCTGCGTGTGTCCAGCCCTGTCCAGCACCTCGGGGCTCTTGGGCCAAGGTCCAGCTCCTGGACGTGCTGGATCTCACACGAGGTGTCCTTTGTGAGCTTGCAGAGCATCAGTGCCTGGATGGAGCTCTGAGCCACCTGGAGCAGTTGCAGGTGACCCTTTGACAGCAGGGAGGTGGAATGGGAGGATTTTTAAAGGCCCTCCCAACCCAAACCATTCTGGGATTCTGGGATCACGGAGAAGCACTGGCCAAACCCCACCCAGGGATGGTCCAAAACATGTCCAGGGTCTCAACCTGAAGAGAAACATTATCCTAGTTCAACTCAAAACCTTCCATTTTGCTTCAGTTTTGGATAATTAAACACTTTCAAACCTCCTTTTTTTAAAAAAAAATCTGATTTTGCTTTGTTCTTTAAAGAACATGTCAGCTGTGAAAACAAATGAGATTTAAAAATTTAAATTTCAAATTTAAAATGACTTTGGTTTTAGCTCCTAAACAGACCATCTGGCTTTAAGAATATTGAAACAATGTGGGCTTTGACTTTATCAAAATGCTTTTTTCCCCCCCACCTCAGCTTCTGTGAGTGGAAGGATTTGAAAAATTCAGCCTTTTTTGGGAGAGGAGGAACAATTCCCACGGCATCCTCTTCCAGCTCCTAAATCTTTCGCAAGTCTCAGCTGCCTCATCCTCAAATTCTGCTGTAATCACAGGCTTTTCACCCAATAATTGTTTACAGACAGCTCCTACCTGTTCCCATCTGTGCTTTATCAGCAGCCTCGGCTGGAGCTGCATTTTCTGTCAATAACTGCCAGGAGTTCCCAGGATACCAAATCTGCTTGGGCCACGTGGATGCTGAGAAGCTCAGAAATTGCTGGGGGAAAAATGGACCATCAAAAAGTGCCTTCCAAGGGGAAAAAGGACCCAAAAATTATTCAAAAGCACCACCAAGAACCTCTTTCCCAGCCTTGATCCCTTCGGGGATGTGGGATGTGGGATGGGGCAGCTCTGCCAGGAGCAGATGGGAAGGGAAAAGGAGAAAGGAGAAAGGAAAAAGGAAAAAAGGGAAAAGGAGAAAGGGAAAAGGAGAAAGGAGAAAGGAGAAAGGAGAAAGGAGAAAGGAAAAAGGAAAAAAGGGAAAAGGAGAAAGGGAAAAGGAGAAAGGAGAAAGGAGAAAGGAGAAAGGAGAAAGGAGAAAGGAAAAAGGAAAAAGGGAAAAAGGGAAAAGGAAAAAGGAGAAAGGAGAAAGGAGAAAGGAGAAAGGAGAAAGGAGAAAGGAGAAAGGAAAAAGGGAAAAAGGAAAAAGGGAAAAAGGAAAAGTGAAGGTCACTCTGGATCCCCTGACTCAAGAAAGGCAATAAATTCCCTTCACCCAAGAGGTTTATCCAGTTCCTCTGGGCTGTTTTCAGCAGGGAAGGGGTTTTTATTATGGCAATTCAATAAATTCGCAGGGATTCGGGTCAGGAACCTCCTGGCCATGGCAGAAATGCAAAGCTTCAGGAGGCACCCATCCCATTATGGACCTAATTTAATCTCTCTGCAGATAACTGTGATAAGGGGCCAGCTTCATCCTCTGTTCCTCCTCTCCTCATTCCCTGCAGGAGAGAGGTTTCCATCTCCCAACCCCTCCTGTAATTTCTCCCTCTCTGCTGCTTCTTGAAATGAGCTGGAAATGATTTTATTTATCTGCTCACATTCTCCTCTCTGTGGTCTCCACTGATAGGTTCTCTCTGCCCCTTTCTCCCCCTCCTTCTCTCTCTGGGGTTTTTCCTGCTGTGCACTTGGACCTTTTAAAGTGTTCCCAGTGATCCTCCTGGAGAAACAAGGACAGAGGACAAGGGAGGAACCCTCTGGGCCAGGCTGAGCTGTTTTTAGGGACATCAGTGACCCCCTGCACAGCCCAGGCTCTGTTATATTTCTTTTATAGGGAATTTATGGGATAAATACACTTTTGTCAGTGCAGGGGTGGTCACAAATGGGATTGGCTGGCGAAATTGGGGTCAGAGTGGTTTGCAGGATGGGTTCCTTTCCTTGGAAACCCTTCTGGGAAGAAATTCTTCCTGAGAATTCCCTGAAACTCCCAAACAACGCTCCTGACAGGGAAGGCAGGTTTGCCCTTGGATTCTTTTCCATCCTTTTCCCAGCAGCTGTGGCTGCCCCTGGATCCCTGGAAGTGTCCAAGGCCAGGCTGGACATTGGGGCTTGGAGCAGCCTGGGACAGTGGGAGGTGTCCCTGCCCATGGCAGGAGGTTGGAACAGGAAGATCCTTCCCAACGCAGGCCATTCCATCATTCTGTGATAAACAGGCAATAAAACTGGATCTCAGAACGTCTGTGGCTGTTAACAAAGAACCTCTCAGTGCTCCACGTTGTTATTTTGCTGCTGCTGATGGGAAAATGGGCAGGGAGCAGTCAGGAAACGTGGCCAGAGCTGCTGATTAGTGGCAAATTAACACCAGAGCCAAGCCTGGAACGGCGGAGTCCTGCCGGGCAGCGCCTGAATGTAACCCCAGCAGAGCAGCTCCTATTTGCACCTACTTCTGTAAAATTAAGCTTTATTTCTCCACTTCTATTGAATTTGGGAGCCCAGCTTTATTCTCAGAGGGAGAATATTGTCTCCAGAGAGACTCTTGTGGTGCCTGGGACAGGGGCAGGGATCAGAGCACTGCACCTCCTTCATCCTTCTGTCCCCCTGCCATCCTCTGCTCCAAGCAGGAGCAGGAGACTTTATTGGCACCTTCCAAGCCATAAAATAAACGATCCCAAGAGCCCAAGATTGAGTTTGCATTCCGTGCAGAGCCTGGCTCCTGTGCAAACCCCAAGGGACCTGGCAGCTGGCTCCTCACTCTTCCACTCCTTTTTTAATGAAGTGTGGTGGCACTTTGGGGGGGACCTGGATGCCATATGGCACCCCCAGTGACCCCCAGACGGGGCTGGTTGCAAAAGTGGCATGAAATGAAAGGCAAACAGCAGGGCTGTGCCAATAAATGAACGTTCTGTCCTGCCCAGCCTCCCCTGGGCCGTGGGGAGGAGGGTTGGTGGCTCACCAGCTGTTCCTCACCACAGATTATTTGCAGTTGCAGAATTGCTCATTTAGAGCCACTCTGGATGCTCTGGGCTCCAGGAGATCCCACATTCCCAGGAGTTGGAACAACAACAGGTTGGAAGGGCTGTCCCTCCCCAGCTTGTCTCAAAGACCTTTTGAGACCCCCCAAGTGTGTGTTCCTCTGTCTTCCAGCTCCATGGGATGTGTAAAATAAATTCCTACACTTGGAGGAAGGATCATTAAGCTCCTCTCATTGAACTCACCACGAGGGGAGGAGGGGGTGTAAATGAGCACTGCAGGGTTTTTGTTCATTCTCAAAGCAATGCCAGAGCATCTTTTGCTCCAACTGGAAATAAAAGCTGATTTTCCTGTTTACTCTCACCCCAGACTCAGCCTTGGCATGTGGAGCCTTGCAGGTCATTCCTGCCATTGATGGCCGTGGCACTGAGCTGTATCCCAGGATTTGGGTCTAGGGGGTGCCGTGGCTTCAGTCACTCTCCTGGGGCTCTGCTGCCTGTGCAGGTGGAGGAGTGGAGGCACAAATGTGCATTTTTAGGGCCACTGCAGCAGTGCTGAGGATGTGGCTGTGTCTCACTGCTCCCAGATTCCTTCCCACTGCAGGTGAGCACAGGGATGGAGCTGAGGGAAAATGCCTGAAGTAATCAATAGGAGCCAGGGAGTGGGATGAGCCCTGCAGGGGAGACCCCTTCACACAGACATTTTTGCCTCCTTTTCACAGAATGAGAATGATGTGGGTTGGAAGGGACCTTAAAGCCCACCCAGTGCCGCCCCTGCCAAAGGCAGGGACACCTCCCACTGTCCCAGGCTGCTCCAGCCCCAATGTCCAGCCTGGCCTTGGACACTGCCAGGGATCCAGAGGCAGCCACAGCTGCTCTGGGCACCCTGTGCCAGGGCCTGCCCACCCTCACAGAGAACAATTTCTTCCCCATATCCCATCTAACCCTGCCCTCCATCAGTTTGAAGCCATTCCCCTTTGTCCTGTCAAATTCAGCTCAGAAATTTGGTGTCAGGGCCAAGCACACGAAGCAAGCCCAGGGAACGGGACGGGCAGCCCCTGACTGTGGCTGTGTTTTACCTTGCAGGGTTTGAGCTGTGCTGGGTGCTGCAGTCAGTGTAAACAGCAGGGTGAGGGCAAGCCAGGCTGGGCCCACAGAAAACAACCTGGCCTTTAATTACTGCCATTATTAATTCATTCCAGCACCTGAATGTGAAATGAGAGAGGGATTCAGCTCCTGAGTGACCCAGAGCTGCTCCCTGGGCCTAAGCAAGGGCGTTTCATGAGGGGAGGTCACTCCATCCCAGTGATGGATGCTGGGCAGAACCTCCTGTGCCACGGTGATTATCCAACTATCACAACAACAACTCCTGTCTCCTGTGGGTCTTGCCAGGCAGGATTTGTCACTGTCCTGCCCCAAATACCCACCCCAGCTGCCAGGGGAGCAGGGGCTGACTGTGCCCATTCACCAGCCTGCTCTCCATGCCGGGCACTGAACAAACCAGCCAGTGTACCAGGGCTGGACAGCTGCCACCAGCACCGGGGGCTGCAGCAATGTTCCACCTTGCTCTTCCTGCTTTTCCATCCCTCACAGGAAGAACTCCTTGTTTCCATGCCAGCTTTAGTGCTGGCGCTGGCCCTGCTTTGGTTGAATGCTCTCCTCTGAGAGCAGCTTTCCAGGAAGGACAGGGGCATAGTCAGGCTTTTCTTTTATGGCCAAGACAGAGAGGCTGTGGCCAGGTCCAGCTCAGTGCTCAGGTGAGTGGCTGGGCCTAGAAATGAGTGTCACCATGTCCTTCTGGCTGTGCAGCACACAGAGGGCACAGGGACAGAGCTGGCAGTGCTGAGGAGCAGAGCTGGCACCCAAACCGGCCCAGACACCAGGGCTGGCTCAAGGTGATGCCCAATGTTCTGCAATTTATTCCCCCACAGCACAGCTGGGTTGAGCCTGGAGTAACAGGACAAGGGAATGGGTTCAAACTAGCAGAGAGGAGGGTTAGATGGGATACTGGGAGGAAATCCTTCCCTGTGAGGCCCTGGCACAGGGTGCCCAGAGCAGCTGTGGCTGCCCCTGGATCTCTGGAAGTGCCCAAGGCCAGGTTGGACGGGGTTGGAGCAGCCTGGAACAGTGGAAGGTGTCCCTGCCCATGGCGGGGGTGGCACTGGGTGATCTTTGAGGTCCTTACAGTAAAGTCAAGTAAAACAGTGCCCCTTCCTCCTCATTTTCCCATTCTGCCTGTTGAGGTGATTCGTAATAACTTGCAGTGGACCATTAAGAGTCACGTGGCGTTCCCAAATCCAGAGGGGCTGAAAAATCCCTGGATCATATTTCTGGCCTTTTTTTCCTCTGTCTCAGACCAGGTGTCCTCTGTCCCATGCTGCTGACCCCACTTGGCTCACTGGTGCTAAACAGGGACAAAGTGGGCAGAGAGAGGCTTTGCTAGCTCAGCACCCCTGGCATGGCCAACATCTGCTGCCACCCCAGGGCTCCTCTGTGCTGCTGGGAGAGGGGATCTGTGGCACAGACCTGCCCAAGTGCAGATCCCACGTGTCCCTGGCTCCTGGCCCTCTGCTCTGGCTCCCAGGAGGTTTCAGATATAACCTGCTTCATAGCTGCTATTCTGAGGGCTCTCTGTTTTCTCCTGCTTGAGCTCCCCAGGCATGTGCTGCTATTTTTTCCGGTAATGCTCAGCATTACCCCACACATTTCTTTTTAGAATAGACACTTTTAGCCCTGATTATGCAATTATTACTCCCCAAAATAATTTGCTGTGTGAGCTGTGGGGTTTGTTGTTTTGTTGTTGTTTTTTTTGTTGTTTGTTTGTTTTTTTCCCAAATAAAAACAGCAACAGATTTTGTTTCATTTCTTATCCCCGCCAAGTGGTTTTTCCCAGGAGTAGAATGGGCTTCTCCAGGGAATGTGTGCTTCCCAACACACATCACTCCTATCAATGTGTCTAGCTCTGATCCCTGCAAAAATCACCAAACAGGCCCAGCTTTCATAGTCTTGGACAAGCAGAAAAATATTTATAGGAAAGGAGGACAAGACCACATGGAACTGTGGGGACAATTGCAACATTATTCCCAATTTGAGAGGGCTAAAAACAAATCCAAAGCAGAGGAACTCAGTGTCTCAGCAAGGTGTGATGGTGTAAAAGCACCACGGGATGAGTTTTTTCTGTCTGAGGGAATGAGAGAAGCTCTAAAATGTTCAGCAGGGCTATCCCAGCACCCTGCCTGTGCTCTGCTTCAGCTCCAGCCCTGCTCCCAGTCCAGCTGTGCCCTCTCCCAGTCCAGCTGGGAGCAGCAGCTTTGTGGTTCCAAAGTTGGTGTTGTTGCCAGGCATTGAGGGGGAGCCACAGGGACAGAGTTTGCTGTTGGTGGGGGAAAAGAGTCTCCAAACCTCGTGGGGTTTGGTCAGAGAGGCAGAAGCTGAGCCCTTTGGGACGCTTTCATTGGAGAGTGGTCCTGGTGTTGGGACAGAGGGAATTTGGGAATATTCACCAGCTGGATGTCCCTGAGGAGCCTGAGCACGACCCAGGGTGGTGGCAGATGGCACATGGGCCTGCAGGGAGGTGTCTCCTGCTTCCAAGCAGGGGCAAAGTGAGGGCAAGGGGTGCCTGTGCATCGATACCCCCCAGGACAGGAGCCAACGAGTGCCATTGACGTCAAAAGTGACCCCGCCAGCGCCGAGTGTCCCGTTACAGGCAGGAGCATTTAGCTCCAGGAAAATGCCTCCCTGCTGGAGCTGTTGCTGCTGCCAAACATGCCAGAGCTCCTGGTAGACTGGAGAGTCCTCAAAGGAAAACAGCACAGAACTCCTTCAGAGGAGGGACAAGATAAAACTTCCAAGCTGGGCAAAGTGAAGCAGCTCCCGATAAAACTCCGGAGGCCAATCTGCCTCCACGCCCTCCCTGGCCCCACAGAGCCACTGTGTGAAGAGGTTCTGACATTCAGAAGCCCCAGAAGGCTCTTCATGCAGGCCTGGAAAGGATGATGCTATCTCGTGTTTGTGGGATTTAAGGACCCAGGCTAGCAGAGGAATCTGCTCCCCGGGGTTTGCCCCAGCACCTGGATGGAGCTGAGCCAACAGGACAGGAGATGGTGCTCAAAGCCTGAGCAATCCAGGCAGCCCTTCACATCCCCGTGCCTGCTGCCTGCACGTCCTAAAGCTCCGTGGCAGGCCAGGGGGAACACAGCAGTTTTCCTGTAGGGCCGGGATGGGGCTGGGATCCCCAGGGATGCTCCCTGGATGAGCCGGGTGCTCTTCCCGCCGGGGCTGGAGGTGAGCAGCCAGGGCTGTGCTCTCCAGCTGGCATTCCTGCCCCTGGGGAAGGGCTCCAAGGTGAAAGAAAGGAAAAAGTATTTTAGACTGTCCAAGGAATAGCTTGTGGATGTCTGGGAGAGCTGCTGGAGGCACCTGAAGCTCCCGTGCACTGTCTCAGGTGTGACATCCACAGCAAGAAGGAAACCATGTTTGATCTTTCCTTTTTGCTTGCCATTTCTCACCTTTGCACCAGAACCCACTTCCAGCCCTGTAAAGAGCTTTTTCTGGGAGAGAGGTGATGTGCTGGGTGCTGCCCACCCTACCCTGGCTGCCAGCAAATCCAGCCTGGTTAAATATAGGCTCTGAGGGAGGCCTTGGGAGCAGCGCTTCAACCTGAGGTCCTCAAACATGCCTGGAAAAATTCCACTTGGCATCAGGCACTTCACCCTCTGCTGCTGTTCCCTGCTGCTTTTATCCACACAGGACCTCCAAGCTCTGGGCTGTGGAATAGCTGCTATTTTTGGGGGGGCATTCGATATCTTTCCATTCCCTGACCATTCCTGAAGGTGCTGTCCTCTCCTCCAAGCTGGGACACAAACAAACTTCCCAGCTGGATTCACTGGATTGCATTGGGGCAGGACCAAGGGCTGGCTGGGAAGGTGTTGGGAGGCTGAGGCTGATGGGTACCCAAATATTCCCCATCTGCTTTGGGATTTTTCTGTCACAACCTGTGCAGCAGTGCCTTTCAAGAGCTCCCACATTTCTATTTTGAACTGCTGCTTTTCTGAGAAGGAATTCTTGTACCTTCTCTTTCCACCCAACATCTGTGGCTTTTGTTAGGAATTTTGGCTCTCAGAAGAACAAAATGCTTTGAGCATCTGTTCTGTTCTCACACCAAATCACACCTCAATCACCCCCACAGCTCTGTAGCAGCCGGGGGTTTGGCTGGGATTTCGGTGTGGAGAACATGGATTTCACAGCAGGGCTGATGCAGAGGTGCTGTAGGGAACCTGCCACAAATCCTGGGGGGATATTCCAGCTGCTTTTTTCCTTGCCCATCCCTGCCAGGCAGCTGGAAGCAGTGAGCTCTGCCCAGTGCAGGTGTGCAGCACAAAACCCCTCAGTTTAGATGTGTAGGATAAGCCTGGCCTAAAGCTCTCCAGACAAACACAGATTTTTTGAAGGCGAGGGGAAAGGTGCCTCCTGCAGAGGTGTGGGAGATGCCTGAGGGTTTCTTTGGTGATATCCCACTCCTCTGATCCCAAATTTGACAGACTTGCAAAATCCTGTTGCTTTTTCCTGAGCTGGCTCCCATCTCTAGGCTCGATCCTCACTGCTGGGAGCTCACGCTCCTGAAATCATGAGTGAGAGCAGGAGGTGGAGAGGATGCAGCAAACACCAGATGAGTTCTTTCTCAGGTTTATGGGAGGGAGTTTGTGTTGTAAAGCTGTCAGGAGGGTGGAACACGCAGATCTGGGGAGTCAGGCCTTGCTCCCCCACGCTGGCCAAGCTCCTGTGCTGTCCTGGTGTCACTGGCAGGGTGGAGACAGGGCCTGGCTGGGCTCTCCATGCTCTGATTTTTATTTGTTTGGATGCCTGATGTATCCCCAGTTGAAAAAATCCTGCCTGTTCCTCAAAGAGCTTCCTGAACTCATCATTGCAGGGGCAAGAAATCCAGATTTCCCTCATTCCCCAAAAACCCTAAACCTAAATACGACCTCATTCATGCCTGCAGAGCATCCCTCTCCTCCTGCTTCCACAGAAAATGCTATCAGGAGAGCATTTGGGTATTTTTAGCTCCTTTTAATTGAAGTGGCAGCTGGAAAGCAGGAGGAGAGATAGCACCACACTGCCAGCCAGCTCCTACTGGTGTCCAGCACCTTCCACACGGACACGTGGGGATTCAGGACAGGTCCCTGAGCACCTGGGACATGTTTGGGGCAGCTCTGAGAAAAGCCACAGCAGCCAGGAGCTGTAAAAACTCTGTGTCCTCCCAATCACCAAGCTGAGCCACAAGTAATTCAGGTTGTCACCCTGCTGTCCCCAGCCCCAGAGCACAGGCAGCACTTTTCTCTCCACTGCTGGAGGCCTGACGAGTCTG